>NC_137594.1:16239189-16326689 GCF_963210335.1 Falco punctatus | reverse complement strand
TTTTTCCCCCAGACTAACGGTACCTCTTAGCATTGTGCTGTGGGGCAGGTTTGCAGCGTGGCGTTGTGACCCTCTGCAATCTCGGACAATCTCTGCTAAAGGAGCTACTTCAGTAATTGGTAGATGAATGTTACAGTCTGTGGGCAGAAGAAAGGGCAGAGCTAAAGCTATTTCTAGGGGATGCTCTGAAATACGTTGTTTGAAACTAAAGGGACCACAGTTTGAGAACAGTGGTGCAGGCCTAGGGTCATGATTTCCCTCGGATGAGGAGATCACGTTTAGTGGCCAGGCCTCTGGAGTTTAAAATATTTTTCTGTCTTAAAGTGTCACATTTAACGTTCAGGAAATAGTTCTATGCCAGTGAAAACCGTGTTTGCTCTAGAAGCTCAGTTAGTAAACATCGACCTCTCATGCCATAATAATGTTAGGTATTTACCATATATTAGTCTTTTGGGTTTTGCCTCATTACTTTTTAGGTGGCAGTATCTCTTTCGAGTGGTTGATACTTTATAATGAAATTTTGACCCTAATTCTAATACAGAGCCGATCACTATTTACATGAACATTTTTATGAATCAAAGCAGGTAACTTACTGGCAAGTCATAGCTAAGAAACATTATCCCTGTAATGTAGAAATATCTAGAAGATCTTTGCAACAGTGAGCTGGGTGAAGCTCAGCTTTTAAAGATTCTAAATATTTCTGTAGTCTCTGGGCACGAAAAAATGTGTTTTCAGCTTCAGCATAAACTGGCTGTAAATTCCAGGTCTTAGTATGAGCTGACTAACAGGGAGTCTAAGGAATGAGCTGAATCTGGGTGAAATTTTGGATAATAGGAGGCGGCTCTTACATGTATGTAAGGTAAAGAATTTCTTCCTTTCTTTATATTCATCCATATCATCTGCTTTTAAAAAATCCATCATATATATTTTGTGGTCTAGGGAGCTGGCAGCCCGGTAGATTGCTACAGTACACGTTTCCATGGAAATAATTGAGATGTAATAAATAAAGGCACTCTGAGGTCACAGGTTTCCCAATTCAAGTGAGAAGAAAACAAGCATAAATTATGTGGATATATGTGTGGCATTTAGGACTTAGAATAATTTACAGTTTTTCTCTTTTCCGTATATTTATTTCACTTTGTATAGCAGCTTCACTATTTATTAACCACTACTGAGATTTGTGCATCCCTTTTCATTCAGAAAGATTACACACTAAAATAGAATCGGTGTGTGCCTGTGATGAAAGAGATTATTCTGCACGCAAAAGGCAAGTTGCCTGCACATTAACTGGGAGTGATGCTGACTTTAAAGAAATGACTGACTTTGACAGAAGTATCAAATGTGGATGACTCTTACATGCACGTTATTTGAAATGAAGAGATTGCAAACCAAAACTGGATGCCAGCAAAGCTGCAGGTCATGTGGCCCCTGTGCTGTATTGTCAGGTCTCAGGTTCAGCCTGGCAGAAACTTGCAGTAATTCCTGCAGCTGTAACTCCAGCAGTAGCCATGGACTTTCCCCTGTCGTGAGATTTATGATTTGCAACACAATATGCTGATTTGTTTTGACCATTAGTTTGTGCAAACTTGCAGATGCTAACCTTGTAGCTTGTGGTTGTGGATTAAGTACTTCTTGGCTTAAAGGAAGGTTGTTTCAGATCAATGAGGATGGAGTAAAAGTAGGAGGGGTTGAGTCTTTGTTGGCTTAGAAAATAAACGCTTTGGTGACAGTCTGGTGGTAACAGTGATGGAGTAAAACACTGGCCTGTTCCGAAGCTTTACTTCACATCACAGACAAAGCCCATGAAAGTAATTTTCCTTGGCACAGACTTTTCTTTTGCCATGCTGCCAGTAATCTCCTCTGCAGAGAGCTTTTTCAGTTGCCTGTAAGGTAGAGTTGTACCTTACTCAGTGTTGTTAAAACCACGCGGTCCTGAACCCCAGAACCATAATGCAGTGGCGAACATCAAAACACACTCTCTGTCCCCTGTTAGGAGTGATGGGGAGTGATGTCAACATCAATGTCCTTAAAAGTTTGTTCTGTGCTGCCAGCTCTGGGGAGCGGCTGGCACCCAGTCTGCCGTGGGGGCCGAGGACGGCAGGGGTTCATCTTTACTCTTGATTAAACTGTATCTTCTTGTGGTACAACGTGAGGCCTTTGGAAGCCCTTCTGTAAAGTGAAGTGCTGAGATGCTGGTAACAGTAAGTCATAGGTTTCCAATCCCATGTAATTGTAATTGAGGAGTTACTCGACTGCAATTTGTGGGGACTGGGCTCGCTTTGGCACAAGGTTTTAAGCATCAGATGCACTTTGGTTGCTGAATTTGACAGTTCTGCAAATTGCTGTCAGCTTGCGAGGGTATTTTGTGCATAAACGTGCTAGTTGGTAATCAAACTGTTTTGCAAAAGAATGCACTAATTAAGTCTAGATTTGTTATCCTACTTGAAGTTGCAGAATTGCTGTCATATTTTTTTGCTTTCAGTTGGCAAAAAATGCTGATAGAAACTTTTGATTCACACCCTACCTGCCTCATTTGTGTCAGTCAAGAAGAAAAAAGGGGGGTTGTTCACTAGCTACTTCGTTATCTGCAAAGTAAATAAAAATACTTCAACCATTTGCTGAGTTCCAATTAGTTGATTGCTATGAATGATCTTCTTTAAAGGAATGCTGTTTTACCTATCTGCTCATACAAAGGTTTGATTTTGAATGTCTTGTGAAAAGGATTCTCTTTGTCTTGATTGATGTCAAGAATAAAAGCGTGATGGTAATATCCCTTTGAAAGCTATTGTATTGTCAGCTCTGGCTGACAGCAGGAGGCCCTCCTAGTGCTATAGATTAGCGCTGTGAAAACACTGACATTTTCTTTGTTATATTGCTGTTGTTCTGCTTGCAAAGTCAATTATACAATGTCGGAGCTCAGTTACAGAGTTGACTGTGGAAGTAACAATGTCTTTCATACTTGTCTTAAAGATATAATTTTCCTTTTTTCCCAGTTGATAGAGAAGAACCTGAAGGTACTGGAACAGTACATTCTACAAATTAAATTTTGACAAGTATAATCATAATTGCCAAATACAAGAGACTTGTGTGATTATCCTTTAATTTTACAGTTCATTCAAGTTTCGGTGGAATTTTATTGATACAGTGAAAGCAGCAGCTAAAATTGATAAAACTCATATCAAATAAGATTATGCTCTTGATTGTTCTTTATCAAGTGTAGCTTTTGGGGGATTAGGAATAATTGGAGATGTTGGTGTTTCATTGTGGGGCTGGTGCCCTGAGAGCATTTGAATCCATGCAGTATACTGAGCACTGCCTTCAGGGATTAGCCTGCAGTTTTTAATTTTTGCCTGTGTATTTTGCTACCAGCCTAGCTGCGTTCTCCCCTGAACTCCACAAGTCCCATTTTTCTGCCTTTCTCTCCCTCCGGTATGCTTTCCTGGATGGGATCTGGGTGGTATTTAACTGGTTTTACTGATTGAAACTCCTGCCTGTGTGCAAACACCTTTTAATTGTGGCCTGTTCCCATTGGTCTCGGTGAATATAACGAATAAACGTGGCCAAAAATTGAGAAGAGTGGGAAAGGTAATGCAAAAGGTTTAAATATGGATGGGGAGAAAATAGAAATCTTGTATTTTTAGTGATGCTACATCTAAAGCCATCGGTGAAAAACAACTACCATGTAACAGTAGTGGGTCTCAGAGCGCCTCATCTTTTTTTCTTCAAAAATATTTGTGTACAATCAATGCAAGTTAAAGAGCATTGTTCACTGCTGAATTGCTTCAGATGACACGTGCAAAAAAATAATCAGAGAGCTCTTGTTAGGATGTTAATTGTAGGATTTCTAAATTACTATTATAAACTAATAGAGTAACAAAAGATTCTACAGTTACCAGTAATTTGTCAGGATTTATTTTGTTTTTCTTCAATAATTGAAAATTAATGTCTTGAAGTGAAAGCAGATGTTCATGCCATCCTCTGAATTGGATATAAAAATGACATTTTGTAGATGCGTTAAGCTTGTGTAAATACAAATTGTCTTATCATAAATGGGGTTTTGGCTTGGTTTTATCTATTGTTTGGTGCCAAATTCACTTTTAGTTAAACCTGGGTAAGTGGTTTCAGCCTGGTTAAATTAACTAAGCCACGTGCTTGGAGTGGTACCCAATGATCAGTTATTACAGTAAATGTTTTAAAAAACGTACCTCACCTGCTGGCTCTGTGAATGACAATGCTTTCTCATACTGTAGAATTAATATTTACTTCCATTTTGTCAAATGCTTTTTTAATCGTTTACTCAGTTATTTTCACTGAAGTAGTAAAGTTGTATCTTCCCTCCCAATTCCAGTTTGTGAAATCTCTTCTAGTTCATTACAACATTTGAAAAATGCAAACCACATTTTTTTTTTTTAAAAGAAATAACCTCCTGGTCTTGTGCGTTAGCCTGCAATCTCTAAAAGATAATAAATATCTTCATGTGTTTTAAGATTCTCTTAAACAAAAGATTATTAATTACCCACAGTAATTGAACTGTCTTATAAAAATGCCTACACCAACCCCTCATCACTCCATCAACATTCTCCTTAAATGCCTCTGAAAAAGGATGGCTATTACCTTCCCTTGTATTCTAGGAAATGTGCTGGAGCAGTGAAATACCAATAATATAAAACCTATTACAGACTCCTGCTAAATCTTGACCGACAAATGGTGGAGGAGGGGAAGGTCTGGTTGTGGTGCATGCGTTGGTGGACGCGGACTCGGAGGGTGTGGGTGAGAGCTGGAGCCAAGCGAGGACCAGCGCTGAGCTCTCTGTAGTGCATGCATTTATTCAACATACTTTTAGAGCCCAGAAGTAGATTCTTGTGCATTTTCTTTCCCAATGTCCATTAGTAAATGCAGAGAAGCTCTTCCTTGTTCTCATAGGCAAATAAGGTGATGTGAGTTTTAAGTATTACATCTTCTTGACGACACCTCGATGTATATATATCTGTGCAGCAGTGAATTATGGTGGTTTATCAGAGTGGCTTTATTCTAGGGAGTAGAAGGATGTGCAGAGACTAAATGGTCTCTTGTGACATTTCCAGCTACAGAAGGCTCAAGCTTCGACCTCTTGCAGTGGTTTGTTTTCTAAAATGCAAACAAAGGGACCTGATGGGGCTGGAAACTGGGTGATGCCGTTTGGAACAGGCTCACAAATCTCGTTGCGGTACAGTGAATTGGTGTATGGCATTAGCTTTCCACTGTATGACTTATTTCGGATAGCACTGCAATACCCATCTGAATCTAGCGATAAGTAGCTTCATTATATTGTTTGCATTTGCTTAGAAAGAAAACCTTTTCCTTTCTAGCCACAGATTAGGCAACAGAAAGACCAATTTTCAGAGCTTGTAAATGCCACTTGTTAATCATATGCAGTGCAATTATTAATTTTTTTTTCTTTTCCCCCTTGGATGTATTAAGTCAACTTTTTAGCTTTTTATGTAATTTAAATTTGCCCTTTTGTTACCTGGGCATGAATTATTTTTGAAATGTTGTCATTACCCGCCCTGCTGTGAGGTTTATCTCTTCTGTTCATCCTAATTAAATAAAACATACTGTTGTTCGCCAGTCTCGTGTTGAAGTGAATTACCTGCCTCAAGGCTCGCGCCGGTGTCGGGCACGCTTGTTGCAGCAGCAGCCATTGACTAACACGTTTACTTTTAGATTTTCATTTCAAAGGGCTCAGTTTGTGCAGTGTGACAGGTGAACAGTGAATGCTTTACAGGACTTTCAAGAGCTGAACAAACAGTAAAGGACTTATTGCTACCGCAGAGGAGTGGCAAGTACAAATGTAAGGCAGCCTTTGTGGCAGAGGAGTGTTTCCTTTGCTGGATAAAGGCCACTCAGGAGACCTGAAGGGCTCGCTTGGGTATGCTGGGGCTGAAATAATCTCAGTCATGGTCTCATTTAAACCCACCCTACATGTGTGTTCTCCTGGGCAATTTCTAGCAGGGTTGATCTTGGCTCTCTGTAGCATCACCTGCAGTTGTGTTCTCCTTGAGTCTGGTACTGATAACGAAGGCTGCTTCTGAAGTGTAACAGTTGGAGTTTCTTTACGCAGGAGTTATTTCCAGTTCATATTAGAGAAAGTAAACAATGTGTTCAGGTTTTACAGTGAAGCAGAGGGACAGTTCCTTGCTAGTAGAGAAGCGGTTTGTTTAAGCCTCTGATAGTGCTACAGAAAATGCGTTGCTCACTAGTGAAATCCTGTTATGAGTAGAAGTACAAGAGTTAACAAGTCGCTGTGCTCCAGTCTCTGTTGGCTCCTACTAGGCTCTGGAGGTTTGGTCAAATGTGGCCTAATTCTGCTTTCCAAATATTAAAAAAATTATACAGAGGGCAAAAAGACAAGTTCTTAATATGCATATCCTGGGAAAATCCTAAACCAGTATTTTTACCCCCTCCAGTCCCAAGGCTAATCAAAATTCCTTTGTTTCCATATCTGCCATTAAAATATATGCCTCCCTTGGTTGTCTGCTGACTGTACAAGTTTAACCACTCAATCAATTGGACTCAAAAAAGCTGTTACTGGGTTTAGGTAACATTTGCCTACAGGTGATTTAGGGATGGGGGTGAGGCTCCAGGCAACCTCCAACAGGATTGGTACTTAAATTAGTAGCTCTGCTCATTTCTTGATGATCCTCACCTGGCTGAGACGAGTTTCTCTCGGTTACCATTGAGGCAGGTTAGCCAAGCCTCCATCTGGTGATTCCCGGAACTTGCTTCACATGGCGGTGAACTGAGTGGTAACAAAGATAATGTTAATAAAGACAGATTTGCCATATTCTCTGAGAACAGGGTGTTTGGTGCAATGCAGAGATGGAGTCCTTCACTGGGTGAGCACCTAGGGCTTACTTTTGCAGTTTTTAGGGTGAGTGTAATTTTTCCCTTTCACATTCATTGGAGCTGGATTGGATGTTTAAATGTAAGCCAAGGGTGTTAAGTCCAAGCTCCCTGAATCTGCTGGAGAACTAGTGGTGGTAATCAAGATTCCTGTTGGAGGACTGTGAGTAGTCCTAGGTTTATATCAGCTATGGGCTGGAACTACTGTCTCGTTTTGGTGGTAGTTTTTCTTATTGACCTTGGTGGGGATGGAATTTTATCCTCGTTTCTTGTATTGCAATTGAAGGAGCAAGAGAAGCAAAGAGATTTGTTAGGAATAGTCACTTGGTATCCAATGCTGCAGAGAGTATCTCCTTCTTCTGCTGCTGTCTCTGTGAGATTGCTGCTGGGGGGATTTCTAGGAGAGCACTGGGAAAGTTCAAGGTGCAAGGATGCAGCAGTGCTGTGGAAGCTCCCTGATGCTGCTGTAGGAAACCCAAGAGATCAAGGTTGTGTTTAACATCTGTTAACATAAACAGGTACAGATTCACATGAGCAAAATTGACTGTGAGTCTGCATCCTTTCAATCTCCTGTCCTCCAAAATTAGAAAACAAAAAGGATGTAGAGAAAACACATGGTAGAATGATGAACTTAATACTTAGGGAAGCAGAAATGCTAAATGGAGAAACATGGAAGCAAAACAGGGAAACTAGGAAATCTGTTGCTGGTATTTGAGTATGGAGGGTGCCTGATGATCGTATGCAAAATTTTGGCACAGAGGTTTACTTACCTGGCGCTGCATCTATATTGCTTCTAACTTCTAGTTTAAAGACCGAGAGAAGAAACAGATCTGAAAAGTGACTCCCACTCCATGGAAAAGGGTATGATTAAGCATAAGCAGAAAAGAAAACACTAGAATTGTAAAACACCTAAACAAAGTAGCTTTTCTGCTCTTAACAGACAGTGATGGTGTATTCCTGTCTGGAGGAGTGTGTTTGTTGTGATTTACAGTGGTTTTTTTTCTGTTTAATAAGAGAAATTTGAAGACTACGGTGAGTGCAGTCATTAATTCTGGAAGTTTCAACTACTTTATGATCATGGCAGCATCTGAACTTGGTCTGTGAGGACTCCTAATTGTTTAGTGTTTTTGGGGGAAGAGGAGGTCAGGGTGATAACAAGAAAAAGTAGGCTTTCAACACTTCTTATGTGAGTGCATGCAAATAGATGTATATGATGTATGTGCATATGTACATAAAGGAGAAGGTCTAGAGGAATAATTAGTATCTTTTGTTAGATCAGCTAACACAGTTGCAAAACGCAAGGAAGTTTCTCTGATGCACAAGCCTGCCTTCTGCTCTGAGAAAAGCAGCAGCCTTCTGGCTATTTTGCTTGATCGGTAAATGCAGCTTTGCTTTAATTTACTTATTCAAGCTCTTAGTCAAATTTCTCTTGCTTCATTAGATTACTCACATGAGTAGAGATATACTGGATTACATAGTAATGCCAAGCTTGTATGTTATTTATTGCTGAATTCTGTGGATGCATTTCAGTTGGGTAACTTGCTTGTGGCCTCCTTTATTTCTAGGAAAATGGCATGCCTTGCCCTTCATAATTTCTTTGCTTTTACTGACCAGACTGTTCCCCCAGAGGGCATGTGGGATGTGGCAGAGTATTGAAAATACTGGGATGAAGAAGTAGAGAAGGAGGGCTGCGTGTGAATTGCACCTTGTTTATGTTTATGCTAGACTTAGATGGCAAAAATGGTGTGTTTCTGGCAGTGATACTTTGTGGGGAATGTAGTGGGCAGCTCTGGGTGAAAAAGTTTTTACTTTAAGATTTATTTTTTTTTTTTAAAAAGATAGAGTACTTTCAGTCTAATCCTGAGCATCCTTTAGGAGTATGGTACAATGTATTATGAGTCACTTTAAAATGAAACTGTGAGTGCTTGTCTTTTGGATCTTGTACTGAGTCTCACCTAATGCTTATATAGGAGTCCACTGGTTTGATTCCCTTAATTTCAAGAGTGTTTTCTTTCCTAATTTCTTTCCTGCTTGATAACCAATAAGTGAGTTTTGTTTTTAAAGCTCCCATTTGGTTTATTTTTATTACTATTTTTGATCTTAAATAAACACTCAGCAGAGAGCTTCTGGTTTTGTTCTTCTTGATATAAGTAAATTCCGCAACGAAGCCAAACTTAAAGGTGAGAATCTGGAAAAAAACCACAAAACCAACCAAAACCACAACACCCCACCCCTGAGAGACACTTGGCAGAGCTGTGGTATGACTGGTTTTCAGTGCACTGAGGGGTGCTGTGGAGTGGGGAGCTGCAGGCCCTGCCTGCAGAGCTGCCAGGCTGCGCAGCTGGGCTGCTGCTCCAGAGACCTGGAAGGACAACCCCCCCCCTGCAACTGGCAGAAAGATGCTGCTTCAGTGGTGGAGCTGGTAGTGGCATGCAGGCATATCTCCTGCAAGCAGGGTTTGCGGGGTGCTCTGACATGCACCAGGAATTCACCCAAACGCGTATTTCCATAAAGAGGTATCTCGGCTATGATTTTTCCTCCTTGCCAGTGGGTCTGTATTCAAAATATGGCTCCAAAGAAAATGCATAGAAAAAACGAGCTTTTAATTTGTTACCTGCTGCTGAACCACCCTGTCCTCCTTGAGATGCCAAGTTGTAAATGAGGCTTTTGTATCCCCATACACGACCATCCAAAAGAAATGTTCTGTGTGTCGTAGCTGTCAGTGGCACAGCTGAAGACATCAGACCAGTGGCTTAAAACCTGCTGCTGCTGTCTGATTGGCGTGAGCTAAGCCAAAGCGGTGCAAAAACCTGAGCAAACAAAAAGGCAGGTAGAGAAACTGTTATCTCCAGTGGCTTGGGAGGTCCTGGCTGCCTCCTGAGCAGGGGCCGCCCGAAGGCGTTCTGTCCGGCAACACTGAGGAAAAAGCACAAAGAAACACTTTTGCTTCCTATCTCTGAATGCTGTTGGAAAACTCCCTTTAAATTAATATTTTAATAATGAAATGTCAGTTCTACAGATTTTATTTTGGAGAATAGTGTCTTCTCTGGCTGCACATCCTACGGCCTCTTCCACTGTGCCTATTTGTATATGCACTGGGGATGGCAGGTATCCCAGCTGCCAAATGCAGCTTGTCTCCTAGCAAACCTCAAACCACCTAATAATAAAATAATAATAAAAGCTTATTTTAAGGTAGAAATCAAGAGCTTTGGTTTTTTTAATCTATGGACAGATGATGGGTCGAAGGAAAACTAGCTCAGCTGTGGAACCGGCAGGGAAACTGGCTGTTTGCAGTGCCCCAGCCCTCCATCCAGGAAAGCAGCCACTCCTCTTACAGCTGCCCCAGCCAGGTAGAGGCAGCTGCTTTTCGCCATGGTATTTGAGTGTTTTTATCAATTAGGCAGCTAAAAATCAATAATAGTAGGAAATAATCCTCTGTTACATGAAGGTATGATTGTGTATAAACTAACCCTGTGATACTGTCCTCTCTGCCTGCCTTCTCTGTTTTCTTTTGAATATCTGTAGCCTGTGGAAATGTCAATGGAGTCGCTTTAGCAGCTTTGCTTCCCTTCCTGCAGCATCTCTCCCACCTTGGAGCTTGGGAAGCTTGAGACTGTTTTGCTTTGTGCGAATACCTACAGGTATGTTTTCATCCCCAGATGGAAGCCTGTTTACCCTTTTGGGGGATATTATTTTTTTTCCCCCCTCCCTCGAATCTTTGCTGGTTTTGCTCCTTGCAGTTATGGAAAGCATAACCATAACCCTGGAGTATGTTAGCAGAGCTCCCTGTGTCAGTCATGCCTTTGAGGAGGGAAGCAGGCAGGGGACAAGGGGCAGGACACTGCCTGCCTGCAGGGTGGTGTGCCTGGAGTCCAGCCTCAGCCACTGCTCAGCTCGTGGTGGGACCTGCCGAGGCAATGGCAGGGAGGAGACGTGGAATTGTCCTGCTGCTTTGGGAAGCAGAAGGGTATTGATGCTCTTATTAGAGGGAATTTATCTGCTCTTCTGTCTTTCTTACTGTCTGTTGCTGGCTGGACTTGACTTTCTTTTGTTGGCACATCCCAATGGGTTTGTTTTCTGAAGATTTTTTATTTTTATTTTTAAATTTGGTGTTGTCATGTTGGAAAAACACACACCAGCCCCTGGTTTATCACAGTCTGCAAATAAAAATTAGTTAAACCCCACTGTTCTGGAAGCGAGTGTGGAGATTAATCCTGGTCAGTTTGGGGCTGCCATTACCTGACGCTTGGCCTGTGAAACTCTGGGTTTTGTCTCCCGGCTGCCTGACGCAGTCCCATGGCTGTGTCTGCTGCTGCACGAGATGAGGGCTGATCCAGTGGGTTTTGCTCTCCTTCCACTTCTGTCTCCTTGTCCTGCTGCTGACCTAGCAAAGGACTCTGGAGCTGATTTTACCTACCAGTCCATCAGAAAAGTAACCCTGTAGCTCTCTGCTGGCCACGGACGGGTCTGGTGTGTGTTGGTAAGGCAATCCTCCTTGGCAGTGTTTGACTGCCATCAGTTTGGGTCAAACCTTTCTGAAAAGAGTTTCTGCTGGGGAGGCTGGACTGTGGTCACTTGCATGGGATGTGGGTGTGCATTTGTATCTGCACCGATGGGCAGGTCGCAAAACCCCTGCAGATGTGTCCAGGGAATGACTGTGGTTGAAGCAAATGCTGGCATCTGTGTTGAAGCAAAGAATGCAAAATTACATGAGTGCAGCTTGAAGATCTTCACTGAAAGTGGTGAAGAATAGACTCAATTTGTGCAGTTGCTTGCTGCTCACTGCTTTCTCCCGTTCCCAGGAGAATCACGTGTCCCAGCAGAGGTGTGAGCTGTGGAGTGCTCTGTGGGTCCTGTTGCACCAGCTGGACATGGCTCCTCATCCCTGTCTGGATGGGGATCCCAGCTGACTGGGCAGCCATGCTTTGGAAGCAATGTAAAGCGTGGAGAGCGAGCTCGTGTTGCACGGAAGAGGGAAGGCACCCAGACATCAGTCTGGCCACCATCTTTCACTGCTTCTGTGCTGGTGGAAGTTGCTGGCAGCAGCCTTGCATGAGGCAGCATTCCCGGAGAACAATTTCCTTCCCTATCCTAAATTGGTGGAAATAATGCCCCTAAGAAATTAATTATATATACTACAAGAAAAAGGGAGATTGTTGTTCTGCTTTTCGCTTGCACCATAGGCTGTGTCACCATGGGGTGCACATTGCCAAGTGGGTGCTCCTGCTAAACCTGACACTTAAATGCCAGCCAGTCCTTTGGCAGATGCTGGTCTGTCTCCTGTGCTTGAATGACAGGAGGTATGATGATAACTCCCAGCTCTTTTTGCTACTTTATATAGGCTTTTTTCTTATGGGTGAATTTTGACTATGGCTGACTCAAATACCTCTGTGTCTCATAACCTCATGTATAGGCTGGCTCATGTTTCTGGAGTTGTAACGTAGCAATGACTTTGCGAAGGACAAAGCCTCTGCTTTCCAGAACACCCAGTGTCCTTGGGTGACCCAGCTGGTGGCTGGCCTGGCTTTTAGTGTTGTGGCAGTGGCTTGCACTTGTTTGTGTTCTTATTTAGATTATTTCTGATGTGGCAAATTTCCATGGCTTTCCCTGCTGGGAAGGGCTACCTTTCTACACCCCCCCACCTCCCCCCATTAGCTTATTTTTAGTCATAGGAAGTAAAAAAGTTGGCTGTTTGTCAAGAAGTAAAAAAAAAACCCACACCCTGAAGCAACCACAACATTGTACCTTTCCTTGCTTTAAAAAAAAAATAATTCCTTGCAAGTGTAACTACGGATGTGGTTTTTTTAGCAGGAGCCCGTGATTCAGTGTTAAACTAATAGCACATCAAAGAATAAAATAGGGTTTCTTGTGTGTTTTCCTATTATTATTAATCTTGTTCAGATTTAGGAAAAGTTGCGGTGTGAAGATATGAAGAAATGTTGTCTTGTAGAAAGGAATAAAAAAAAAAGAGATCTTTAAATAACTCGGCATGTTTGTGCAATAGCACTGGTTGAGCTACAGCCTGGGCTCTTGAACAACCTTACTTGGGGAAGAAAAAAAAAAGCTTTAAAATTTATAAATATTTTTGTCTCTCTTTCTCTTTTCTTTTGCAATACCTAACATACATTGTCTGTTCTGCTGTTAACTCCCTGATGCAGAATTCCTAAGTTTGGGCTAATAGAAAATTTGGAGGATTCTTCATTATCTGAACCTCTTGAGGAATACCAAATATGTTCCAGTAATTGTGGTGTAGTACAACAGGGAGTCACACTGGCAGTTTGTTGGAAAGGGTTTTTCCTGTAGTTATAAAAACCATACAACTATTAAAATCCCCAAAACTGAAACCGTTGGGATTACTCATATACTTACAGTTAAGCGCATGCCTAAAGGTAGATATATTCAGCATGCCATTTTTGACTTACGTTTGATTCCTAGCTTGAGAATATCAGGGAAAAAAAAAGAATTCCTCAGTCACTTCAGTCTTGTGTAGCCTTTTTTTTTTATTATTTTGTATTTACATGGCTGTAGCACGCTGGGCTGTGGCTTACAACAGAAGCATCTAGGTTTGCTATAAAGCAAGTTATTGATAATAAAGAATGAAAAGGTTGTGAAATGGTAAGATATTTTAGGCTGTTAGAAGGGACCTGGAGTCAGATTCCTACCCTCCTGCCTTCTCTTCTGCCTCTGCAGAAAAAACTTAGTGTTTTTTTGTTTTTTTTTTTTCCTCTCAATATCTTCCATCTTGGTTGTATGTGAAGAGGGTACAATATTTGTCCCTTGGAGAGGAGAGTGAATTTATTAAATCTTGTGAGATGCTGGATAGTTAAAAGTGAAATGTAACACCAATATTACAGTTCAGGTCATACTACTTGGTTTGCTCTGTGTTTTTTAAATCATTCCTGTTCTAGAAGATGTTTTGTAGAATAGAATTTACAGGAAGAGCTATAGTTATGCTTGCCCTATAGCTGCAGTATAGGGAATTTTGTCCAAGGTAATCTCTTCTTGAGAAGGCACTGGTTGCCTTGCTCATCTGTCCACAAGGCAGCAATAGTTAACAGCTCTCTGTATTTGTTAGTTTCTCTCTTGAAAACTTCCTTTGATTAAATACTTCTTATCTTGTATGTGACTTTGTCTTGGAAAACACTGGCACATGCCTGTAAGTGTATTGATATATCATCCTAAGAAGTTAGTTACCTCACCTATTCTTCTTACAAAACAAAATGTGTTTTGTGTCTGTGAAACTGTCTAAACAATTTGCTTTGAGCCAGAATTTGGAAATACGCGGGTTGTGGAGTATAACTAATATAATTTTTTTTTGTTGTTGCGCTTCTTGAGAGAAAATCTATTTGCACAAGTAGCAATGTGTGTGGGAATTTAAAAACAGTCTCAGCCACTTTGTAGAAAAATATAATGCAGTACATAAACTCATTTTAGACACTACTTATTCTACAGTGTCCCATTAGTTGATGTTTACACAGCGCTTTGAAAATGTAAAGCGCTATATAAGTGCTTATTATTACTACATTATTATTATTCTCCCGTTTGAAAAAAGACCCTCTAGGGAGAGGGAGACTTGCTTTGCATTTCCTCTGTAGTGTAGATCCCACAAGAAATATACCCATTTGTTTTGGTTGGTTTTTACATTCTTCCCTCCCTACTTCCACGCTTCTGGAAAAAAAATAAGTATTGTGTTTTAGAGATTACAGGCTCTTGTTTAGTTTATGCTTGGTAACTACGCCAATGAGAATGCTATTTGAAGGCATATAAAAACCTTCAGATAGTTTTTTATTCCAGTCTGTGCAATAGAATGAATTGTTGCCCTGGCCTCAGCCCCTGTGGTCCATAGGTGCTGCAGAGGCACCTTGCCCAGCCTGGGCACTGGTCGGTAAGCAGGAGCCTGGTGGTGGTGCCCTTTGTTGGGGTCCTCCTGCCTGGCCCATCTGCCAGTGCAGGCCCAAGGACAAAAACTGCTGAGCGAAGGGAGTACAAGGGCAGTGCCAACAACGCCTCGGAAGAATATCCTTCCTATAGAGAGGAAGCACTACTAGTCTTTCTGCAATATCAGAACTATTGGGTTTCCACGTAAAGAAAAACTTGTCAACCCCTCATCTCCTTTACACTCTTTTAACAGCAGCCTATATCACTGCACAAGAACAAGATTTCAGTTTAAGCTATTTTAACCTCCTTTATCCCTTGAATCTTTATCATGAGAAGGACTTTGGGCAGTGTTAACGATTTACATGGTGAAATTTGAGAGCAATTCTCTTTGCCTCTGCATTACATACTGTGCTGCATCACAGTTGAGGCTGTAATCATGGCTGATGAAATTTGGAGCTATTTTTGCCTGAGTACCCCTACACTTCCATTGTCATAAGCAGGGGAAGCAGTCACCATAAGCCTCCTTTGAGTACAGTGAGGAACATTTCACTTCTAGCTTTTACCTTTGTTAAGCTCTGCTCCAGTCCTTGCCTGGCCCCATGCTGGGCTCCCCGTGATGCAGTGGCTCTGCTTCAAGCATTGCCTGCCTGTTGCTGCTGTCAGCTGCGTTTTGGGAGGAGGTGTGGAGGAAGGGGAAGGAGGCCTTGAAAAATGTGCAGGATGGGAGAGCCTGAAGATGATAGTTATTACAGAGCATAACCTGACTTAGATTTGGGACTGGATTCGGCCCTCAGTTATGTCACCGCACACAGCCACTGCATAATGAGGTCACATGCACCATTTCAGCCTGGTTTCCAGCAGAAATGGGGCTTCATGCAGCCATCCGTGTGTGTGCACATGCCCTTTGGTGGTGGTTCAGTCTGAGCTGGTATCCCCCAGCCGTGGCAGGGGGTGGTGGTAGCTGTGGTCCTAAAAACTACGAAAACATCAGGGTGAAAGAAGGGGGAATTCCCTGAAATTGGCTGGAAGGGCTTCAGCAAGCACTGAGCAGCCTGTGCAGGTGAACGCTTGCGGTACTGGTGTGGCTGTGGGAGAGGCTGCAGCACGTGGGAGTGGGAATGAGGTGGTAGTTTGGGCCGGTCCTGGTTGTGTTCAGAGCTCCCTTTCCTCTATCCATTTTGAGTGATTACTAGTTCAGCTGCATGACTGACTACAGTTCCAAGCATTGTCTAAATCAAAGCTGAATGTTAAGTGTGGTCTGATAACTTAAACCCCTGTGTTATGTTATTGGTTTACAACGGGTTCATCAGCCTTGTCAGTGCAGTTTGGATGCTTTAGTTTTGGAGAGAAAAGCACCAGGCTGTGAAGAGGTGCAGGGGCTGGTATTGACTGGGGGAAGCAAGGCATGGGAAGCACTTTGTTCCTTAGGTTGCATCGCTCCTGAAGCCACCAGCCCTGAAATTACCACCCAGAAAATTGACCATGGGCAAGTTACGCTGTGCTTAGTGTCCAGGGACTTGTCAGTGTTGAGGAGGTAGTAGGATGGGTTGGCACACCTCCCTGCTTTGTTCCTTTCTAAATAACAATTAATTTTGGGGTGGAAAAGTGTAGATTTTTACAGACTGAAAGCTTAAATTCAGAATGAAAACCAGTTCACTTGGTTCACTGCTGGATTGTTTGACTGTTTGCAGATGAATGCCCAGGGACTGAGCCTGGGTAGCAGTAGGTGTACATACTTGATACAGTTAAAAAGGACAAAAAAAAATAATTCCCACAACTTTTCTTGCCTCTTTCAGTCCAAGCCTGCAAAGTCTGTTGAAACCTTGTCAGTGAGAGCAGCCTTGTTACTGAAACCTGGCTCTGGGCAATGCCCAGTGCAAGCCCTGGGTGCTGGGGGGCACTGACCGTACTCTGCAGAAGACTCCGTGTAACTGGGAAAACTCCAGAGAGATCAAACTTACCTGCTGTGCCTTAGCAAAGGTAGTTGATTACCTGCAGCGGGAGTGAAAGTCATCAGACCTGTGTGCTTATTGGATTTCCTCGTCAGCGCTCGTCCCTTTCCCTTGAGGTGTCATTTTATAATTGTTTTAATGACAAACACACCAAAATGGAAATAAGGTGACAGTCGCTGCCTTCACTGTGGATAAAACATGGGGTACAGAAGTGGGGGTCAGCCTTGGGGCAGCCCTGTGGGACAGGGTGGATTTCCCCATTCCTCGGTGTCCCTGCACCTCCCTGGAGGACGAGGGATGGCCCAGTCTCTCTGCGTGCACACCAAGTAAGCCCTAAACGCATGCAGGCACAAAAACCGCTCCAAAACCACAACCGCTTTGTGTGGAGGCAAGGGAAAGCGAGAAAATAAAGCACAGCTGCCCATTTCGGCCACCAAGCCTTGGCCGTGGCCGTGCCCCGGAGGCTGCGGGGCAGCGGGCTGGCTCCGGGGCTGGCCCCCGCGGCGCAGCACGCACAGCCCGGGGCCGGGCAGATGGCTCCCCCCCGGCGGTGGGGGCCCTGCTCTTCTGGGACCGAGCCCCGCTGAGACTGCAACAACAGCAACCCGGGAGCCGGGCAGATGGTCTACTGGCGGCCGCCAGGATAATTGCATCAGCTGGTACTTCTGCAGCCAGCGGAGTCTCCTATTTGTACTGCTCTGAAATGTTTCAGATTTTTTTTTTTCCTCCCCTCTTTTTTTTTTCTTCCTTCCCTGCCTTATTTAAATTTATGGTTGTGGTTGTTTTTTGGTGTGTGTGGGGTTTTTTTTCTTTTTTTTTTTTCTTTTTTGTTTTTTGTTTTTTTTTGTGAGGGGTGGGATGAAGCTGGGGGGCGGCCATCTGCTGGAGGGTGTTGATGGTGGGATCGGAGGAGCCTTCAGTAGCCCTGGACAGACACCTGAATGGGTGAGGGGACTGCGGTGGCCTCGCGCTCCTTCACTGTGTGTTGCTTGGGGCTCGAATGATGTTGCAAAGAGAAGAGCTGGACCAGTATGACCCTTTCCAGCCTCGGCAGTGCGCTGCAGTCTCAGTCCCTGTGCGATATGCCTGCCAACCTCCGCCTAAATTGCTCCACATACCTGAGCTGCTGCTCCCTCGGGCACACCAGCCTGAGGTCTGAATAATGCAGCAAACCCCCTCGGGTCCTGTCTTTCTGCCTCCCCCTCCCTGGGTCGGCACCTCGTTGCTGCTGCTGCTGCTGCAGGAGGGCTGCCGAGATGTCCTCTGGCAGTTGCTGGGGCGGCTCTGCAGCCCTGGCTCGCCTGCCACCCTCGCTCCTCCTTTTGGGCTCTTGTTACATAGACAAAAGATCTGCCTGTTCCTGTCGGGTTTTTTTCTATTTACGGGGCTCTGCTGACTTTCTAAGCCACAAAATATTTACGGAGGGTAGGCAAATGTCCCCTGGAGATGGCTGGTGTGCCCCCAGTCGGTTCCTGAGTGCCTCCGTGCTCCTGTGTGCCTGGGCTCCGAGGGGAGGGGGCCAGGAGTGATGAAGTGGCACCTGCTGTTTGCTCTGGTTTTACCTCTCAGCACGGCACAGGTAGTTGCAGTAGAGCTAATCTCAATTTGTTGCTGACCTAGAGGTCCCATAATCCCTAATAGTAGTAGGATTAGATTTTGTCCAGCCAAGCCCTCTTTTTCCTTTCCCTTTTTATTTTTTTTCCCCTAGCAATACTTCACACCCCAGCTGACATACAGTCTGCCTCCTGCCTCAGCCCTTGCCTCATGACTCCGGATCCCAAGGAAGACTTGTCCTTTTAGGAGAAGCTTGTCAACCCAGCCCTCCTCTCTGTGCTGTTCTCCCTGTCATGTCACCCCTTTCTGTGCACGAGATTGATTTTGCTGCTGTGAGCCTGTTTCTGCCCCCTGCTCTCATTAAACAGCTGAGATCTCTCACCTTGCTTTCTGGGTGTACAACCCAGTTTTCTGTGACGGTAATTTTAGGATTTTGGTTTGTATCCTTCTATCAGACTTTTCCACTGGCATGAATTCTGCAAAACTTACTGAGTTCAACTGGCTGTGGTGTGATGCTGCCAGTCCTCAGCTTCCCATTACATTTTTTGAGAGGAACGAGACATATAGATGCACTGAGGGTTCTTGAAGCACTGGATAAAGTCCACCTTTATAATCGGAGAGGGACTGCCCAAATGCTGCACAGCTTTGGTCACTATAGCACTGCCATGGATTCCCTCAGTGATGCAATGATACTGACAAGAAAATGTTATGTTGCCCAATTCTGTGAAAGTCTCTTTATCTGCCATAAGCTCCAAATACACATCTGCTGGTGTTTAACTGAAACTTTGCAAATCTCCCACCAGGCTCTTCAAGATCAGTTCTTGTGTAGCCTTATTTTTTCTTTAGAAATTGTAGGTGTGCTTAATTATATGTATTTTTGAAAGCTCTTAACTATGCCTCATTTAAACTTCTGCAAACATCTTTGTGAGGCCAATTAAATTCCTGCAGAAGAAAACGATCAAAAAATGAAATGGGGAAATGTGCATTTACCCAGATAGAGCTTGCAAGCCAAGCAAAATATTATGTTAGCCCAACAAATGGGTTATTCAAGCAAAGTTCTACCAAGACAAACATAGGAGACTCAAGGGTAAGTGAGTTCTGAAGCAATATGGGCTGTGACCCTCTCAAGTTCAGTTATCAAGATTGCACAGGTTGAAAAGATGTGGCTGATTTAAGGTCCACTCGAAAATGGCCTTGGAAGTATCCTGGAAAAAAACAGTCTGAGCCGAATTTTTCAAGTACTCTCCCCAAAATTCAGTTTGGGGTTTGAAACTCTATACCAGTAGATTCTTTTATTTGAATGTATTTACTTGAGTATTGCAAAAGAAGTCTGTAACAACGAAGTCAGTGCAGCTCTACAAGAGGGAGGGATGTGTTACATACCCTCTGGAAGGCACAGGGCAGGGCATTTTCTCCTTTGGTCACGCTTGGTCCAGCTCTGGGAAGAAACCTGCCCCACAGGCGTGAGTGCCTCCTTCCCATCCCTGCTCTCGCCATGCTGGGGGCCTTGTGCCACCGCAGCTGGGGCACGGTGTGGTGCAGAGTCCAGTCCTGGGCTCTCCCTAGGGGGGACAGCAGCGCCGGATGGGATGTGCAGGCTGGTGCCAGGGTGTTGTGGCAGCACGGAGGAGTTTGGAGAGGAACAGCACAAATGCAGTTGCAGGCTTAACACCTTAAAACCAATTCTGATGCACTGAATTTAATTCCTATTTAATTTCCATCAAAGTTAAAAGCAAAACTTGTAAGTAACTGGATTGGGCCCAGCATACTCGCTGTCTGTGCTGCTGCTGCTGATCAAAAGCAATACTCTGTTTCTAATTTGAGAAGGATTTTTTTAAAAAGCAGTTTAAAACAAGAGGAAACTGTCACATCCTGAGTGACATCCTGTGTGCTACGGCAGCATTCTTGCTGCTCAGTGATCAGGATTTCAGCCGAGGGAATAAAATCCAATCCATGTAAAAATGTATTTGCTTTGTGAAAATCTTGTAGTATTGCACAAGCTATTTTCTGATGGTAAAATGCAAATCTAAAATCTATATCCAAGCGAACAAAAAGATTAATTAAATTAGTTGTCTGGAGGAAATACAGAGGACACTGAGTTATTGATTTGATTTTAGTAAATTCATTGTAATATGCAAGATTACATTTTTAATGCTTGAAATTATCACAGTGTTTCACAGTGCAGTTAATTATTTCTGAAATTGTATTTTGTTCAAGACTGCTAATTTGGTATCTGCCACTGCCTGACTGCTGCCATGCTTTCTGCTGTTCAAAGTGCCCCTGAATCGCAGGGAGCTTCTGACTGCCTGGTCTGTGCAGCCCTGCTAAGCACCTTTGGGTGCTGCTAATTTTGATTTATTTATTTGGCTTGGTGGTGTTCCCAGAGGGTTTGGGCAGATGCCTGCCCTGGGCAGCTCTGCTGCTGCCTCTTATGGGGCTGGGGGTTCAACAGGGAGCTGCGGTGTGAGTCCCAAGCATTTCCTAAGGCATGGCAGCAAACTTCCTGCCCGTTCCACCCAGGGGCAGAGTGATTTTTTTGGCAGCCACCTGCTGTACCTAGCTTTGCTGGCCTGGGGACTCTCAGTGCTGGCTCCCAAACTGGCCAGGGAGGAGGAAGTCAACAATTTGCTCCCCTACCCACCTGCAAGGGCAGTGGGGCTCCAGGGTGGCCAGCCAGGTGGGTGGTGGTGGCATGCAGAGCCTTCTAATCTTTGTACATCATGGGAGGGGTGGAAATCTGCCCAGCAGCCTCATTTGCTCATTCTTGTGTGGTGTGAGCAGCCAGACTGGCAGAGAGGGAGCAAGCAGGAGTTTGGGTATCTTGGCAGAATGCTATGCAACCTATGGCCTCCCAGCACATCAAGCTCTTCCCTAGAGCCAGGGAGAGACATTCAGCCTGGGCTGTGCCTGTGCCACGTTGCTGCTGGGTGTAATTCAAGGAGGACCTTGGCTGCAGGGGACACGCTCACCCAGCAGTAGTCCCTGCCATCCCCAGGGCCTCAGCCATGCGCAGCATCCCTGCACGCAGGGATCAGCAGGGTTGGAAGCACAGGGAGGGACTTATTTTCCTAACACAAGTGAACACATGAAACCACAGGTGTTGATTTAAACAGCACTGACCTAAAAAGAGCAAGTTTTAATAAATGTAGTATGCTTTACTAATTCCTTAGTTGTGCTTGGTGCTGCTGGAGCCTGATCTGCTGGCTTTGGCTGCGGCGCTTGCATATGACCATGGGCCTGTAAGTAGCCTTTGTCTCCAAGTAAACCCTGCCTGAGGATGGAGAGGCAGCATCTAAAATTAATTCAGCTCTGCCCACATCATCAGGGGGTGATTTAGTCCCATCTTTAGTATTTGGAAGTCAAACTTAATGAAGATAGATAAGATATGTTACTCCTCTCCTTAGCTGATTTATCAGCTTTTAAACCTGAGTGTATCTCTTAAGGTATATATTTGTGTTGCTGCTGGAAAGTTGGCAGTATAGTTAATTTTTCTGTTTTATACTCAACGTTAAACTGCTGTATGCCTTAAAACACCTGGAGAACACAAACCAGTCCTTTAGAAAGATGCTTAATAACACTGTTTATTGAGATGAAGAGAGTGACAAAAGGGAAGAGGAAGATGCTTCCCTTTTGGGTACTAATACCCATGTTGATAAGGATGTGGATGAGTATGTGTTGGCTCACAATAAACGATGCTGTGTATTAGCTGAGGTAGTGGCACAGTTAGATTTGTTACCTGCTACAGATGTGAGGATGTGAATATGCAGGCGAGGAAGTGGTGAGAGGGGAGGATGCTGAGCAGTCCTGCTGTCTGGTGGCCATCCCCGTGGCACCCCCTTGTTGCAGACAGGGCCTTACAGCTGCTGCTGCCTGGGTACTGCAGTGCTGGGCTCTTTCTTGCAGCAGTTTGGTTACAGCACAGCAAGAGCTATCTGCTGGGGAGTGATGGAAAGTGGTTTCTTTAAGGTTGTGAACATCACTGCTTGTAGTTTTGGGTATTTTGGTAGGTTTGTTTATTATTTATTCCTTCTTGTTTGTTACATTAAAAGTGTAAATGATTAGAAGGGTAGGGTGGGGAATCACTTGAAACAATGTTGCAACTCTTGAAGGACAATATTTTTGTTTTTGAAGCCTTCAGTTGTCACAACAGGGCAATGTAGAAAAACCCATCCACCCCAGGTGCCCGTCCTGCCTTGCTACAGTGACACACAAACTCCCAGCTGTAAATTGGGGTAAAAGTGATCCTTTGGCCAGTTTCAGCCTCTTCCTGGCAGGACCCATGGTATCCAGTGACCATTTCTCTGGAAAGGCAGTCTGTGTAGCCAGAAACTGACTTCAGTTTTTAAGAAGTGTTAGTCAACAGCATAAAAACTGATTGCCAAATAAAAAAGGTAAATAGATCCCCAGATAGATGCTCCTTGTTAAAACTAAAGAGGTTGCAGATATGCATACAAACATACATACACACATATGGATATTTATGCTATGTCTGAAATATTATGCTGAATGTACACATCTGCATATGAACCTGTGATATTTCCTAGAGCAAACACCAAACATGTCTGTAAGTACATATTGTTTCCAGCTGCCTGGTTGGAGAGAGCACTAAGCTGACGTACGTTAGAAAAAGAATACCCTGAATCGTTAGCACAAGAAATGTTAATGTTTGGGATAAATTTAGTTGTGATGGCAATTCTGTTCTCTTAAGATACTGTGAAAATGATCAGTGAAAGCTCTGACATCTAAAAATGGTTCATCCCTTCTGTGCATGCATATTCATGGTAGCTCTTGAGCATCTTTGTCTTTTTCTCACCTTGCATCAGACACGGACAAATGCAGTGACCGTTGCTCAGGAGTGGTAACATCCCGTAGGAACGGGTGAAGAGGTGCTGTGAAGGGGATGTCTTTCTCTTTGGATTCGTGTGTTTAAATGTGGATCACCAAGACCTCTCTCCAAAAAACTCACTTATTCTCACTTGTGGTTCTCCTTCCTCATAGTGCAGCCACTGCGCCATGGACAAGCATGGCTGGGTACTCAGAAAATGTATTTAGCAGCCAGTGTTCCCTATTATTGTCAAATACACAAATGTTAGATTTAATTAAATGAAAAATAACTTTTATTAAGAACTAGCTAGGCCTCCAGAAACAGAAGGACTTCAGGATTAAGTTCATTATAATGTGTGAATGATGGAGAGATTATTGTATTTGGGCTCATTTTTCTTGCTTTAGAAGTGAATCTCCTGTTAGATGGAGTTACTCTCTCAGCATTACATTTTCTGCTGTCCTCTGTTCACTGGGATCCCCCAGGCAGGGTCCTCTCTTGCAAAGGAGCCCTGCATCCCCCAGTAGCAGAAATCGACAATGTGTCTTGTAGAGCAGTAGCAGTCAGGGCACCTCACCCACGGTCCGAAGACCCTCTGCTCCAGAGACCACCACAAGCAGGAGGTCAGCACCCATCACCGGGCAAACAGGTGAAGGTCTGTAATGGTTGTGTGCTTCTTCCTCTTCAGTGAGCTGTTAGGAAAAGCTGAAATCAGCCTAATGAAGGTGGGCAACCAGGAGCCACTTCTGGGAAGCTGTGGGAGGATCCAGGCTGCTAAACGATTTCAACAGGATAAACACATCACTTTCTATCAGTCTCTTCTCATTTGGGAGCAGGCCTGTCTTTTCTTCCCTCAGTTAAGCTCAATTAAGTGTAGAGAGACAAAATCCATGTTTTCCCTCTTAGAAGTTACAGAATAAAAATTAGGTGAATAGGTAAGCTCTTATTTTTCCTGCCCTGTGGGATGTTTTCAGAAAATTTTAGTAGTGTACATGTAAGCTGCTTTCCAACTTGCTGGTAAATGATTTCACTTTTCTAGCTTTCAGATTTTATTATTGAATTTGGATTTTTGTTCTCATTTCAGTCCATCAAAGTGCAAAACACTGCTTTGAAACCATACCCTTTCTGGCAGAGTTGAAATAAATTATATCCAATCCCTATAGGTTAAAAATAAAATAATCTGACTTACATACGTGAATTGGACTCCAAGGTTTAGGAAAATATAGGGCGGCAGGAGGCGACAGCATAAATTCTTGGCGACTAATTCTGTGCTATGTATTTAGAATTAAGTATTTTGTGAGCATGTGGATCCTATAGCTTGATCAAAGCTGTACATTGTACTCTGTGAATGAAGAGCTAGTGTTAATAGCTGGGGTAAAACATGATGTTTCTAGCTCCGCTTTTTTCAATAGTCAAGTGAAAATTCTCCCAATGTTTTATTACTGCAAGAGTTGTATGATATCTTTTCTTTCTTGTCAAATTTCTGTGTAATTTCCGCCCTCTTCCCCAGTGGCAATGTTGAATCTTGTTTTATAAGAGAGGGATCATTATATATAATCAAGCAATTTAAACAAATGATCTCTCAGTTCAAGGAGACATATACTATAATATAAACTTGCTGAAGTGAAAAACTGTTGTTCAAAACAGAGTGTGCTGTGTTTTTGAGTTATTAAAAGTGCTCTCATTTTGGTTTTGGAAGTGGCCCTGGCTGCCAGAAGTTTGGAGTTTTTCACTATCACTGACCTGTCAGCTGGTGCTTTGATGGCAGCTCAACAGTGATGGGAGATCAAGGAGTATTAATCTGTCTTGTTTCCAGTTAAAGTTTAAATTACGTTAACTAGTTGTCACTGAGTAACGTGATATTGCAACCCCATACCCAGCTATGTTGGCTTAGGTTTAGGGTTAGGGTTAGGGTTAGACTCAGGCTCTTAGGGTTAGGGTTAGACTCAGGCTCTTAGGCACTTGGGGGAAAAGTCTGCAGCTGATGACACATCAGAAGGTGTTCTGGCCTGCAGAGCCAGTTGTGAGTGGTTCTTTTCAAGTTGGTGCGGTCACACAAGGCACATGGAAGATGATCCTCACTGCTGCTGAAACAAAGGGGTTTTTTAAAAGGTATCACTTCAGTATAGGTACAACCTACATGGTAGATTGGTTTCTTTGCATGTACCCGTTTGAAGGGGAAAACCTAGAGTGTTTGGCAGAAGTGTTTTCCATGGATAGCCTTGAAGTAGCCAGCTTCAGCCATTCATTCCTGCACTTGTCTGCAGGGCTAGCTGTGGTGGGACGTCTGAAGTGTGGGGAAGGAAGGGTGAAGTTGGAAAGGAGGAGCTGGGAGTGAGCTGATTTACCTCCTGCCAGCCCTGGAATTGCTTTCCAAATTCTTCCCCTCCCCTCTCAGTCCTTTCAGAGTGCAAGTTACATTTCTGTGGGTACCCGTTAAGTATTTGGGCTGTACATCGTTGCCCTGGTGCCTCTTTTATGATCTTGTTATTTCCACGTAAATAAGTGATGAGTCTGGTTAGAAGAGAAGGCTTTGCTCCAAATTCCACTGACTCCAATAGCCCAGAAACAGACTTTTTAAAGCAATCTCTGAGTTCAGCTGAGTGGGTGGAAGTGTGGTATTTTAGGAGATTGGTTTGTGGTTTTGAACAGCATCTATCATATAAGCACAGATGTGAAAAAGATTAATATTTTTTTTAAATCAACAGTGCTTGAACTTACTTAAAATGTAAGTGCATTCATTTTTTTTTTTTAAATGAATGCCTGTAGATCATAATTCTAAAAGAACAGGAGTTCTTTTCTTTCCCCCCTCAAGGTTTAAGGAATTAGAGGCAGTGTCAGCTCTTTTAGATCTTCTGCACTGTGGAAAGATGGACAAAAATGGCCAGACTTGAGCACAGTGCCTGCTGTGGTTCTGGCTTCAACAGGAGCCACTTACATGCCTTATTTTTGAAAGTTGGTTAGTAACTCTCTTTGCCAAAAAAACCCAAACCTGACTTTTAAATAGGACTTCAGATGCTGTGTAACGTTACATACCTTAAGGTCTCAATCTTTCTAGTCTTTCATGTATTGGAGCTGTTGGTGACTAGACATGTTACTGGTGTGAGCCATCAGAAATACTGACACATCCTGCCTTGGTGTCAGGCTGTTGAAGTGAGAAGTGGGTGAGTGCAATATTTCTCATATTAGAAGAAAAATAATCCCAGTTTATCCCAGTTACACATCCCATTCCCCTGAATTTGAATCAAAGAGATGATTTTAGTAGTCTGCAAGGTGGAAAACTTCAGACTGTGTGGGGTACTCAGGGTCGTCCGCCCAGAGCCAGTGCAGTGAGCCAAGCTACAGCAAAGAGCTCACTTACAAGGTACCAGCACCAGCCAGTGCACGAGGAAGCCTCCAGCACGACCAGTAGTGGCTGATGCCAAAGGGCTGACACGGGAATAGCTAGGAGGTCAGGGGCAAGTTCAAGTCTCCCTGAGTGTAGTAGCATTACGATGATTATTGCGTGTGTTTAGCAGAAACTTTTGTCTGCCACTTCCCAGACAGAGACTATCGCAAAACCTTGTCAACAAAAAAGAATGATTTCACGTTTTTAGACAAATTGCTTGCATGATGGATGAGATAGGATGTCTGCGCCTTTATCGATTACAGGGTTGGCCTTCTGATCAATAGAAAGTTTTACATACACTTGAGTGATGTTCACCTTAACAGCCCATCCTTGAAACCAGTCAGCACTAATACAAACCGATGGTTTCCCAGAACACTGTGGTGTCCGTAAGTCATAAGAAGGAATGCCGGTAGTCGATCCCCTCTCTACCATATTGCTGTTTAGGCAGTTCGTTTGTTCGTGTGACTTGGAGCTATTTCTGTACTGATGCATGCATGGCCAAAGCACACCTACTACGTGAAGCATGGGTATAAGTATGGACCAAACACAAATGCAGCTTCTATTTACTGCAGGATTTCCATAGGATTATGTAACTATCAGGAAATCAAGCAAACAACAGTGAAAGCTCATTAACAGTGAAAAGTATGGATAGGAAATATATTCAGATGTCATACAAATTTGTAGAGGAACTCTGCTTCACTGACCCATTGGCTATGGATGAAATTTGCCTGGGAAAAAACATTAGTTCGGCTAAGTAACCCTGTTTGGCGCGACTGTAAATTAATTATCTGAGCATTTTTTATATTGGTTAGGTTGGAAGAAAGTTCTTTATTTTGAAAGGTAGGTACTTCTGTGCCTTTTTTCTGTTTCAGTTTGGCTTCAAGGAACAGATTTGTGGATTAGAAGAAGTCATAGCAGAAGCCATTCAGACTTGGGGGACTTGTTTTACACAGAGCAAAACTAACAGCACAATTACAGTTTGTCCGTGTATGAATAACCTTGCAGCTGCGCGTGATTCTTGTGATTCTGGTGTGGGAAGTTTATTCGGAATGTCATTTCATAATACCTATTATGGTACCTTTTATTTAGGGAAGTAGAGCTATTTTCATTCTTCTTTCAAGGCCTATTCATTTAGTCCACTGAAATTTAAATACAAAACTTTATGCAAGCTGTATTTCTTTAAGTAAACTTCTGTCAACCTACTGGCTTGAGCCATGTGTGGAAATCCCCATGCCCCATTTCCCAGGCTTAGCAGTACTTGTAGGAGACAGGACTTACGGTTTTGGCAGTCTTCCTCCCGACAGAAGACCAGAAATCAAAACAAGCAAATAAATGGCAAGGAAATGTTGCAGAACACAAAGCCCTGACAGGAGCACTTGTCAGAGAGGAGCAGACACAATATAATTTGCCTCCAAGTAAAGATGGTTGGAGCTAATGTTATACCCCGTGGTCCCTGCCCATAGGACAGGGATTGTAACAGCTCTGCAGACAGAGGCAGAAGGGGCTGGCAGCCTCATGAAGGGGAATGAGGGTGTTTGCTTGTGCCCTCTTTGTCTCTACAGATGCTTTCGGAGTTGCTGTCCCAGGCATTGCATTTACTCTTAAGCTGGGCCTGTACTTCCCATATCACAGCTGCACATTTGCTTGGTTCATTCCCTCCTGGCTCCCAAATACTCCCAAAAGTTAGCGCTAATGAGCCTATCCTGATGTGCTCACCTGACACCACACCTGCATTTCTACAGTGGCTGAAGAAGTGCGTGTCCCCCATAGCTGCTGCAGGTGTGTGCATTTACACAAGCATGCATATACAAGCACGTGTGCATTTACAAAAGCGTGCAGGCACTGGCATTTGCAGAAGGGACACACACAGCTGTGCAGTAAAACCCGTTAAAAACCTCCACAGTTGCCTGGAAAACTCTGCAGGCTCCTAGAGGAGAGGTTTGCTCAGGCTTTGGTTGCGGCATGCCTGAATATTCACTCTTGGTGGAGAGCAAGATAAGTACGTGTCCCTTCAGCATTTTATGAAACAAAGTAATGCAGATATCTATAAGTGAGACATGACATGAAGCATACAGATAGTAAGTTTGGAATAGTTCTGGGAGTTAAGAATTTACATGTCTTTATTAATTATTAGATGTTATTAGTGAGTGACTAAGGAACTGGGAAGCTCTAAGCGTTCTTTTGAAGTAGTGTACCCAAATTAGACTAAATAAATAAATAAATCTAAAAATGTTGGGGAATGTCTGCTCTAATGAATTTTCTAAATACACAAATCACACTTATTAAATCAGTGGATCTTTTAACTGTAAAAATATTATTACTGTTACACTAGGGAAATCCATTCAGAATTATAAAATATTTGGAAACTCTTTCTATGTTTCATTTCAGTGGAAAGGTGGTAAGTTTAACAGGAATAAAAAAAAAAAGTGTAGGCTTTGGGATAAAGTTTTAAAAGCCAGCTTTCCCCCTTTCTTTGTACGCGTGCCAATTTTCAATAAGAACTGTTTTCCCCTTTTAGTCTTGTTTAAAATAAACTACATGTATAACAAGATGTTGAAATTTATTTATGGTATGTTAGCACTAAGGACAGGTTGTTAAGGGGTCATAAAAAATATTAGTTTCCACTTTATGGTGGCCAAGTTAGTTTTTCTGCAAATTAAATTTGACGCTACGAAGGCATATATGTGATATATACAACTTTCTCTCCCACATTGTAATTTCTTTCACCTTAACATGGCCAACAAAGCCTGTCTTTCTAGTAGGAAGAAACTCAGCTGGAGAATTTCCCTTGACCTGTGCAATAAAATTCAGCAGTGGGGAGGTGTGGGGCATCTGCTTACGTGAGTCATTCTGTGTGACTGAAGAAACTTTTCTTGTGGCGAAGGAGGCAGGATGAGGTGCTGAATTCTCCGTGTATTAAACTTTACATCTGCTTTTCTTTACCCTTTTATCTGTATTTCACTTTACAGTACTTGTTTTATACTGTTTGTGTGTTCCTTCATCAAAATATTTAGGCTTGTGTACAGATAAGACAGACTTTCCTGTTAGTGTTTAAAAAGCAGTACAGAAGAGTATATTGTTTTATTATTAAAATACAATTTATGAACCAGAAATGATCACAGATGCAAATTTATACTTTGCACATTTTTTTTTCTTAATAAGAATATGTATATTTTCATCTGGGGAGAAAGCAGCATTAAAATGAGTGAGCCCGGGGAGTATTGCCACACACACAGACACACACACACACACATACGCTTGCATGCACAAAAGAACTACAGTGAGTTATTTGCTTGGGAAACAAACTCCTTTGAACGGCCCTTGAAGCCCTGCTCTCATCAGGAAGGCTGAAGCCCTGCTTGTGTGGGTCGAGGGCCTGATCCCCTGCCACGGCAGCAAAGCGGGTGCGCTGGCAGCCCAGCATACTTCTGCTTTTGGAATTTTGGGTCTTTCCGGTTGGCACCAGTATCCCAAGAGGAGGGGAAAAGGGGAAGGAACTCCACTCACCAGATGGGTTTTTCCAAGCCCTCATAGCTCTAATTAAAATGGCTGGCCAGGAAAAACCTACTCTCTTTTCCTTTTCCTGTGCTACCTATGCTGCAAACACAGCTCACCACTGGAAAAATTTCCAGGTTTGAAGGATTAGCAGTAAAAACCAGTGTATTTTTTTTTTTTTGGCTGAGGTGTAGAAATCTGGTTAAAGATATATATATATTTTTGCAGTTGTGATTAATAGCTCTGGATGCTGAATAGGGTATTTGTGGAGGGGAGCGTGATGCTAAACAAAGTGTTTGGTACAGCAGCTCTGCTCCTGCTGGAGCTCTCTGCAGCAGGGATGAGGGCTTTAGGCATAACACAGTAAAACCTGCTTTGAAGAATTATGAATTAACAGACTTAAACAAGTGTAAGAGTAGAGTGGTTGTGTGCTTTACCATTTCATCAGTGACCCTCAAGGTAATTGCTGTTGTTTAAGTAATTTTTTGTTCTTTTTATCACATTTGCAAGTGTGGATTTTTCATGGGCATTAAGCTCTCTACCTTAAACCCAAGTCTGAAAACTGGGGTTCTCCCAGCTTCTGGGACAGGTCAGGATGGAGGCTGACAGTAATATGCCTGATCCATGTGAAGTGGGAGATGTTGCATCTGCTTCTGTTGGGTCTGGATGAAATCCATAGTGGGGAAATTGCTGTGAAGTGGGACTTGATTTATGGTTGTGATGAGATGAGCTGGAGAGTATTACATCCTGATGGCAGCTCTCTGCTGAAGGAAAGGAAAAAGCTACTCATTGTCCACAGCAGCAGGATCTGGAGGGATGTGGCTCTTGGTCTGACCATAGCAGGTGGGACAGTGAATAGGTTTTTTTTTTTTTTTTTTTTTTTTTGTGAGGTTTTTTTATTACGGAACTGCACTTGGTCAGATGGTTTTAACTAAGCAGAACACAGAAGGGCGATGCCCATTAGTAGTAATGGGGAGCAGACTGCAGCCTGAAGTAGGGTGTATGTACTCAGTCTTCTGGTGCACGTAAATCTCTTTATGTACTTTACCAGAGCAAGAGGTAGTGTAAGGAGTTATGGCCCCACTGCCCACCTGCAGATCGTAGTTGTCTACTTCTGTTCTTTTCTAGTTTTGTTCCTGTTCCCATACAAAAGTTTATGTAAATTAATTTTGGAACGTTCCCCTTTCTTTGTCCATGTTAGTCCGTGTTAGATGTTAACTTTTCAGCATCCTCATTAGCTGCCTCAAGACAGAGCTAGCACATGTAAATTGTTTTATTAGGTGTCCTGCTTATAGAGAAACTTTAAAGCCCTAATGTAAAAATAGTGCTGTCCCATGTCCCCCTGCCCTGTTTTCTTTTTCTGGAGCAGCAAAGCATGCAATAAATCTGACTTGGTGAGACCCCACATTGTATTCTTTGTGCAAAGTCCAGTGTTTGAACTTCATGGTGTTTTGGTTTCATTCTGAAACTTCATTTCATTGTAGCCATTTATGTTCAGGAAACAATAAACGCCTTTCTGGCGTGCCTTTGGCCTGTACCATCCCTTCAGCTGGACTCTGCCATGTGCACCTTTTCTCTGCCAACTGCACCTCTCAGGTCTGCTGTCTTCCAAAGCAGAGCCCTGTGTCCTGTGTGCTTGCAAATACTGTCTTAGGTGATACCTGAGATATGTGTACCTTTACTCGCCAGGTATCTGCGCTCAAAAGTGCGTAGGGTGGTAGCAGAGCCTTCACTAGTACAAGTTCTACACCAAAGTGTGGTGGAAGGTATAAGAAATTGCAAGTATTTGAGTAGCAGCTTGGTCTTTGTACTTGCTGACTCACCTGTGGTCTGTCACTTTTCATGGGTCTTTTGCATCATTGTCTTGTCTTTGGGTAATTTCAGCCTGATTTTGGCATTTTAGCAGAGCAAGGGATGACTTCACAACTATGAAATTAAAGTCCTGGCTATGAATTCTAAGTGTGTTAATTCCCCCTTTCTCTACTTTTCTTGTTTCTGTTTGTTAGGGATTCAACATGTACATGTTTCTGTCATCCAGCAGTGCTCCAGATGGAGCAAGAATATTTAAACTCTTGGTTGCTGAAGTAAAATACATGATTTTATGAGCAACACGAGGAATGCCAGATTCACCTGTTCGGTTTCACTTGAGCTTTAAAGTGCCTGCTTACTTGTAGTAGATCTGTTTTTGAAAGAAGGTGCAGACACTATGGTGACAGTTGCCTTAGAAATGCATATACTAATGCAAGGAGGAGCACACCCACAGGCAGCCAGTGCTTGCCATTCCCCATCCCGTCCACAGGAGTGACTGCCTTGCACTCCGTGTCCTTGTGCATCTCCCTTTCCCTCACCACCTCTTTGCTCTCTGCCCCACGCCTGTGTTCTCACCCCACTGGAGCAGGGGTGGTGGTGTAGGCTGGGACTCAGCCTAGCCAGGGCAGGTGAGGGTAGGGATCCTTGGTGCTCCCATCCATTTCCAGCAGAGTTCATCACAGAAGATATGTCTGTGGCTGCAGCACATCTGTGCTGGGCACAAATGGGCCGTCGGTGGGATAGATAGGTTCCTTGGGCCCACCAGCGTCATGGCCAGGCAAATTCCAAGCAGAAAAAGCAGGAGGATTCCCAAACTCCAGTCCCCTTCCTGCATTTCCGAGGTGAAAGCAACAATTAAAAAGAACTGATACTGAGATTTTTGTGCAAAAAGGCAAGAGGAGGGTGGGAAGGTAGCAGAGACGTGTCCCCTTGTGCTGGGGGTGCAGGAGGTTGGCACAGCCTGCTGCAGGACAGAGGGGGGACAGCAGCACACCTAGCAAGGGGCAACGTGTTTCCCTGTGGCAGAGCTGCAGGTATAGTGCTTCCTGATAAGACCTGGGGAACCTAAAACTGGATGTTCCCAGTGCCAGCCATTGCTGGCATGGTTCTATACCAGTGTGCCAGGAAAATGTGATTCTTGTGCAGAGCTGAGGTGCTGCTGCTGTGGGTCTCATATGTAGCACAGAGAAGGGGGCTCCTTTGGGCAGGTGCCTCTTTCAGGGCAACCTCTAAATTCTAGAGCAATTCACAGATTAAAATGCCATGTATTGCAATTAAAGGGAAAAAAACCACCCACCCTGCCCTCTGGGGATTAATCTTCAACGACAAGCTGTAAGACCCATCAGTAAAAGTATTGATCCCAAATCTGTAATGTAAAGTATGGAAGTGGCATGTCTGCAGGCCCAGTTTTGAGAACTCTAAACTTAATGTATTGCATGTATAAGATGTTGATCTTGAGAGCAACCTGAAACATTGCCTGCATTTTATTACACCATACACTCATATTTATTTATATAATAGATTTTGATGGGAAATATCTGTCTCCAGTGAAGTCTGTGAATTAGACACACAGAAACTAAGTATGAGCACTGGGAATAAATATGCTCTGGCTTGTGAGTCAGGTGTGCTGTCCATGGGAAGGGCTGTGATTAACCATTATGTATGTCCTACTGTCTGTATTGTCTTTCAGAGATGAGATTTTTATTTATAACGATCCCTTTCTCTAGTTACATTAAGTTTTGCTATAGTGTTTGAAGAGGCAGGCCTGTTAGCTAGGCACAGATTTACTGTGCGAGTTTAAGCTAATGGATACTTATCAGGCAGGCTGTATTTGGTGATCGTCCATCATTTGCTCATTAAACAGTGTATCTAAGTGATTCTCATTTCCTCCCTGCCATGTCTGGAAAGGAGGAAACTAGACACATTACGATGGAATATTAATGTCCTGGAGGACTTAGCCACCCATAATTAGATCTCCTTTGCATAAACCTGCTAGTGCTACCTTATTTTGTTGTTTGTCTTTTTCTCCTTAATCACCTTCACATCTTCTTCTGTTCCTATCTTTTTTTTTTTCAGTTTTCCTTTGTAATTCTGTCCCATTTGTCTCATCCTTCTTCCTTTCTTCTTTTTCTTCTTCTTTTTTTTTTTCTTTTTCTTTTCCCTGACCTACAGAGCACAGCAGTCTGGGTTTCCCCACTCCTCCCTCCTTCACACAAAAAGGCTGACTTTGCCAGCAAAACCCACAGTCTCTGCCAAGCCCTGTTACTGACTTTGGAGAAAAGCAGCTAGAGAACTTGTGCAAATCTGGGCTCTGAACTAGCTAAATAAGCCATTTCAGTAAACCCTCTTGTCTTATTCCCTGGCCTGCTGGCCCATGAAAGGACTAATATATAACAGTCCTATTTAAGGTGGAAAAAATCCTCCTGGCCGAGGGCCACCGATAGCTGAATCGGCTGTGCACTGGGGAGAGAACAGGGAGGTGGCTCTGGAGCTGTGAGTGAGTGTGCCAAGCACCACGCACAATTCCCGTGGGTTAGGGCATGGGCAAGGAATACACCGTCACCTCTTGGGTGATGCCTTGATGTCCCAGTGCTCTGTTTCACCAGCTACGAGGGGAAAAAATAGTAAAGTGTTACTAACGCTAAATGGAAATGATCACACAAACAAGCAAAATACCTAGTAAACACTGGGAGGCCTGGCAGGAATCCTCTTGCAAAGTTGATTTTCCAAAGGGAGTAAATTGGCGCAAATGGCTGGTATAAAGCACACCTGGCTGCTTCTGCCAGGTACCTTTTTGCTCCCCTGAATGTTGGTACAGACGCACCAGGGGGATTTGCCTTTCCTTTTAGCTGCAAGGTACGGTAAATGCATCAGCATACGCTCACCAGCACCTATTCTCAGTACTGGCAAAGCCCCACAGATCTTCCCGTTGTCGGCTGGATGTGGAAGTTTCCTTGTGCACGCTGGCAGGAGAGAGCCCCAGCCTCCTGACAAAGGGCAGCGGGTTCCTCATGCGTGGCATGGCCTGGCTCGGGGCCACCTCTGCACCCTGCTGCGCTCCAGGGCAGGGGCCTGCAGCTTTGCTGCAGTGGCGCTTCGTTTAAAAAACAAATGGGGTCTTTTTCCATACTGCTACTTTTCTTTGCTCCTTTTACGCAGATTTTTGTGTTTTGCAGACCTTTGTGTCTCTGATGTTAGGAGGTGGGGAATGTAACAGGCAACATATAAGCAGAAGGGAGGGAAAGCTTTATGCTGAGCTGGGAGGTGATGTGAACATAAGGGACTAGCTGGCTTCAGCTTAAAGTAGCCATTTCCAACCTTTTCTTTTTTTTTTTGTATGCCCCTGCTAATTGTGGTAGCAGCTCCCAGTGCTGTGCGGGACCAAACTTCTCTGAGTAGTAGGCTGTGAGAGCAGTGGTATTCTCCTCCTCTTTCAGTTCGAGGAGCAAGCCTATCTGTACCTCTCCAAAGGACAGACTGTAGATGTGAGTGGAAAATACCAGTCTATTTAAAGTGTAAAGATTGTTAACATCCTTTGTGCTCCTGCCATGCCAAGCAGCTGGAAACTGGCTAATATACAATCCTCAGTCCACAAAGTTTTGAGCATCCTCAGCTCCCTTTGACTTTGTGGAAATGGAAGCTGCTCTGCATTTTGCAGGATTAAGAGCGCTGTATCAAATCCCAGGCTGTGAGTGCTGTGGGATGAGTCGTGGTGGATGAATGGCGGTTGGATGGAGCTATTCTGTGTCCTGCACTGATTTGGGAGCATGTAATTTCATGTGATGGGAAGGACGGAGCGAAGGCTGGGTAGGACAGCACAGAGAGATGTGCATCTGAAAGGCAGCAAAGAAGCCTGAAGATTACAGAAGATCACAGAGCTCTTGCTTGCGAGTACCTACAGTTAGGTCAGGGAAAATATGTGGTTACCGTGTGATTGGCTTACAATGTGGATTGGTGCTAGGGTATTTCTCTAGAGTAAAAGCTGTGAATCTTGACACGTACGTTACAGCTAGTACACAGGCATCAGTGAGATTTCCCCAGGTTTATTTGAGAGTGTTCTGTCACCAACAAAATCTGACAAAATCCTCCAAATTAAAAAGTGGCACCAGCATTTTCTGCGCTGAAATTGTTCTGTACATGGAGTTTTCAAAGGTTGCTCATGGGTGAGGGAGTGGCCCTGGTCCCAACTGCAGCTCTTGGTAGCAGCCCCGATTCAGGAGAGTTCCCCCATCAACTGGGGGATTTGCTTGTAACTCAACATATTTCTCAGCAGTTTCTCAACCTGTCACAGTTCCTGACATTTAGTTAGCATACTATGGAGTTTTTATATTGTGGGAAGAGTTAAACTGGTCCTTGTGGTCCTTGAAGCCTGTGTAATAGGATAAGGGAGCATACACACGCCATCTGAATTACTGAGGGGCTGTTGCTCACTTGTGAAGCTTGATTGCATCTAGAAATCAACATTTGGTTCAGAAGCGTCTTACTTTGATAAGGTTAACTTCTTTCCTGGGAGTGATAAAGTGTTAAATAAGCACTGTGACTGTGAATGGAGTTCAGGTAATGGTAGCCCCATAAATAGATGTTCTCACTCTTAGGGGGAATGGATGCTGAATCCTTTCAAAAGTTTCTCTGAGCATAAAGAACCAAAATCTTTGAGCCTGCAGCACTCGTGACCTAGCAATTAAGTAAGCGCCCTTGGAGAACATCTGAGATGAGTGGGCAAAATGCAAATATTTGGCGCCCACAAGAGTGCTGTATTGTGATGTTGCCATTGACCACAGCTTCTCCCCATGTTGGCCCTGTCCTTGTTCTGCCTCTTGCATTTGGGTCCCACAGTCAGTGGGAGCAGAACAGTCTTCTCCAGGCATGACAGCAGTGAGTCCTCCTGTTCTGGTGCAGAACAGGGAACGTTCTCCCACTGCCAGCAGTGCCCTCCCAGCACCAGGCTGCGGGTGGGCAGTGCACAGAGTTACCTATCTTTTGAGTTGACTAACAATAAGATATTTTCAAGTCAAAGACAGCCTTCCTGAAAGGTTTCAGCTTCATATGTGCCCCCAGATTTCACCAAAGGCACAGCTGTTCTGGCAGGCACACTCTTGGATGAGTTTCCTGTAACTATCTCATAATCATCAACCTGAAGGATGCAGCTAAAAGGGTGTCTCTGGTTTTGTTTTTTTTTTTTTTTTTATTTCCAGTACTTTATCTCTGTGTGTTGGCAAATACTATTGGACCATTGACAAAAAAAGAAGAATATAAAAGTCTTTATCGTTAAAAATAGAAATATAGTGCTGTGAGTGTTGATATCAAGGTTTAATTCTTTGAAACTTTTCTTGCCCATCTTTTTTTCTAATCAGCTGTGTATTGAATCTGGCACTGGGAGACGTGTGCCCTCTCCACTGGTGCAGTGTGTTGCACCCCAGTTGCCATTCTGTTGATGACACGTGGAGCAGAGCGGGACCAAACTTTTGTTCTCCTGCTGTATTGTCTCTGTATTACTAAAGGAGTAGTAATATGCTTTTCCGAAGCATTTAAAAATGTTCATTTGGATGTAGAGAGCAGACAGAGACAAGACTAAGAGTGTAATTACATAGCAACTTCTGTGGTTGTAACCATGGCTTAATGTGCAGGCACACAACATATTTTGGGGAGAAAATGAGGTGAGTTTGTGAAGGAAAATGGGAAGTATCCAAGAAAAACATGTGAAGCGCACTTGTAAACATTCTGCCCAAAGCTTATCATCAGTGAATTTGGGTGTCTTCATTTTTAATGCCCAGTATGAAATGCCTCCAAAATTTCGTGAAGTGCTGAGCTTTCACCATTATGTTGCCAGGACTCCCGTGAAGTAGTTAGAGCTGATACAAGATCTCTAATTGCTTTATAAAATTCCAGCTTTCCATCTTAAACTGTGCTGCTGTTGCCTGCGATATTCCCAAGCTGCAGAGTACTTTGGGTACTTGGGTGGCTCCTGCCCATGCTGCGCATCAGCAAAGTAGACTTGTGTGTCCCTGCACATTCAGAGTAATTAACTAGCATAGATGGAAGTGTCTAGTCCTTGACTTCAGTAGTTGTGATTGTGGCTGGTGTCTCTCAGAAAACATATTTTCCTGCTAATGGAACAGGAATTATTTTACTGTGCAATGTATTTTGAAAGTGACTGTGTTGAATGCTTTGTACCTCTTCACTGGAGTTTTTTGGCCATTACTACTATTTAAATAATAGCACCCACACAGTGAATGGTAATGTACACTGCTCGCCTGAGTCAACCTAGGTTTCAAGAAGTGACAAGAAACTGAAAGTTTAATTGAAGAATGAACTTAAGTGAATTACTCACTGGCTCATATTATGGACCAAGTTGGTTTTTTTCTTCTTGTTTCTCAGTAGCAAGAGCTGGAAATCCCTTCTACAGCAGTCGCAGCCAGATCTGTCCTGGACCCACTCTGCCCTCCTGGGGAGGGTTGGCCAAGCCCTGAGGCAGCCTCCCGGGGGTCTGTCCTCAGATGGGGGTCTGCGGGACTCCTCACCCCTCTGTGCACAGTGTCATGTCCCCACATCTCCAACCAGCCCAGGAAAGCTCCTGCTGCTTCCCTGTGAGTCCAGCAACAGCCGTGTGCAACTGAGGGCAGATTTTAGCTGCAACTGCTTGGGTGTTGAAGTTCAGTTTGGGAGGAAGAAACTGATTATCTTTCCCTCTGACTTCTGTGGCTTCTGCTTATTGCGGAGGCTGAGCTAAAGCCAGCAGTGACACTACTGCAAATGCCAGCTCCTTAAATAACAATTTATATCCAGAAGATTAAGGCAGCCACGGAGGAACCTCTGGGCTCTTGGTTTTATGCCTGTTATGGAGAGGGAGCAGAAGCATGGCTCCTACATGGTCTCCCTACAATTACGCTTGGTGCCTATTGCAAAGCCTGATCACCTATTTTTTCGCTTCAGCCTCACTGATGTGCTTTCTCTCCAAACCTCTGTGGTTTCTTAATTACATCGGTATATTTCTTTTTCAGGTGGGGCATGCTTTTGCCCCTTGTTTCTCTGTGCCCACTGCCTAGCTTAGTTGATGGATCAGCAGGCAGGTGAGGATCAAGTGCTTGGGTCAGGGCTCCTGACTGGCTGTCACTGTGACCATCCCGCTCCGTAAAACCACCTAAGACTGGTCCTGAGGAGTGCCAGCCTGTGGTCATGTCCTGCCTGGACATGCTTGCGTCTGCCCCGTGCTTGCTGTCCGAGGGGACAACTGGACATGCTGTCCTGCTGCCCAAGAGAAACATCAGCCCAATACAGCGATACCTCTTGGAGTAGGTTTGGCTGTTAACTTTTTCTTACAGCTGATCCTATGAAAGATGATGTTTGCTTAAAAACCTGAAAAATAAAAGAAAAATGAAAAGGAGAGAAAAAGGGGCAATAGTGGTGTGAGCCGCAGCTGCAGGGAGATGTGTCTCTGTCTAAGCTCAAGAGGCTCCATCCCACTGGCCTCTTCCCTACGTGGAGGTGCAGCACTGTCAGCTACGTGGTGGGTCTGAGCAAAGAGAGGGGGAGAACCTGAAACCATGGCTGCAATAATATGAAGTGAATTTAAGTGCCGTCATCTTCACATATGTGTTCTCTGTCCCCTTTTCAGTCATCAGGGAGCAAAGCAAATTAATGCCAACAGAGGCTGACTCAAACCTTTGCCCTCATTTAAGGGATTCCAAAAAACGCAGTTTTGTTACGTGCTGGAGCCAGCTGCCCTGCAGCAGCTCAAGGACTAGATAGTCTCCGGTGTTTAACCAACATGAAAGGCAGTGTGTTTCTAAAATTGCCGATGACCAGTGTTGATCCCATATACTTCTACTTGACTAGGACTGAATTTATTGCTGTTATGTATTTTTAGCAGACTGGTATTTTTTTTACCTCTCTTTCTAAGATAAAATGTAAAGAAATAAAACCCCCTTCAGCATAAAAGTAGTAATATAAAAAACTGTCCAAGTAAGACAATCAAAAAGCGTTCAAGGCTTAAATAAAAATTCCACTTGCCTGTTTTGACTAATGTACATGAATTGCAAACTTAGCTTATTTAGTTTTGGAGCAGAAACCTCCCAAATAGATGTAGATTTCGATGTTAAAACAAGACATATATTTGTGCAAGAGTGAAGTTGTATTTAGGATAACTATGTCCGGAGTTTTTCTAGTAAGAGGTGGGTCAAAATGGGAACAATATGGTGTCTTGACAGAACACAAAATGGTAGGTGAGCCTCCAGCGGAGAGCATGCGCGAGTGAACCAAGCCTGCTCTGCCGCTGTTGGGAAATAGTACTGATAACGGCTTCAGTAAGCTCATAGCTTTGTATCTTGTTTTTCTCTATCATTCTGGAATTTCATATTATGTGACATGGCCTTTATGCTAACATAGATATAGGAAAAAGTGTAATTGTGTCTCAGGTATGATTTTTCAAAAGAAGTGGCCAAATTCCACGCTATTCCATTAGTAAACTTGCAGACTAATAGGACTGGAGTTGTGCCCTTCTGTGGAGCACATTTGTTTATGGTCTGAACATAAAATCAAAATTTGTCATGGCACTACCTATGTAAATTATCTTTTCTGTTCATAATGCCACATGATGTTACTGTTGACATCAACCTGATAGATAGCTTACAGGGTGCCAGAATTCTGTAGTGGACTGGGGGGAAAAAAAAAAAAAAAAAGTTGGGTGTGTGTGTGTGGAAGGAAAGCATAAAATCAAGAATCTTTTGGTGAAAATATAAATACTCAATGTAAGTAATCACTGGAGCAGGTTCCAGGGCCTGGGCATACAGGTCCCTGCTGGACAATAGCAGCAGCAGCTGTGCTTGAGACTTTACAATATCACTTGGATTTCAGTTGTAGAATTGCGTGGAATTTGTAATTGAATCCAACATAATGTAAAGAGTTAGGCATTGTTCAGAGCATGGAGTAAATACTTTTTGTCAGGAAATAAAGACCCATGAATTACATTTGTTTAGTGTCATGGTGACAGAGCAGACAGGTAAGGATGATCAACTTTTGCAATTAAAAAGAAGAATTTCTGCAGTTACCGCTTTCAAAGCCCAATCTGACTTTAGTAAACCTGCCAATGATTTCAGTAACAGTAGGATCGGGCTCTTTTTTTACCCTGCTTGTTGTCAGTTGATCTCTTGGTTATTTTTAAAAATGTAAGAATCAGATGACATTTTATAATTCTTAACAGGCAGAAGGTTATAGATATATCACTTGCAAGTGCTGAGCACCTGGCTCTGACAGTTTTCACATCAGCAAGCCTTAAATGCAGTTATTTATGACCACCATATTACAGAACATGGTTGCACATTAGAATAGTATTTTTTAATTCTGAGCTCTGGAAAAAGTTAAGATACCACTTGTTCTGAGTATAGCTAGTACGTTAGTACATAAAGATGACATAAGTCAGGTGTTCTGACACAGGACAGTTCTTTACTATGATCTGTTACAGCATACGTTTAAAAAAATTACCTCTACATTTACAGTGGCAATTGTGCACAAGCAAGTTGTGAATGTACAAAATTTCAAATATGAATACTTAGCGGCTAGTAGTATTTAAACTTCTATTAAAATTTCATGTGAATTTACTGTTACCTGTTCAGGAGGAAACTGCAAACCCATATTTAGGTTAAAACACAGGGAAAATCTCTTTACTAAATGTCTACCTTATGAATTATTTTATAGAAAGCAGTAAGTTCTTTTTCAGCAGTGCAGAAGTCTGTTTTAATACTTAATGTCATAGTGGACCAAGTTTTCAGATGGCTTTGCCTTCCAGTTGGTTTGGTTTAGCAATCACAACTTATTTTTGTTCTTTTTCAGTTGAAGAGGGTGAATCTTCAGATTTTGCTTTGACCTGGGACTCATCAGTGACTCAATCAGGTAAATATTTTAGGTTCTTCTGATTGCAAAAATTGCCAGAAAGCTGCCAGGCTTTTTACAGGAACTGTATTTTGTATGTCACATTCCTGTCTCAAATCCAAGACTACCCACTGCAACACAATTTTTATATCAGTTCCATATGGTCAATAAAATCTATTACATACAGAGACTAATATACTCTTATCCTCTGGAGAGCCATTCTTTCTTCTTGTGGGCATACTGAAACGGGTTGTGATTTCTCCAGTATAACCACTTTGAAGTTTTCTGCAATGGGCACTGTTGCACATTCATTCCAATCTAATTACATAAAAGCTGCTTTAATAGGAATTTTAAACCTCGGTCTCAACTGGAATGTGTGTATTTCTCCTCTCAGAGGAAATTGGAAAGTACTGTCAGGGCTGGAGAATAAAAAGTGGTACATCGCCGTGGTAGAAAGCTTTAACATTTGAACCAGCTTTTGGTCTGCTTGATAGTAATAACATTTAAACATGTGTCTGGGGCTTGCTCATCTGTGTTACCTTGCTAATTTGAGTAAAAAGAGGCTCAAGAAACCGAACAGAATAAAGCAAGCTTGTCTGTAGTTGAGTAATATGTATCGATAACACAAGCATGAGGGTAATAGTCAAATGAGTTTGCGTTTAAAGTAACTAGTCACATCTCAGTCACTGTTTGTGCCCTGTGTAAAGATATTTTACTTGCTATTATGTCTTTAACGTTTAGCAAATTCTCAGAATATTTTTTATTTTGAAGACCATAAGTCTGTTTCTGTGCTCTCTTCATACTGGACTGCACAATGGTATTCTCTTGGAAGCTCAGCAGCGACATGAGAACAGCTCAGAAACTGAGCAGTAATATGAAAATTAATAATGGTGCTGCATTCCTGGTTGGCATGGGTTTTAAGAGTCACGGGGAGACTGGCTCACGGGAGACTTTTCTTACTGGAGTCAGTATCTGGCTGGTCTTGAAGACATAAACTCCCTTTGTGTGGCACTTTGGCATTTCACTTTGTACCAGCTGCGCTCTGGGTTGCACTAGGTGCATCTTCTCTGGGTGCCACGGCTGTTTTGAACGGTTCATGTTTTCACTAGTCTTTGATAGCAAATACTGCTGCTGCTGCTGCTGCTGCTGCTGCTGCAAACCCCCAGCTGTGATGTCGAAGGCCCCTTTGTGCCTGGAGCTAACGGCGCATGAAAAGAGCGCTCGCCAGCTCTCTTGCTTGACCTTCGTCTCAAACAGCAGTGGAGTGGAGTTACCGGTGTTATCTATCACAAATCTTGAATTGTATTAAATTTAACACAGGCTGAGGTTCAAAACAGCAGCAACAACAACAAAAATAATTTCTGTGCAGAGCAGGAGTTAATTTGGGATTTTTGGATGTTAATGGTGACTGTGCTGTAAGTAAAAGACAGCCTGTGAAAGGCTTTTCCCAAATTAGTTGAATCTCCTCCATTTTTCTTCATTTACTCCTATAATTACAGCTCTCGTTCAAGACGTCGGATATGGGATAAAATGTATTGTATGTGTGATTTATGGCAGCTTAAAGAAAATATGTGCTAACTGGGAGATTTTCCTCTTAATATGTTCAGTAGCTACAGATGTCAATCTTACATGTGTATAAAGATGCAATACAGCATCCTATCAGAACAGGGTGCAGTGCATGGGACAGAGGTTGCAGGCTGGAATATGACTGAGGAACTACATAGAAAAACTTAAAAAGCCCTAGTACGTGGTGGTGCGGCTGCATGGAGTCACTGACTCTTGTGTGGTGTGCCTCCAAAGCTATATTCAGTAACTGAAACCAGTCCCTCAGTCCCAGTGTGCGAGACTTTCATTATGTTCTTTTATGATCTTCCTGTTTGCATTAGCTCCAGTAGTGTGATGTTGAAGTTCAATAAAGGGTGAAAAAACACGCTTCAACTTCTTATTTCATGCCCCTTCCTTCCCTGGTCCAAAATGACAAAATTGCCTCCCCTTCCTTGACTCCCCCAGCAAAAAAAAACCCCAACATCCAAAACCCAAAAGGCTAAACCTGGGACTTGTTAACTCTGAAACATTTGCCAGATGTTTCAAATTAACATATTTCTCTCCCTTCTTCTCCTGTATGTGTTTGTACATCTCTGTGTGTGTGCAAACACATACAAAGCAACTTCTGAAAAATTCTGTTGGCACTCTGTGCAGCTGCTGTGGGCCAGGGGAGCGGCAGTCCCAGGGTTGTGTGGTACGTAGGGACAGCAAGAGCAGGTAGAAGGTGATTTTTTTAAACTTTTTTAATACTAGCAAAATATATAGGTGCAATTGTGGGAACAGAAGGTCCTTTTGCTGTTGTATCTTATTTTGTTCATCAAACCAGGAGAAGCTATATTGGATTTTTTTTTTTTTTTGTGAGTACAAGTTGAACCTGCAGTCGTGGGGCTTGTCCAGGTAGCTGTGACAGCTGTCTGTCCCCAGGTCAGGCGTAAGCATTCATAGGTGCAGGGCAATTCATGTCAAACAGTGGGGCCCGAGCTCTGTGTCTCGTGGTGGCCTTCTCTGCTACTGAGGGCGCCTGGTTTGTGTATCCCTGGCAGTGGATAATTTGGCAATAGAAATCCTGCACTCGGGTGGGTCTGTTCGGTGATGGCTTAGCACTGGGTGCCATTCGTTTTCCTATGGTAGAATATGTGCGCAAGGTCCTGTCTGCTCTGGCTTAACACCCTATCTCTGGTAAAACCTGTGAAGGTGAAATGCTTTGCAGGAATCCAGCCCTTGGCATAGCTGCACTGAGGAATTTATTAAAATACTTTAAATACAACTAGAAATAGTTTTATGATTTTTTTTTATTTATTTTTTTTAATGACCACAACTTAAAGGCTGTACTTGCTAACCTAGAGAATCAGGAAAATGTATAAGGAGGCAGAGGCTGCCCTCGCGCCAGGGTAAATAATCTGGGTGTCCACCAGCCCTGTTTAACAATGGGCATATAGCAAATTTCCTTCCTCTTCAGGTCTTGTAAACATTTTTTTCCTTAATGTAAAAGGAAGAAAAAAAGCATTTCCTTTACTCTCTTAATGTGGGGACTTAGCTTGCTGTTAAATAGCAGGTCAATAGTGTTTTGCTGTGTAAGGGGCAGAGACGTTTTCTATCCCAGAGGAAGAGCACAAGTACTCCTTCCCCCTGCTTTTCCCTCTTAACAGCACATGCAGCCCTTGAAGCCCATCCGTCTCACTCCGAAAGCGTCAGAGAGGGTGGGCTGGGCAAGGCTGCTGGGGGGGGGGGAGCAGGCAAGTGCGCACCTCTGCTTTGCAAAAGGATTTTTGGCTGCTTTGAAACCAAGAGGAAAGCAGGATTTAGTATTTGCAAAGCAAGGGTCCAGCCAGACAATGTTGCATTGCTGTTGTAATATATCACAAGAGCATTATCTTGAGGAGCAGCAAGGGACATTTTAAAGAAGTAAAAAGTCTTACTAAATATATAGAGAATTTAAGGCATTTTAAAGACCTATGAAGGCATTTTACATGGGGGTTGCTGGGGAGTTTCTCATTAGCCTGATTGTGAGGCCCCAGGGAATCCTGGCTGAATTGTCTGGGGCTAACAGCAGACTGTCTTCTCCTTAAGAGCCTGCAGACCTAAAAGCGTCATTTTTTTTGTGCCTGCTTTGGACATAACTGAAGGTATCTCACTTTTGTATGCAGCTATGAGTTATGATACTGATCAAGAAAGAGTTTGGAAATACAGAACTGTGGACCCGTAGCCTGAGTGCTGGGGACTAGATGGCACTGGGTATGTCTCTGTGCGCATGTGTTTGCAGAATCTTTGTAGTGTTTGCAACTGGAGGGGCCTCTCCAATGCCAGTGCTCAACCATCCATTAGCACACAACGTTAGTATCATTCAATTATAACATTGCAGAAATCATGAACATAAATTACAGGTTGGTATTCCCCCTTTTCCCATTAGCTCCAGATTTCTTGTCCCTGCCACTGAGCTCGCTTGCAGCAGCTAGGCACACGTGCAAGGGACATTTTAACAAAGCGCAGTGTGTGTGTGTGGGAAAAAAACCCCACAACATTTTAGGACACAGATATTTGATGGTTTGCTATTAAAAGGTTCTCCCACATACTTGTTTTATATAGTACACTGCTTTAGATTTTTAATTGCTTTCTGCAATTTCTTTTAAAGTTTCCTGCCTTTAAGGAGGAAAAAAAGAAAAGGGGAAACAGCAGCTTTTGAGAAATGAACCACAAAAGAAAAGAAAACCACCCTGTGGTCACTCCTTTTCCCTTCTCTTCCGCTTTGCATGGCACCTCCCAGCTATGTAAATCACAATTTTCACTTGGTTATCTTCAGAGGAGAAACATCCTGACACAGTTCAGAGACTTATTTTCACTCAGGGCTACTGGAGCCTGTGCTGTCTCTGATGCTCAGGGCTCTCCCTGCCCATTCCCTCCTGGCTCTTCCCTGTGCCCTGTGCCACTGTCGGTCTTCTGATCCTGGCGCTGCTGCTGTCTGCTCCCCAGGTGCTGAGGGTTTCTGTTCTCCTCTGTTTTGGTAGGGTTGGGTTGAATTTTGGCTTCCAAAGGAGTAAAAAAGATGAGAATGCCAAGGTCTCATGAAGTGAACGGAGACTTGTACCTCCAAGTATTCATGCACTAACTTTTTCCTCTCTTCTCTTTATTCGGATAAGTTACAGAAGATGTGTCCTCCTTCCTCACCTTTCCCCTTTTAGAGGCCTGTTCTGGCCACACAAAGTTTGCTGTCCCTTCAGCCTTCCTCCAGCACCCTGGGCTTACATGCCATAGCACAGCCCGGTGCTCGGTCCCCACTGCCAAGACCACCATCCTGCAGGACCCAGTCCTCTGTGGTGTCACAGTACCAAAGGCTGTCCCCACTCTCTGCCCATGTCCTGCTGGTCTTGCTCCAGCTGCCCAACCTGCTGGGCAGGGATTGTGTCAGGAATATCAGTCGGGAAGGGCCATATGAGAGACTGCCTTCCTGCAGACACTGAGCTCTTGATCTCTGTCTGTATTATGCTTTGTCTTGTTTAACTTCTAAATGGCAGAACATTAAAAAAAACCCTCCCAAATATTCTTAACATGAAATTCTGGGATCTCTGCTGCAGATCATTGACAAGGTCAGTCACAATTCAGTGCACATTAGAAACCTGTTATCTTGCAAGTACTCTGAAATTACCCATCCCGAGTGCCTTCGCAAGCTCAGACGTCTTCTAAAAGCTGATTTCATTAGTAAATCAATATGAGAAGATTCTGATTACAGTGCTTAAGGATTTCCAACGAAATAAACCTTTGAACTTTGCACAGAACGTGAGAGACTTTGATAACTTTATCAGTTGAATATTTTTTCAATATACTGTGAAATGTTTGATCTCCACTGGTTGGCTTTCTTATGTTGCTTTTAAAAACAGCATCATTGCCTCTGCAGGGACCTGCAGCATGCAGCCCAGTCAGTATAGTCTAAGGTTCTCAAAATTTTGAATATCTGCATTGGAAGCAGCCAAAACCCAGATAAATGCAGACTAGAAATAAAACTAGGGAGGTTTGTAGCTCCGGCTGCTGCATTCCTCATTTATTCTGAGTTGAACTTTTGTTTTCTTTGGTAGTGTGTTGGTTTTTACAACGTAACATAGTTATGGGTCCTTTCAGAAGAGAAAAAAATTTTCTCCTTTCCCAATTATAAAGTTTAATTTTTAACTTCAATTTTTTATTTATAAATTAAAAAAAAATTCCCCCCCTCCAAAAAAAACCAAAAAACTTTTGATAGTGTTTTCTCAAACAGAAGGTGAAGTGATAGAAAGCACGCGATACTCAGATAATGTGGTGGTGGGTGAAAATCCAAGATCGATGTAAGACTTTTGGAGCTGGGATAATATGAAAAGAAACAATAAAAGTAATTATAAACCCTTCCCAGATTACTCTGTCGGTAGGAGCTCATGGCACAGCTCTGCATGTGCAGATGTGAGGGCTTCCTGGAAGCAAGTCTCTGCTCCCAGTGCTCCTGGGCTGGTGGGGAGGTGGATGTTGTGCTGCAGGAAGAAGCTGCTGGCTGGAGTGACAGGGGATCCCTGTGGGTCCTCGAGGTCCAAGTGACATCCCACGGCTGTAGCACCTTCAGGGAAAGAAGAGTTAGAAAAACTGAGGTTCCTCACCTTGTGTGGCGCAGTGCAGCACCAATGTGTTGTGTCATGGAAACAGCTGCCCCGCGAATTGGCCAAGGTGTCTCTGGTGATGCAGCACCGTAGGTGTTCCTGTCTTGTTTGGGGAGGGAATCTCCAGCAAGAAGGAGCGATCTTCAGATGTGAACATGACGTGGGTGTCAATATGTAAATTAGAAGCACACACCTGTGTATTACGGCATTTCCTAGAAAATACTTACTATTAAAAATGTAAATTGGGAAAATTATAGTGATAGCACAGAGGAGGAGAATTAATTTCCATGGTAAAAGAAGTGAGGAAAGAAAAGCTTATTTCAAAGTGAGCTATCGAGTGCTCCCCCTACCCCATCACCCACCTATTCCCAGGCTTTTTAAAGACTGTCGAGCAAGCGTGGTGTATCACAGTGTGTCACTGGTGTTGCCAAGCTTCACAGTACCTAAAGCCGCCCTGCTAAGTTGCTACAAGCCACATGGCTAAAGGGGAGGATTTCTGTAGGCTGCGGGGTGGCAGCCCCTGCCTGGCCTTGCTGGCGAGGGCCTGTGGACTGGCACGCACTGGGACTCTAGCAGTGCGTCAGGACTGGTGATGGGCAGCAAGGTTTCTGTCAAATCTGGGAGTATCTCTGGGTTTATTGGATTAAACTCATCTGAAGTCTTGTGAGCTTGTTGTGTCTGCTAGTACGGGGCTGCTGTAGATCGGGGGATGTTCCTATAGGGTCTTCTGGCGGGGGCATCTTGCCAGAAATACAGATACAACGTCGGCATGAATGGTTGCGCATGTGAGTGTATCCTTCTGGGGCTGGCAGGGGACGTTCTCCATGGGGTTGTGTCCCTGTCTTGCCAGCAATGGTTTTTTTCCCTGCTACAAATTTGCCTTTTATTTAAAAGTGTGCCTGTTGGTGCTTCATCTGCTGGGAGACTGTAATGCCATGTTCCATTTCCTTGCACCGACTGAAGGAAGTCCCTCACCTTGGCTGAACCAAGGTGGGTGGATCCTCAGGCACAGCCTTCCTGGCTCTCCATCCCTTGCTTGCCTGCAGGTATGAGCATCCCAGTGATGGATGCTGCTGTTGAGCTGAAGGGAGCACTGGAAGGGAGCAGGGCACAGCACAGAACCTTCCCATCTTTGCCTTCCTATTGTCCCTTCCTGTGTTTCTTTCCAGTGGTGCTACCTTGTTCTGTCTTGCTGCCCAAGTGAAGGACCGTGATTAGATGAACGTTTTCTGTATTTTTAGATGAAAATTATATCTGTTTACAATAGCCTTCAGGGGTGTAACTAGCAGTAATAGGCTAAAGTAAAGCAAAGGAGATGCTAGGCTGAGTGTCAGGAAACATTTCCCAGTAGTGGGACCTAATAGGCTCTGGTATTATCTCCATCACTTTGGTCATTTTCAAACCAGACTGGACAAAGCGCTTGAAAATACACTGTAGGAACAGTCTTACATTAGCAGAGGGATGGGTAAGATCCATCTTAAGTCCTTCTCATCTCTAATTTATCCAGTTCTGCCATGCTTTCTATTTCCTAATCTCCTGCAGGTTTGAGAATAGAAGCAGACTGAATGATCGGGCAAATTGTGCTTTCTAGAGCTGATTTCACAAAATATTTTTATGTAGGATCTCAAAGCACTTTGCAAATGCTAATTAAGCCTCCCAGCCTAGTAGAAAAGTCCTGTGCCCCCTGTCTCTGCATCATGCAACAAGTGCCGTGCTGCAGGTCAGCTGGAGCTCTGGGACTGGTGGGCACTTGCCAGCCCATCTTGCTTTGAGTTGGTTCTGCAGGTCAGTGGCTTTGCTTTTCCAAGTCTGCTTTGACTGGCTGGTATGAGAGGGAAGCTGAAGCCACGCCGCTGCAGGAAGTGATTGCAGTGGGTTTTACCTTTGTGAAATCAGACAGCTGTAGAGTTGAAGGAAAGTCTCCCGGTGAACAATTTCTTTGGTTTTCACAGAAACTTCTGTTCTCCTTTGAGAGAGAGAATGTTTACACATTGCAGTTGTAACTGGTAGCTCAAAGCTGAATAAAGGTAAAACAGGAATAACAGAATATATTACATTGGCCTGTTGCTTAAATGAGAAAAATCAATAAAATAATAATGCCACAGTGGTGGATCCCCAGTAATCATTCTTCTTCAGAAAAAAAACCCAGATTGTGCCAGTCCTGAGAATAGGGTTTTATAAACAAGGTTGTAAAAGAAGAAAACCAAATGGAATAAACAAGCTCCACTGCTTTGTTTTCTGGGCTGCGTAAGGACGTTGATATGAAACTCTGCAGTGAAGAACTGCATGAAATTTATGATGCTTTGCCCAAAGAATCTTTGCTTATTCAGTACAGGAAACTAAAATCATTTGGGTTGGAAGGGACCTCTAGTGGGTCTTACTCAACATTGACCTGACTTGTAAATGTTTCTGTAACCATTACCGCCATATTTTGGGTTAAATTGTCTTGAACTGTTAAGCTTATTGTAGACCAAGAGTATAGGTGTGGTTACTGTACCATAAACATGTGTAGAAAACAGAAATTAAAGCCAATACTCATGGAAAAAAAAGTATCTTTTCAAAGTTAATATAGCCTAAAATTTTCCGTAATAGAAGATACATTTGCATTTCTGTCATTTAGTGTCTGACGTAGCCTTTTTCCAGTCTTGCTTCAAGGAATTATGATGTCATTGTCAAAATAAACCGAGCTCATCTCACAATCCTCTATTTGTTGTGTATAAATTCAAATGAGAAAACTGTTAAATGGGACCATTTATAATGAGATTTGAGATACCCTGTAGCTCTCACTTGGAGACAAGTGACCTTTGTCTTTTTTGGGGCTGAGTAACAGCGCAGTGAAAATTTAATAATGTGTGCAGAGACCTGGCAATAGATTGGGGTGTGCGTGGAAGAGGTGTTCAATGCATCTTGCTCTACATATTTTTGAATTCATCACACTTGGGAGTGAAGTGCCTGCCTGTTTGTGTTTCACTAGCCATGCCTCTTTTCTCCCTTGGATGGCTTTGGTGTTTGTTAGTAGAAATTATTAGACAGTCACAAAACACTAAAGAGAAAGGAAAAAAACCCGCACGCTTTGCTTGGAAACACTGTCTGTGTTGCATAAAGCTCTGACAAGATCAAGCCTCTAATTAAATTATCTGGCACGTGGACAATTCTGTTCCGAGATCTGCTGAGCTAATGTGTAGCCATTAGCTCAGACAGCCACCAAATCAGAAGTACCAAAGAGACAATTTACATAGGGCCACAGCGTGTTTTAAAAAATTCTGGTGAGTTGTGAAGCCTGTAATGTTAATTGCCAGTTAGCACATTGTAATTGCTGTAATTATTTGCAAGTAAAATGATGTAAGGGACTTAACATTGTACTTTTCTTAACACTTCACATGTTGGTGATCCACTAAATCTCCCACTTAGAGTTTTGCTGGTTATTTTAGGAGCTCGACAGCCACTTGCTGAAGTCTGATCTCGTCCGCAAGCTTGCCGTTCTGCCTGATGTCTTTAACACTGAGCAGTGGCTCTCTAAAATCTTTATTAAAAAAAAAAAAAAAAAGGCAATAAAATAATAAAGGCAAATGTCTGCTGCTGACCAGTGAGAGCATAGCCAGCCCTGCAGCTGGCCACACTGGAGCCCAGCTGGGAGAGAGCCCTCAGCACAAATTGCCAAGCCTATTGCCTCCCACCACCACGCTGCGGAAGTGGGCCAAAAGCTCCTCCGTATGGGATTAAAGTGATGTGTAATAGATTAAAGATCAAAAATGTTAATTAAGAAATGGTCTTTTCTAATAAGATGCCTTCAAGGGCACGGTACCAAAAATGAGGCAATATCGCATTTTGGCAACAGTGCTGGGGTTGTAATGAAGCTGGAGCACAGGGGTAAGGGGAGAAGGAAGGGACGCCTCCTGTTCAAGGCATCTCCTTCAGAGGGGGTAAATCAATTAGCAATAAAAATGTAAACATATAAGTCAGAATGATATTACTCTGAATGCTACTGAACAATGTATGGATTTAGACGTACACATTTTAGCTTGGTGTTTCCTTGAGGGTAAGTTGGCAGTTTGTGACTGATAAAGGAGGACTCCTTCGTCTTAGTGGTATTTAAGCAGCAGCATGGTAATTTGGCTGAAAATAATGACTCTTGTTGGAAGCTTTGATGCATTTGAAGTGATTCCGTGCAATACATTTTTTTCCTGACGTGATTTTCTAGATATGGGAGGTTCAGCACCTTTGTTACTGTGTTGAAACTTGTAGGTGCTATGTTTGGGGAAAGGCTTATTTCTTTTCAGAAAAAGGAAGAGCCATAACTCTGAGCTCTCATATTCCAGGCTACTACAGCAGGGAGAAGTTTATGTTTTACAAATAAACTGATATGCAAGTGTTAATTTTGTGTTTCAAACCCGAAAGGTGCTTTCAAGAGCTGTGAAATTTTATTGCGTCATTATAACTAAAGAAAACGTGGGTTTTTTTAGACTTGAGCATTCTAGTTAGTGACTCTGCTGTTACATTTTCTTAGTAAACTCATCAAAACTCCAAAAGGAAACCTCAGATGTTTAACAGCGCTTTTCCTTGTGGTGGGGTGATGGAATTTCACATCCTACTTCAGCCCACACTTTCCCCTCTAAACACCTTAATGCTGAAAGCTGCAGTATTTCTGAAGCGAGTTATTTGCTAGCAGAAAATGGAGGGACCCTGCAGGCAAATGTCTTCCCTATTGGTTGGAAGCTTTCACTTGGAAAAAGAAAACCACTGGCACCGTGAGGCTCTCTGCGTAGTGTGTAGATGTTTTAAGGCTCTGGCTGTTGTTTGAACCAAAGCTAGAGAGAATTTTCAATTTGAGAGAAATATGGTGGGAAGGTACCCGCTGGTTGTATACCTCTCTGTGCGCGTGGTGTGCTGGGGCTGACCGAAGCAACCTGGCAGAAAAAAGTCCTCTGACGATGGTCTGAAATTTAGATTTTTTATTCCACCTGTGTATATTTAATCTTTATCTGTTGTGTGACTCTTTAGCAGAAAAAAAGCGTCTGGAGGCGATAAGCGAGGGAAAGACAACAGCTCTGTGCTCCCTGCTCACCTGCAGCCCCCAAACGAAGTGGGGAAGCGAGGCACGGCATCCACGTCCTTGAAAGAAGGAGTGATGGTTTTCCCTGGGTCTCATTTAATTGAGAGGGGGTTTTGGAGCCCTTAGAGCTGGGCATGCTGTGGACTTTTGCTTATTGGTATTATTTAGCTTGAGTGGGGGCTATAGGTGATGTAAATTAAATTACACTAAATTCCTGTGCCCCCAGTTTGTCAGATAAGTGAACACGAATCGAGGTAGTGGTTGTTTCCATCTACAGAAGGAAAATTGGATAATTAGTTCTTATCCTGAAATCAGATGTTTTTGCAATCCATAAATGTATAATTTTGGCAGACAAATTAGTTCCACCCTTACTTGATTTCACTTATGGTTTTTGTAAAATAAATGTGTAGCTTGGACTTGAATTAGCCTTCTCCCAAGAAGGGCTACGTCAAGCCATTCTTCCTGACACATCAAGGAGATACAACTGTAGCAACAGAAAGATCATTGCCTTTTTCCTTTTATGAAGTTCATTTAAAAGTCTCAGTCATCTTGTACTGGGCAATTTTGAAGACAATGTTCTGAATTAAAGTTTTCCTTTCCTAAATTTTGACAATGTTTAAAGAAGACGTCATTCTTCTTTCAGTGACAGTAGGGAAGACTACAATTTTGCATTGCCGATTTAATCAAGTAGGTTATATTTGCAGAAAAATGGTCAGTTTGTAATGCTGTCATTAATTTGTACAGAATGTGTGTCCCATATAGAAACTGATAGAACTTGAACTTAAACTCTGATAGCAGTTCATATTAGGCTCTTTGTGTTTAGCGCCCAAATCCAGATGACCATTTATCCTGTCAAATGAATGGGAAGTATTCTGTATAAAAAGTATTTGGTTTCTCTTCCTGGGTCATATTAAACAAAATACATTTATTGCCAGATTTCCACAGTGACATCCAGGAAGCATATACAAAATCAGCAGGGTTAGCCAGGTATAACTATGAGCAGCATTTGATCTTATGAAAAAAAGGTTGTGCAGTAAAAATGTACTTTTTCTGATCAAGGTGAATTTCATGCTGAAATCTTGCACAAGTTAGCTAATAGCCAGATTGGTAAAACATTTTCTGGACAGGATGTTGCAGAAATCCACTTCCCTCCCCCCCCCCCCCCCCCCTTCATTTTTTCTTTATATGTCATGTATATAGACAGCTGCAGTGTTGAAGACATGAGGAATATCACTTCTGCAGATACTGTTTGCATCTCTGGGTTTGTGTTGTGACAAGCAAGCATAGATACTTCTGTATAACAGAATTAAATTACGTTCCATTTCTCACCCTTAGTTCCAAAGACTGGTGCTTGGTGTTTATGGTGTTTTGTGTGTGAAATTGAAATAAGAATTGGTGTTGCTCTTCCTCCAAAGTGGTTTGTAAAAACTGGTGATTTTTTAGGGCTTCTTTATATGCTGAGGTTGTAAACCCATTGTATTTTAAATGACTTTCTGAGTTGCAAAGAAACACACAGATACACCACAGGTGCTGGAAGCATGGTAGAACCATCAGTGAGCTATTAAATGAGAAAACACATCATAAGAGTTAAGTGACTTTTAGCTTGATACTGTAATGAAATATTTTAAAACCGTATCTGGTTAATGAACATTGTGGCCAGACTGCGTAATTGGCCAAGGATGTAGGAAGTGGAAGTGCTTTAAAAATAGACTCCTAGCTGTGATAGCTGTAAATCGGATGGAAGGGTCCAAAGCAAACCTCTAAACATTTTTTTTTTTTTTTTGTGGCATCAGCCATGGGCTGTGGCCGAGGGGCTGCATGGGGCTGTATGTGAGTGGTCATGACTGCCAGAGTTGTGGCGTTTGGCTGGTGAAAAAGCTGTTTGGTGGGATGAGGTTCTCAAACATGTGTCTTCCTACTTGTCAGCAAATAAATGCAAATCCAGTAATTTAAGGAAAAAAGTTGAGACTAGGCCCCCCCAAAGAAATACGCCTTTTAAAAATGGATAGTTTTGTTATTATTGCTACTTTCTACCTAGTGCAAAGTACATGGGGAATGGGGCTGCTAAAGAGCATATCAACTAAATTAGGATTAATTAGAAGTTCTCCCAAATAGCTGGTGCTTCATCAGCAACAGAGCAGCATGTAAATAAATCTAATTTCTCTCCAACTAAACTCTTCACAAGCTTAATTACAACAGCAACAGTATCTCCCCCCTTACCCCCCCACCCCCTTTTTCATTAGTGGGAGCAGGTCATTATTAGCTATATCTGGTGTGGGTATCATCAGCAGTCCAGAGCTGCACCTTTCACAGGTGTCCCTTTGAGGCCGAGGCAGAAGCAGAGGAAATTTCAGTGTATCTGGAAGAGCCTAATTAAGGTAGTTCACAAGAAACTTGAGAAGCAGAAAGCACCAAAGGAAAGGAAAAAACCACTGCTATGTTCTGGAGAGACTTTTGTTAATTAAATAAAGTATTTCCACTATTTGGATTATTTGCCATCTTAATTTCTTCCTCTTTGTTACTAATTTGCAATGAAGATCTGTACTTAGGGGTTTATGAGTCCTTTTTTTTTTTTTTTTTTTGTCATACATCATCGTCATAATAGATCTGAGGGCTCTGCCAGTTCCCTGATGCTGCGTCCCACACTGCTGTCTCCTGCTCCGACATTCAAGACCTGCCAAAGGAGAGGAGAGCAGCTGAGGGAGACAAGGCTTTAAAGTCATTTTAGCTTTAACTCTTTTAAATGTCTTTTCACACTTTCTTTACCACATAGGGCTAGAAGGAAGAACGCGGGAAGATGTTAGGAGAAAAAGTGTTATCACTGCTAAAAGGATCTCCGTGCTGGAGGACTAGTACAGCTCTGCTTATTCCAGGGATAAATAGTTGAAAACCTCTAGCCAGAAATTAGTTAATGCAGGGAAAGTACAAACCTGGGTGCAGGAGTGCTCTGCTGAGGGCTTATTCAGAGGGATTAACTTACTTCATTCAGTGCTTGATTCACTGTCCTCTGTGATTTTTTTTTTGTTACTTTTTTTTAGATGTCTAATTCTATTGAGTCCAGTGCATTCCTTATTACGCAGTGTCACGTTTCAGCCAATCCTAAATTAATAAATGAGCAGCAGCAGAATAGCATGGAGCACAATTCTAACAGCATGAGCTGCACAGAAGTATATTTCACTTAGCTCCAATTTAAATACTCTGCTTTGCTCGATTTAATTATGTGAAATTACTGAATTAATGGCTTTGTCAAGTGAAACGTGTAGGACTTCAGAGTTTGGTATTAAGGAAAGAAATTAGAAAAAAAATTTGAGGTACATTAATTTTTGCATGTGGGCTCATTTTAGGCACAAACCGAAATTTAAGTGAACCCAGAGCCCAAAATCATATCATGTTTTAAACCCAGGGAAGAGAGAATGAGCAGAAAGTGGCAGGAAACTTTGAGTAGTTCTGCTAATTTGGTTTCCTTGTTGGTTTGTATTAATCTCCTTTGTGTATCTGCTGTGCAGGAGAGGTGTGTGTTTGTGCAGCAGGGGCTGGCCACGGTCATGCAGAAGGTAATATTTTTTGCAGAATCTGATGCTTCTCTAATAGCTTGGCCACCTGTTAAATACCCTTTCCCACGCTGCATAATATGACTTTGTTCTTTCTTTTCTGGTTGAGAATCTAGTTAAATCAGTTGCCTTTTTTCACATTCATTGACTGAATTACCTGCACCAAGACATCGTGGCCAACCTGGTGCTGGCTGTGCAGAGATGCACATGCATAATGAGACCTGAGGGTAACATTTCTGAAAGCTTGTAAGCCCTACTCTTCTGAAGCCATTTAGACATGTAGGTGCCTAACTCTCATTAATTTCCAATTTCATGGGCTTTTGCTACAGTCCATTGCCACTCAGTGGGTATTCAGCTCCTAAATCACTTGAGCTGCCTACAGACGTCCCTCCCAGCTCCAACTGGAGCAGGGTAAGGTACTGTTTCCCCATTTCTGCTCACTTTTCTGGCAGTGTCCAGCTTGGAGGGCTCCAGTGTAGCAGAGGTATGAGCTTCTGCCAGCAGTAACTGGTAGAAGTAAGACTTTTGGGAAAATTTGGCTTTTTCCTTAGGCACATCTGAAGAACATTTTTTTCCCCAAGTAAATCAGATTTGTAGAGAGCTTTTTTCCTCCAAGATGATGTTTTGTATTTGATCAGACCCTAAACCCCACGACTAGGTTATGGTCCAAGTCCAACCCTCTATACCCTGGGTCTAAACAGTTTTACCCAAGAAGCTAACTCCACGAGCCTGGCCCCACAGAAACCTCTCAGGTCTTTAATCAGAGTTTTGAAGACTTCCAGGCAGAGTTATCACAGAAGCAGGTCCCTTCCATGCTCTTTTAGCTGCCCGTTTGTCACTCCCACTGGAAAATGATACAGGCAGGTTCTGAACAAACCAAGACCCATGGGGAGGTCAGTTAAATAATTATTGCTTTCTCCAGTTTGTCTTAAGTATATTTTTCTTCCTGCCCTGATACGTTTTCCCCTCTTGTTCCATCTTTTCCCTCTGTATTGATTCCACTTCTTGGTTCCTGATGGTCTGCAGAGTGCTTTGGGTCTCTCCCTCTCAGTTCTAATGTTTTGGGTTTTTTTCTAGATATAAAAAGATGAATGCAAATGCTACTTCTACGACCCTATAGGTTTGGGTCATGGAAGATGTTCCTCTTCAGCATAGTTTTTAAAAAATCCACATTCTAAGCATGCAAAAGTGCATTTTGAACAGAAATATATTCAGGGATGTAAAAGGGTATTTTGTACTGAGGCTTTGCTCTGCTTTGCTGTTACATCTTGCTCCCATGTGCATGCACTGCGGGCTGTTAAACACCGAGGACAGGAATCTTCCAGGGGCCAGAAGTTACCTGCAGAAAGGACAATTCAAAGGCCTAGACCTTACAGAGGAACAATAAAGGAATCTGCATTTTGAATTACACAAAAGGGAAATTGAAGGGGGCACACTGAAATACAGTCACATTTGTCACGTACGGTAAATTACATCATCTGTAATTTTTCTCTCTTTAAAAATCAACAGGTTTATTTTAATAAAGAGTGCCAGCAGCTGCCATTCTGAGCAGAACCAGTCAATACCTTATTTTTGCATTTGATATGCAGCTGCAATAACAAGCCACGTGTGAATTTTACTAAGCCTTCTGTATTTTCTGTCTGTTCAGGGAGCTATAGATTTAAGTTTTACAGATATCTGGCTTTACCTTAAAGTAAAAAAAAAAACCAAAAAACAAACCACCAAAAAACCACCACAAACTCGTTCACACAGTTTCCTTAAAAGAAAAAAAAATCTTTTGTCATGCCTATGAATTAAAATGTGATTAAGATGTCCTGTGTTAGGTGTGAGTGGGATTCCATGGAACTGCTGGAAACGGGATGCTTGTATTCAGTAGAGACTTGACAACTAATAAGTTGATCATTATTAAAATATTCATATACCTAAATAAGAGTGCCATTTTTGTGCTGAAAATTTACATGGATCTCATTAGGTTATGATCGTCAGTATTATTTAACAGTTGCACGTCAAAGAGTGAAAGTACGTTTTTATGAAGTAGTGCACTTAACTTTGAAGTTAATACTTGCTGCATACTAATTTCCTTGTGCATATAAATAAATTTTAGATCAGTTTTGATTTTAACCTCATTATTGGGACTGAAGGTGGCAGTTGCTCCTATTCAGATGCACCTCAGGAATCTGGAAGTGGACAACAACATGTTATTTCCAGAGGTAGATATCTGTTGCCCAACTGTTACGTGTCTTGAGTAAGTGGATGAGAGTTTCCCACAGATGATAGCAGAGAAGTTTTGGACAGATGTGTGCAAACACACGATTTGAATGCGGCGGAGCATTCAAATCTATAAAGCAAATTGCTCTTTGACATTGGAAAAGAAGTGTGAGGTGTTGATACTGTGAAAACATGGTGGTAACTTGTCTGCACTTGGATGTTGAACATCCCTGGTAGCAAGTGGAGCAGAAATGAGCCATGGTAGAAAACAAGATGTCCCTTCTAGGACTGTGACTTTCTGCTTTGCTACAGGCTGTGCATTGCGAGTCAGATGCACACTGGAGAGGCATCTTCCTCCTCTGCTCTGCCATCTGCTAAGGAACATCTGGGCCTGCTGCTGCCACAGCCCACTGTAGCCCACCGAAACTCCCCCCTCCCCCCCCAGTTTTGAGCCTGTCCTTTCCAAGGAGGAGAGCCCAGTGTACAAGAGGGATGCTCTCCTCGCAGCCCTGCTGGGGTGATGGGCTGTCTGCTCCCCAGCCCCAGTGGGCAGAGGTGTGGGAGGGCACCCTGGGGGGACCGAGATCAGTAATGGGGCAGCGTCCTGCAGTCAGACACTGTTTCAGTACCGAACACTTGGCATGCTCTGGACTGCTCCACTCTGCCTTTCATTGCATTCCCTAACATTCACTTGCAATGCTTTTTGTGGTGGGGAAGTGTTTACATCTCATATTTATACCATTAAACCGGTTGCCAAAAACTGAAGAGCTGATAAACACTATGTGCTGTTAACACTATAAAGTACAATCCCACTGCTACTTGCATGCAAATAAATAATAATAACTTAGCTCTTTGTCTGCTTTTCGGTGTATAAAGGCATTTGTCACATAACATAGTAACATCTAAATCATTTTAGTAAAAGCACTAGAAAGGCTGAAACATTACCTGCAGGTACGATTAAGATGAAATTTTACTGTTTGGTAGTGGTTTCTTTATTTCCTTATCTGTATTTTTTTTAAAAAAAAACAAACAACTTTTAAAGTGATGTGATGCTTAATCACTATAGCTGGAATTCACTTTGTTGTTGTTCGTAATTTCACTGAGTTATTTTTCCTTCCTAAAGACTAAAAGATTAGCCTATGGGCTAAAAGTTACTGTGAAATATTCATTAAATCTTTTCTTGTAGCTCTTTCGGACATAGACTTACCCTTTTAATGTGCCTGGTCACTTTTGAGGCCACTATTTTTGTTATTACCCATAAATCATTAGCAAGTATTTTTAGTGTCATCATGAAAGGTTAATAGAAGCCCATAATTTTCAGATATATCTTTTTGATTAGCTGTTCAGAAATTTCCTTAAAAAGGGGGTGTAAATTGTTCCACACCGAAAACTGGAGACTGTGTCCAACCTGCGCATAAATTGAAATTGTCTTTCTAATAGACTCTTTGGAAGGTGTGGGGTTGCCTTCAAGGTAATGATTTAAACATAAACTGACCCTTGATGAGGGAGCTGGAGTTTCAGTTTAATGCGTTTCTGCAGTTTTCCTTCGCCTTCAGTGCCTTCAAATTCCTCACAAATAATTCCTTCATAACAAGTGCCTTTTCAGAAGATGTATGCTGCTGACAGTTAATATAAAATTATTGCCCCTGAATGCATTTTTGTAATTACTTCCCAGAGAACTGTCTTTGTGTTAGAAGACATTTCACACTTTAGTAACATAAGTGTTTGGGGAGAACATGGGTAATAATTACAAGCAGTCTTTCAGTGAAAATAAACCTAAAAATTATAAAAAAAGCTAATGTTAAAGTTGGTTAGAGACAGTGAGGAATTTATTTAGCACGTTATGCCTGTCTGTATATTTTCCAAGTTTAATAACCCTTCAGTAACTAAACTTAAAAAAAGCAATAAAGAACAGAGAAACTGCTTTCTAATTTTTAAGCAATAATGAAACTAAAACCTGATTAAAAGTGACATGCTACTAGAGGCAGAATAAAGAAACTTAATCTGAATGCTCCTATAGGAGATTTCTGCTATAATAGAAAATGAAATGGCTCACAGTTTGATCAATAAAAAAATTAGCAGCATTTCATAAAAGTTTTCTCTAGCATGTTGACTAAAGGATACTACGGAAGTCTTGAAATCCAAGAAAACCTGGGTTGTAGGGTGAGTTGGTGTATGAGTGTGATGTAAAAGATTATAGATTGAGCAAAGCCGGTGGGTTTCAGGTCAGATGCTAGATGTAGTTAACACCGGTTTAGAGAACGTGGGGCCAGGGCTGCCCATGTAAACATACATACGTTCTGGTGGTAACTATGCATGTACCAGCAGTGAGGCTGGATTTATACTGGGGCAGAACAACACAGGGTAAAGTCTTGGTTTTGCTGGAGAAAACAGGGCAATTAAACCATACATACATATATATATAAAAAAATAGATGTATGGAGATAACCATATATAGATATAGGTGGGCTCAGGTGAATGCAAGGCACTGTAAGGCAAGAAGTTACATGCATTATCCCTTCTGTGTGTGATGTCTGTGACTGTGCTACAGCAAAGGAAGGTGAAACAAGCTGCCAGTCCTCTGCGGCGTGTTCCTGCCAGCTCTTCCCATGCCTTTAAACTCAAGGTAGACACTTAAGGTTTTATTAAACATTGTAGCTGCTAATTTAAGAAAATTGTATCCTGTCGGTGAAGTAAGAGGAACGTTTTCCTTGTGAAATGTTGGTGTAAGTTAATAGAAGGATGCTGAGAGGAGGATGCTGGGGGGTGTGCAGGGCTGTCATTAACAATTCTGTGAGCTGTGCAATGCCGGTGGAAGCAGGCAGCGGCGGTGCAGGCACCGGCAGCAGTTTGCTAGTTATTACTGGGCACGTAGATGGGAACCCCTTTCTCTTAAAGCATGTGTACAGGCAGATGTAGAAGGAGGCACAATACCCTACCAAAATAGTTTTTCTTTGCCAAGTTAAAGAACGTTGAGGACTGTCCACCTGCTTAGGAATTAATACGATTGCATACATACTGGCGTGTAATAAGACTATGTTGTGAAATGTTATAATGCGTGCTTCCTAAAGTCTCTGACTTTTGTATGTTTTATTGTTAACACATTTCACAGAGAACTGTATTATTGGCATAATCTGTGTTTTTACATTGTGGATTATTATCCAGAGAGATACCCAGCACTGAGCACTCTCCCTCTTCCCTTGTCTTTCCAAAAGAAGCTCTCGTAGCCACCATTGCCGCTTGTCGGTGGAGTCTGCTGTCAGAGTCAGACAAATGACAGCTTGGAGAGGCTGCAGCGGCCATAGCCCTAGGAGGGCTTGAGGAGGTAACAATATACAATTTTCATGGTTCGAGGGTAGCCTTATCCTACTGTTCTTCATTACAGTACTGCAGTGAGATCAATTTTATTAAGTTGTAAGTCTTAGGAGGCCAACACCATTAACTACGTGCTGGATCAAATAATTTTTTTGGTATTATGATTGTTTTTTCCTCTTGTCGAGGGAAGGCAGGATCTGATGCATGGGTCTCTTCAGCCTGCGAGGAGCATTACATGGTGATTGAGCTTCGGCAGGATTGTGTGGCTGTCTGCACTTTGCTCACTCTGCTCTGTCATATATATTTGACATTGCATGAATATACTGTGGTGTTTCATGCATTATCCTTTCTGGCTCTTTGTTTTCCAGCCAGGCACTTTTTTTTTTTTTTTACCCCATGTGGTTTGACGCTGTGCGAAAGACCTATGCTGCACTGCATGATAGGGCACCAAACCTGCTTGCTTTTGATGTGTGTAGCAACGATTCAATGTGTGGAACGAACTGCCTTTGATACCTGGTCCTGGTCCTACGGCTGGGGTGCAATCTACATGCTCTGACCTGATTTGCTTGGCTGGAGCAGGTTTTTGGCTGCTGTGGTATAGTTACGGTGGTTACAGTGGCTCACGTTAGGGCCCTGGTCCACTGAGAGGTAGCACATACACACCTGCGTTCAAGATGCAAGTGTTTAAAAAAGGCATTTTTCTGAAATGTTGACAAGCCACGGAGTAGGGAGAAGCCAAGACTTTTCCTCCTGTGGGAAGATCAGCTGAGGTTGTTTCTGTTTTAGTTACTGAAACACTAGTGGCTTTTTTGCCTCTGTTCATTCTTCTTTGACCACAAGTGACAGAGAACTTTGGACCCTCTTGCTGTATGACAGTGCTAGAGACAACGCTAAAATGTAACAAACCACATAAAACTAGAGACCTCCCCCGTGCTGATTTGGCATTTGACACTGAGCAAAATGTTTACTAACTGAACGTTTAGATTAGCCTTTTCCTTTAAGTCATTTGTTTCTTTTGTTCTCACTTCCTAATTATAGATTAAATTTCCTTTCCTTTTGTCTTGCCGGGGAGCTGAGCGGCAGCCCTGCAGCCACAGGGCAGGAAGGCTGCACCTCTGGGCGGGTGAGTCCCAGGAGGTATGTCATTGTGTGCCAGCACCTACTATTCCTCCAGCAATTAGCTTTTATTTCTTTAGTGCCGTTTACTTTTATCACTTGTCATGCATCTCTGGAAAATGTCTAAGAATTATTGTAACCCTTTGTGAGACCTTCGGTTGTTCTTTCGTTGGACCAAGGCAGAGGAACGAAGAGATGCCTCTTTTCCCCTCTTCATTTTATCTTTTGCCTTCCAGCTCTCAGACCTTGGCAGCGTGCGCGCGTGTGTGTGTACGTGCTTAGGTAATGATTTGCACAGCATAACTTTGGGCACTCTGTAGATTGCAGTTGCAGCTCTGCACAGCAAACTTGCTGTGATAGGAAGAGCTGTCTAATACTAAATCCGTGTATGCCTACTTTAAAGAAACAACTGATGGAAGTCCCGTAACTAGAGGTATTTAAAGCCAGACATGACCCTGCACTAAACAGTATGTTCCATAGAACAATCCTAGATTTAAAATAAATCCTCAAAAAATAAATAAATTTTATTTATTTAAAATAAATAAAAAAAAGTCCTCAGGCTTTAAAAAAAGAAATGTAAAGAAAAGCTCCAGAAAATGTACTGGCAGAAAGACAGAAAAGCTTGCCTGCCCTGTATTGTACTGGTAAGATAAAAAGTTTAAACTGTCCGTATTTGATTCCACAGCTGAAAAAATAAGCTAAGAGATTTGTTCCTTTTTTTAATTTCTCGGGCCCGCGTGTTTCATGGTGTTACCCGTTTCCACGTGTCTCAGCGGAAACTGTAGGTAGGCATCAGCATTGCTTCCAGCGTGGCTCTGACACTGTTTTCAGTCCTGCATGGCTAACTGAAGTCCCCAAAGCCGCTTGCTGCCACTGTAGCTGGGCTGGCACTGTGGTGCATGGCCGAGGCTCTGCCACGCTCAGCTCCAAGCAAAACCCCAGCCTGCCGGTGGTGCCTTGTATCCTGGGCTGACTGAAGCGAGTGGAAATTTGCTCTTGACTTCAGTGAAGCTCGAGTTGAACATGGTACATGTAATCTGTTTTCAAATATTTGGCTTTAGGAGTGCGTTGTTCCTGTAACAGAGCTGTTTTGAACACAGCTCAGAAGGCATTTCTCCTGACTGCAACTTTCAAGCTGGGCCTTTGGGAATTCGCTTTTCCAGCTTTGCCAAGTTTGCCACATTCCTTGGACCACCAGGTCAGGCAGGAGCACTCCCAGTTCTTGCTATGTCCCCTTTGAAATAGTAGCTTTCTAGAGCATAAGCTGGCTTTTACAGAAAAACCAAGAGTCATTATCAACATTAACTTTAGTGGCAATTAGAATAACATATTCTTGACTGTTGGCCAGATTGTTTAGGTCATAGGGTAAAATATTCTTCTTGTGTAAAGCCCTGCAGGCCTTCCACTGTGCTACGGGGTGGGGGAGGGGGGGCGAGCAGAGGGGGAAGGAAAAAAAGAAAAGAAAACTAGAAAACCCCCCTAACTCCATTTCCTGACATTTTGGGTAGAGTGAGGTGCACTTTCAAGGCTGACCCCTCAAATTGTATCCTGTCTTACTCATAAAAGACAATTGTTCAAGCCATCGTTAGAGATGGCAAGTTGTGAGATTCAGGGGCATCCCCCCCCCTCCCCCCCAGCAATTAATTAGCAATCATTTATCTTAAACCACAGTGCCAGCAGCTCCCTTCTCTCGGCATTTGCCCATAGCCTTGTGCTGTGCACAGACGTCCCAGTGGCGGGTGGGAGCTGTGTGCCCATGGTGCTGTGCTGCCTTCAAAGAGGCACGAATTCCTTGCAGGTCAGTAACTGAGTATTCTGGTGGCTTTTTTGGTGTGTGTGTGGGGTTTTTTGTTTGTTTGTTTTTGTTTTTGTTTGGTCTTTGGGGTTTTTTTTGAGTTTTTTTTCAGTCTAGATAGAAACTACTTAGTATTGAATTAAGTTCACTAAAATCCAAGGCTATCTTAAAAATGTGTTGGGAAGTACACATATCTATGTTTGTTGCTACAAGGTAGCAACTGATCTTTGGAGACTTCAGAAGGTGCCGTTGGCTCTGGCCCCCAAGAAGCCCCTTTGTGTGATGGTGCATGGACATGTCCCCTCAGAGCCAGGCCCAGCCTCCAAATCACCCCTGCTCCTGGTGCCAGCAGTACCTTGGCCTCCCGTGGTGACCCAAAACCTTTGGGCAGTGTGCTTGTGCCCACACGCACCCATCCCGCCTGGCTGCACTGGGGTGGGGTGCTCCTGCAGTTCTTGCTAGCAGGAAAATTGCAGGTTAAATTCATGAACTACAACAGCAGAACTCCTCAGAAACGAGTTCCTGAGGAATGCTCATGGCCTGCTGTCCTCATCAAGGAAACTGAGCTCACCACAGGAGCAGCTGGGCTGCGTTTGAAGCTTTTCCTTGCTGGATGGACCACCCATTCCCATCACCGCCCTGGTGCTCGCTGGCTGCTTCGCTCCCCCGGGCAAGGAGCTAGCATCTCCCTGGGGCTGCCCGCACCCTGCACACCCCACTGGCAGCTTGTGGTCAGAATAGTGAAGATGAAGGTCAAAAAAACCATGAAACAGCCCAGATTTTTCTCAGTGGTGTTTGGTTTCTACAAGGCAAGCACCAAGCATGCAGCTCAGCAGAGGAATCTGAAGATTGTGTTATTCAAAGGACAGTAACACTGAGGTGTGGCAGACGTACAATTCCTTCAAATTGCTGAAAACAGGAAAAAAATTCTCATCTTAAAGCAATGTTGCATTTGCTAAATAATTTATGCAAGATTCACTGTTGTGTTATTTGACATAAAACTCTGTCAAGCGATGACGCTTTTGAAAAGTTGCCTAGAGGATCAGATTTCCCATTCAACAGGGAATTAAAAAATGTTTCTGGAATTTTGCTTTGCAGTCGGGAATCTATTTTCTTATCTCACATTGTACAATTTATTTTTCCTAAAGCAGTGTGTTAAATTATTTGTTATTATTGGACTCAGTCAAACAGCTTTATCCCTGGTGTAGTCACAAAGCGTTGGAATAAACCCAAGGATGAATCTGTCACAGTGTACTCACCAGATCAGCTGGTCTTTAGGTTAACTGTCAAAAGGCAAAGTTTCTGCTAAAAGTATTAGTGAAGGTACCTTAAATCTTCGCAAAGTTGCCTAAAACCTTTCTTCTTCAGGTTGTGGCAAAGTCAGTTCAGAAGTGCTTCCCTGAGGTCTTTGTCGGCAGGCAGCGTGGAAGCAGGTGGCAGTTCTTTGGGTTAGATTTATATACTTGGACTACTTTTATAGGTTTCTGTCTTATAAAACTGGAGAGTTGACATTGTGATTTATTAACTATCAAGTCTGCAGGACATACAGGCTTTAAAAAGATTGAATGAGCTAAAATGTTTGTGATTGCAGTCTGGGATGAGAGACTGTATAAAGGTGTGCCAAGTAATTATGACAAAACGTAAGCGATAATTTGAATATGTACATTAAATGATGTGTGAAGTAAAGCAAAGCTAGCGTAGCTTTAAATGTGACTTATTATTTGGTGAAGTAGTAGTATAAAGAGAACCAGAATCATGTGGGTTTTTTCATTACGATACATTTTTATTTAAGGAAGAGTCTATAAAGCATGAGGTTCAGCGAACAGCGTTTTATTGAATAAACACAGTACAGATGATGACTTACAATATGGAGAACTTAGTGAGTGATACTTTTTATAACCAAATCCTTAAATTCATTACTGCTGTGTAAGTGGCACATCTGATTTGTTAAGACAAACATTATATCTAGCCCTTAATGGAAATTTTGTCGTAGAAAGGTATATATAATTTAAAAGTAAAAGAAACTGAAAATGTGCAGATCAGTTAATTGCTAAGAGGGATGCTGAGATACACCACAAGAAGGCATTGATTTTTAATATTTCCATTGCAGTTCGAAGGGTACATCACGTTACAAGTGCTTCATGGAAAGCTGCAGAGTGTTTTACACTGGTTGATTTATGTTATCATGCGCAGTGCAGAACATGGTATAAAATGTGCTCTGGCTGGCTGGTGGTAGCAGAGCCCTACTAACGTGTGTGTCTGAATTGCAGTGCTGGTGGTAACCAGTTTTCATCTTTAATAAATTTTATTTTTCAGCTTTGTTTCATGTTCTCAGCATTGGTTTTCCTCAATCTTTTTGGCACTGATCTAATTTTAGAAGCAATTAATCTCTCTGTTCGCTGGTGCTTCCTTAATGGCTTAAAACCCAAACGCATCCTGAACCACCAAGGTGGCATCTCTCCCTCCTGCCGGGCTGAGAGCAGCTCCTGGGCTTTCAGGGTCAGCTGGTGCATGGCGCAGGAGGATCTCTTCTGCTGGAAGAGCTTGCAGTTCCATCCTACCTTCCTGGATGACTTCTCAAATGTTCCCATCTTACCAACAAGGTGTATTCAAAGTGTGTGAGTGCTTGTGGAGGCAGGTGAAATGGTGCAGGTGTAGCACCTGCAGCTGTATCGCCCATACTGGTGGGACATGGGTGCAGAAGAGGCACAGGTATCTCCATTTCAGCTGGTCACCAAAGCCTGGTCAGCATGGCCAGCATGTCTAAAGGATGCTTTCCCCGCTGAGAGGGCAACAGGGACTCAGAAGGGCTTTTTCATTTCTGCTGCCCCTCCAGAGAGCCCAAGTGAGGGTGAGCTGCAGTGTGGCATGGAGCCATTGGGCATGACTGGCTTCAGGCACGTCTAGGTGTCCACCATGGCCAAGGGGGTGTTGTGGTGTGACGAGGACGTGGCTGCAAGCCCATCCCTCATGATGGGCCACTGCGTGTGCTGGGGACTCTGACTGGCTGGCTGCCCCTGCCTCCCACCCCACTGCCAGCAGAATAGCCAGCTGCCCCACGTGTGGAGCTGCCACCTGCACGGCGCCGGGATGCACAGCCTTCCTGCACCGGCGTGTTCCTGGAGCAGCCAGAGCGCGCAGTCTCCCTGTATACTAATGTGCGTGAAAACTTGTGGGGTTTTTGGCAAAGATGTTTGTGCCAGCCCACTCTCTGGTCACAGATGAAGATAAAAAATATCTAAGACCTGAAGGTCAGATGCAATGCTGTCTGCTCCCAGCTAGGCTGGCACAACGCAAGGGTCATGTGCCCAGCGAAGCGCCTCTCGTTAGTTCAGCGGGACCTCTTACGTCCTGGGCTGTACGTGTGCTTTGGGGGTCTTCAGCTGGAGCATTTTTTTCTTGTTACTAATATTGGGGCTTGGAGGCGGTGGGGAAAGGAGAGCACTGAGAATTAAAATTCAGCACATGCCTTTTCTTGCGGGCTGTAATTAATCTTGCCAATTTTTAACGCTTTGAGAATCTGGTTAAGTGATAAAACACTAACAACTTTATATGACAGAGAGTTAGAGGCTCCCGCTATACACCCACCAGAGAAGATTAGGAGAGAGTGTTTGCAGGATTCGCACTAAGCAGCAGAGAATACAGTTGAGAATTGTTGCACCGCATGATATAAAAACCACATTAATATAATGAAAGGTGTCGGGAATAATGTGAGAGCAGCTGTAATTAAATGTATCTTAATAAGTGCAACATCCTTCTTTAAAGCTCTTATTTTTCAGACCTCTCAAACTTAGAGGATGTTCTTGCTGTTGGCAGGTGGCCTGGGAGGAGAGCTGGAGAGCGAAGCGAAGGACAGCCGGGCCCTGGAAGAGAGGAACAGTGTGACGAGCCAGGAAGAGAGAAATGAGGAAGATGAAGACATGGAGGATGAGTCAATTTACACCTGCGATAACTGTCAGCAGGACTTCGATTCACTGGCAGACCTGACTGAACACAGGGCACACAACTGTCCTGGAGGTAATGTTAAACTAGCTTTACAGTTCTGACAGGTGGTTAGCTGGGTAATTGGACATAGCAACAGCTTGAGGCCTCAAGTGAGATTAAAGAATTAATAATGTAATTTTACAGTTAATGTAATTTTATTGTGGTGCCTTGGGTAGCCTTTGTTCACTCCTTTAATAAAATTAAAATAAAAGCAACAGCTTTCCAATTGGAATCTGTCAGTAATTACGTTAGACAAAAATGTTGTAGGGTTTTTTTAATGCTAAAAGTTTCAGGCAGGGTATTTTTCCCTCTCTTTCCAAATGTAGGAAGATTTAAAAAGTTAAATGACTGAAGTGTGCAAAACTCCCAGGAAGAAAGGCCTCTGAACCCCATAAAAGAAAATGACGATTTCTGAGATTAAAATTCATAGTGTGAGTTTCATAATCCCACCCTAAAAATACACTGTTCTCCCTAGGTTATTATTGCATTGCCTTTTGAATTTTATGGAAGTGAGGATGGCATCAGCCTACGCTGATCTTGATTTTACTTTCTGTAAAGTAAGAACAAGCTCAGAGCATTGGTGTGAACAATTGCAACGTATCTTGCTTTTACACGGCTGCCTTTGCATGGCCGACAGTAGCAGCAGGTATTCTGCAGAGCACGCTAAGCCGATTTATGGGACTAGTAAAAAGCTTTGCAGATTTTACCAAAGATTAAATAAAATCTTAGGAGGGGGAGCACAGAATATGTTCATATGTATTTAAATCAGAGATTCTCATCCTTCACCTTCCTGGAATTGAATACTCTGCCATTGCTTTTTCCTCCGCACTCGTCTGATATATTTTTAGGCAGTTGCTGTTATGGCAGATGGATAGGTTGAGGCTGGCAGAGGGCAGGAGGGTTAGTTTCTCCTCTGGTGCAGCAGCATCCCATCCTCTTTCCCCTGAGTGCATATTGCTCTGTGGCCAGTGAAATTTTTTGGTAATTAGTCCATGTTTTCTGCTCTTCTTTTTGGGCATAAGTAAAATGATGCTTAGCCAAGAAAAAATATAGGAAATAGAGTACAGCAAGGGAGGCAGGGTCAGGTGGGGGCTTCGGCTCGGTCTGGCTCCCACCCCAAGAGTATGCTCTCCTGTCTTACTCTGGTCTCCGGAGGAGAGGACCCCCTGCTCTCATTCCCATCTACTTGATGGGAGGAAGGACAGAGTGACATTGCGGCTTTTCCCCACCCTGCAGGTGGAGAGGGATCACAGCCCCATGCTTGCCCCCAAGGCTCCTTGCTCGGCATTCTCATTTAAATCCTACATAGGTTGCAAACTTGAAAGTGCCTTAAATTGAAAGGCTCCTTCTTGCAGAGTAGTTTCTTGGCCAGCTGACAACCATGGCATTGGCCTGAGACTTCTGCAAATGACGTTCATACTTTATTGCAGGGTAGTAAGCTAGGAAATGCCATTGAATAGAAAAATTCTTGCTTTCCAAGATGGAAAATGAGTTGCACAGCCCGTGTGGGCACTGGTCCTTTCCAAAGGATCCATCACAGGGACAAGTCATTCCCAATGCCATCTCACATGGGGAGCATGAGAGGCAGGAGCCCAGCAGGGCAGGCGAGCGGCAGCACGATCCCAGCATGTTCCTGAGTGGCCTCTGCTCTGCCACTGCCCTGTCTCCTAAGTTGTGCTGGTACAGCTGTTGGTGGTACTGGGGTGAGCCCCACCAAAAGAAATGCTATTTTTAGCTCAGGTGTCTGCTTGGGTCTGGTTCACTGCATGGTTGCCCCCAAACAGCTGTAATGGCACAATGTGGGGAGTGGAGCAGGGTGCAGGGGAGCGGGCACCACTGGCGTGTGCTCCAGAGGAGGGGTGTAAGGTTATGAGTGGCGACCAACAGTGCTATGAAAAGGAGCAATTTTTTTCCTGAGGCAAACAGACATTAAAATGTAGCGACCTAGACATTCTATTAATATCAGTACAGTCAGTGTTTTCACACCTCAGTTTTTATTTATCCTCAATGTAATATTCTGTTAATGAGACTAAGAAAAATAAATTATATTTTTGGGGACTTATCAAAATAATTTGCTAGAATACCTATTGCTAATTTTTGATTGCAGGTAGCATAATTTCATGTTCTTTTACTGTCTTCACATGTGCTGATGATTTACAAAGACACCTTGTCATAAAAAGGCAACATATAACTATCTGCATATACATGAAATAGGTGCTAATTATCTGTCTCCATGTGAGGGTATCCTTGTCCAAAATGAGAGTGTCTATTTTCTATTTAATCTAGTGTCCTGAGGTGATCTAAAGTAGATAGGAAGATTGCACTCGTATGTTCTGGAATGAAATGTTTCCATGAAGAGAATCTGGAATATGGCTTGATATTTACATATCCAAAAAATTCAAAACCTTTCAGATCCACCATGATAGCCGTGAGAATTTTTGATGAAAGCATGAAAATGCACGTCTTTGTTCAGTTCATCTGAAAAGACTTCACCATCCAGGTGAAAATCTAAGACTGCATTAGGAAGTGTGGTATATTTAAAGATTTTACCCCACAAAATAGGCTATGTGACTGTGTCCTTAGTTACCCTGCACTCCTTTTGCCTATAGTGCCTGCTTGACACATCTGAGGTTGTAATGCAGTGCCCGACCTCTTGGCAAGCTAGGTTTTCATGTCTTAATCTGAAGCAGGGCTTTCAGTCGTGTCTACATGGCTCCAGATCAATACAGGTAATATTTGTAGTGATAATATCACCAGGCTGATAATACAACATAACTAATGACTTCCTTTGGGATACTGAAGTTAGGGAAGGTATTGTAGCTCAGGAGTGTTGCAGGATTACAAGAGATCACTCCAAAGAATAGGATAAACCATCTATTTCACTGGAATCCCTTAGAAATTCATTACGGTGTGCTGAAGTTATAATACAGTCTGAACACAGCTGCTTTGACATGTAAGGAGGTAACAAACAGCCATTTCCCCCCTTGCTTTTTCATGTATTTCAGACTTGTTTCTTTGAGGAGAAAACCACTGATATCTAGACATCTCTGGTAGCATAAGTGCATGGCATTCCTTTTGATGTCAGTGTAGTAGAGATGTTCTCCTTCTGACAGAATTAGGTGCCTTTTATACCTTTTGCTCATGACTGATGTCTGTGATCGCAGGTTGTAGGTTTCCAGTGTCTACAGGGATCTGAAAAGGGTCTAAATGGGGGCAGCTTGTACTGAAAGAACATCACATTTCCTTACCAGCTCATGTCTTCCCTCATCTCCCAGCTTGCCCCCACAAATGAGCTCTCCTGCAGCAGTCCTGGAAATAGTACCTTAAACAACTAGTAAGCATCTTGAAAAATATGCTGAGAATAAATAAAAACACCTAGTGTATACACTGGATGTGCTAAGCTTTTAAAATTAATTTAAAACTCACAGGTATCCCATGTCCCCTTAACTAGAGAAGACTAAGTAATTGCCATCGGCATTATGTGCAGTCTTTTTTACACATTTTTTTGCATACTGCTGTTATTGTGTAGACATTGTAGCACGATGCTATCTTATAGCGTTAGTTACAAGAGTAAAGAATTGCACATGGATTTACAAATTACTATGTCCTCCAGCCAGCACCAGGGGCTGCATACATCAAGCAACTATTCTGTGATATATCGTGTGGTGGCTGATGCAGGGTTGGTTGTTGGCGATGAGAAGTGGCTAAAAAGCTACGAGATTTGCCATTTTGCTTGTGTGCTTTAATCCACCTGCATTAGCCTGGGTTTAGCTCCAGTATTTTATTGTGCTATTTTTGGTTCCTCCACCCATTGTCACCCCTTTCCTCCCGTGGGTCAGAGTAGCCTCACGTAAGCTTTTCTCTTCAGTTTCTGAAGAGAATGTAGAGTGTTTTAAAGCAAATTAGCGCATCAATGAAGCGGACAGAAGTAGGTTTCGGTGGGGTCTCTGAGCATTTCATGAGGTCCTCTTCTGTTGTTGATAACTTTACAGGTTGTCTGTTTCAAACAGCAGCAGAGCTATATATGGATATTGCCAGCTTGGAAGCGGCTGATTTTTCTAAACTACTGTACGGTAGGAACTAGTTTATAATTAAAGTCTTGCAGTTGCTCCTTTTAAATGCCCTGTAACTTGTACACTAGGCTTACATTTGAAATGAGGTATTGTAACTGTTTCATGCTAGTGTATAATTTTGCATTTTCTTGTATTTCACCTGCTACAAGAATTATAATTGCCATGCAACCGTATATGCGGGATGCTTATCCAGAAAACCATATACGGCAGCTTGTCAACAAGTGATGACGTCTCATGAATGTTTTTGTCAGGTGGCACTTTGTACTTCCCACTGACAAAGAGAGACTTCTTACCTGTATTTCCAAAATTAGCCCTCCCCCAAATTGTAATCTTTGGTTGCACCTGATTGGCAAGTCAGAGATCTTCTGTCTTTTTGCTGCTGCTGTTGTTGCATCTTTAAATTATCGATTTACCGATTGTCCTCCACAAAAGAAACTGAAATACAGTTGTGAAAAAGCAGTGTGGAAACTTAATTATACACCTAGTTTATACAGCTGTGTCTCTAATGACCTACTGGCCCTAATTACTGTGTGATGGCTCAGTCTGAGTGCTCTTGTCCTTGCCAGAATTCTGCTCCTTTCTCTTAACCTGACTAGTGTTTCAAGCTAAAAAAAAAAATAACAAGTTTCCTTTTTTATTCTTTTCTACGTTGTCATGCTGAAATGCAGTTTTCCTTCTTTCCAGAGGTCGTAGCAGTGTTTTAAAATTGGCACCAGAAAAGCTCAGTAATATCACAAACTGTAAAAACACGGATTTTCCCTGGAGTCCTCAGTTCTCGCTGTCTAGATCTGAAAATGGGCACAGGGGCAGTGTTTTTATTGTCAATCACTTGGAGGGCTCTGGGCGCAGGCTCCTGTCCTTAGTTTGTCCCAGGCGTCCCCTCTCCAGGTGCAGGGGCAGCAGGGCTCCCGAGGGCTCGGGCAGCCACCTTGGCCGTGGCGCCCAGGCGCTTTGCATGTCTCCCAGTGGTCAGTATTTGTGCCCAACGGTGCTGAGAGCTGCAAACCCCCAGATTACTGTAGGGGTACGCCTGGCTGGATGGTCCGAGGTCTGGCTCCCCTGGCTGCTGTTACCACACAGGTGATATTTGAGTTTACCTGGAGGTTCCCAGCCAGCCTGCAAGGACGCTTTTTCCAGCCCTTCTGCTTACACATAACAGAAAATTAGCGTGCTGATAAGGTGCTGCACTGCCCGGCTTTCTACACAGGTGCTCAGTGAAATAACTATTTATCGTGTAGCATGTAAAGCATATTCCCATATCTGAATCTGGATCTGAAGTCAAACAGAAGCACACTTGCAAATTTAATGACAAACACGGCATACAGTAATCTTGCCGATACAGTGGTTTTGCAGCCCATCCTGCGCAGTGTTTCCTGAGCCGCCAGCACCGGGCTCTGCACCCACACAGGGTGTTTGGCATCAGTGACGGTGCTTTTAGTGTAGTGTTTAATGTATTGCATACGTTTGTGAAAGTTGTGCGAAGTGTTATGCTCCCTAACAGCGCTGCTTATCCGGCAGATCGGAGGGTCACCCAGCAGGCGAAGGTAGGTGAGACCCCCGGGCTGCTCCGCTCCGCCCGCGCTCAGCCCTTTGGCACGGGGAGGCGTTAGCAGGGGCTGAGGCTCGACGATCATTTCTTGGGCTGTCTCTTGGATTTTGCAGGCGTGGCGGTGCCTGTAAGGATTTGCGGTGGGGGGGTGGGGGGGTGTGACGTGAATTTAAAACGATGCTTGCTCGCCATAAACACCCAGCTCGGGATTTGCTTTGTGGCCTCACAGAGGGTCTCCCACAGCGGGGCACGGCGGTGAGCCCGCAGCAGATCCCCAGCCGCGCAAGAGCCGTCGCAAGGAGCTGGGCAGTGTGCTCGCTGATAAGAGCGTGCCAGTTGTGCCAGACGCCACCCCCTGCAAATCGCCACGGCCACCTTTGTGCCGGGTCCCTCCGGGGACGGTGGCAAGGGAGGCAGCACCAGGCACTGCGCATGCAGATAGGAGCGCTGCCAGCACGGCTGCGGGCAGTTTGGTTGCATGTAACCAAAACCCCTGGCAGGAGGGGAGGTAATGAGCTATCTCTACCCCTTTCTCAGCTTCCACGTAACCAGCAGGCATTGTGGATGGCCCAGCTATGCGTTCTGAGGCTGCACAAACATTTCGTAGCGATGATGATGTCTCTCCTCAAGCAGCGTATGTTTTTCACACAGGAACGATATTTTCCATGTCATTTTTAACCGTATGGCCCAGTGAGGAGCTGAGGATGGCAAGGTAGTGTGCTTGTATTGGCAAGGGACTGTTTCATTCTTGCTACTTTAATTGAGTTCTTTTATCTAGTTCAAAAAGTAGTCTGCAAAATAACACCAGGTATACATGAAAATGGATAGAAGAGAAAGTGGGTGCATGTTTTAAACAAGGCCTCTTAAAGAAAGCACATGTCCTTTTGAAGTCTTGGACAGTGGCACTTGGTGCTCTGAAAACCCACTCTCATCTCCTGAAACACTGCTGCATCAGAAATGGGGAAACAAACAAAGACCGAAGCACCCCAGATGCTGCGAAGCAAAAGCTAGCTGCTGTGTGCTGGCTGTGAGAGCTCCTGCATGCAGCAGGACCTGTGTTCGGGAACTGGAGCCTGTCCAGCTTCCCCCCGCGCCACCCCAGACCCCACACAGCCTTTCTGGGGCACCAGGGCACCCGAGCTCCACCTCCCCTTCTCCCCCGGCTTTGGATTTCTGTTTGCAAAGGATAATCCACTGCCGTGTTACAGCAGAGGGAGTATTGTGGGGGTCTGTGTAGGGCAGGTTTGTTTCTCGGCATTATAGAAATCTAAGAAACAAATAAATGGGGTTTGAAAAAGGGGAAGGGGGGAGGTGGGGTTTGCGGTGGAAAGGCTTCTTCCAGGGCTAAAGCCTGCCAAGTGCTGCAAGGGCAGCTGTGCCTCCAGGAAGGAGGATTGCTGCTGCCCTAAGCAGGTCCCAGCATTCAGGGGGTTGCAGACAAAACCCAATATGTGAAACTCAATTCAGAATTGCAGTGAGGATAGCCTGGAGACTACAACAGATGCGTGGTAGTTATAAAGTGGCCTTTAATAATGCCTTAGAGAGCTCAGCGGAGGATGTGCTGGGGTTGTCCTGTCTCAGACGGACAAGAGCGTAGATTGTTTGTGGCTAGGGCACTGTGCTAGGGCATGCACTGCTTTCCTGTGCGTTGTTGAAGGACAAAACAGTGTTGGCCATATCAACAGGCTTGGTAGATTCAGAGCCATCAAGACCTTCAGCCCACAGATCTGAGCGGTGAAGAGGAGGTACATTAAAAGTCTGCCTTTTTTCCTGATTTCTTCCTCTACCCCTTAGCAGACCATTGGGTAAGTAGTCTTCATATAAGGATGGCTGTATTGAGCCAGCCTGATGGTCCCATCATGCTGTTTCCCCAGAATATTCTCCTAGCTGTCAGCAAACTTACCTGGGCACTTCTTGGTGCTTTTTATTTAAATTCCTGAGATAGTCTTCTTCCATGAATTTCCATTTTGAAGTTTCTCATCGAAGCAGTTTGCATTTAGCATCTCCCTTGGTGGAGACCCAGAGTTCACTTGCACACCAGGGAAAAGTATCCCCTTTTGTTCACTTCAGCTTTCTCATCTGCTTTCGTTTGATACACCTCTGGTTCTTCTGGTGGAGGAGACAGTGAGTGATTGACCCTTTTCCACCTTCTCCACCCACTTGTGCCTGAGCAAGCTTACTTTGCTGCCCCCTGCACTGTCTCCAAATCCATATTTGCAATCCTTTTACTAATACCTCCTATATTTTGACCTGGGGTAAGAGATGAGGCTTATGGTAAAGCATGGCTGAATGGGTAAGTTACGTCCTTCATCACTAGTGCTAGAGATGTGGTCATGTTTGCGTGTCTGTCCTCGTTCCCGAGCAGGAGGCAAGGGACAGTACTTGCCCTCGTGTGAAGACCTGGCAGACAGAAAGATGGTGTCTGGCCATGTAGGGGAAAAACAATTAAGACTTCAGTGTTTATTAAGAGAAAAGCAACCAACAGTGCATTTCAAGCACTCATCACACAACATAATTTTGCTATTGGAAGTAGTGGGATTAAAAAAGTCTTTCTAATGCTGATCTCTTTGAATTTGTAGAATATAAATGTTTTTTTTTTTTTTTTAAATCAATTTAAAATAAAGGAAGCGTGTGTACAAACATTGTCAAGAATTCCTATCTTTCATTTTTTAAAAACAAGCTCTAGAAAAAATCCTCACAGAAGTTCTGTAGTGCATATTTGAATGCTTTTGTTGTAGCCTCATTAAACTTGGCTTGTCTGCAGATACAGCTGGCATGTTATTAACTGTGCTCCAGGCTTGGGGAAGCCAGAAAGCAGCCTCCACCCCCCGGTGCCGGCTGGCTTTAGGGAAACGTGCCAGCATGGGTTGGTCCTCCTCAGCTGGCTGGCTTTGGGAGCGCTCGCTGGAGCATCTCCGCATGGCCTCTGGATCTGGGAGCCCAGGGCTCAGCCTGCCTCAAGTGCCGACTCTAGGGAGGGCTGCGTGGTGTCCGTGCCGGCCAGCAGCCTGCACGCACGCAGCACAGCAGTCCCTTGTGAGCAGAATGGATCCACCAAGGTACGTGGCCTCCCGTCGACAGCCTCAACCGGGTGCCTGCATTTTCTGTAGGGATCTCATGCCTTTCTTTACTGTGGGCTGGCAAGAAGCAAATTAATGATCGACTGCCAAATAGTTTCTCTGTTCTGAACAAACTCGTTATTGGACTGAACCAGTCAAACTGAATAAGGGAAATATTTTCCCTGCACCTGCTGGAGAGGCTGTTGCTCTCCAAGCTGGGTTTGCACATCAGAAGACCTCCACCAGAGGTCTAAGCAGCTTCTGACTTTCTTCAAAGCTTTGGCAACAAGTATGTACCTTTTGAATGCTGTTTCATTTAAATAGTTTTAATAGGTGTTTTTGATATTAAGGGGAATTTTAAAAATAGATTCCATAATTTCATATTCTATTCAAAATGGTTGAAAATATATTCAGCAGAAATTTAAGTTAGATAATTTGTATTAAATATAGGTAATGTTATTCCAACTTTTTGCTTATTATAATCAGCTTTCATTCTTTTAATGAAAAAAATTGATTTGGGCTTTCCAAGGCACTTGGTCTGTTCGTATTAAATACTTCCCAGGGCGTTTGAGCACTTTGTAGTCTTTAAAAGTTTAGACTAGCAACTCCTTTCTGACACAAAGAAATACTATTCTCATTTTTATCATCATGGAATTAAGAAGTCACTGTAATTTGGCTTAAGTTTGGGCTGTTAATGGAAGGGGTGTTCCTTCTTTCCATCATCTCCTACCTTGTGCTGGTACAAGGTTTGTGTTGTCTTTGGCCAATTGACATTGCTGACAATTAAAAGGATTAATTTTTAGTCTCTGCAGCTCCCGGATCTGGTGCCCTATGGAGCTGCACAAGCCTTGTGTCAACATGAGGGGGATGAGAGGTCAGGGTTTGGGGAATAATTTGAGACTTTCCCCCTTAAAAGCCCAAGTTATTTTGAATGAAAATGACTGTAACTGGGTCTTCACCGATTTGCCTAATGACATACATGAAGTTGGTGGAAGAGCCAAGGTCTTTAACCCAGGTGGGTTTTGTTGCCAGTTTCACCTGTAACCGTGGGGGTGAGCTTCCTCTTGAGGGCATCATTTTTTGGCACATGGGTCCATGTCTTCTTTAGGCTTCCTTGAAAATCTTTCTGAGTAATGGTGAAAGACTTTTTGGCTCCTCCTTCCGTTGCTACTCAATTACTGTTAGCCTTGCTGAGGAGGACATAAGGAAAGGCTGAAGAAGCCCACTGCTTTTCTCTTCTCCAGGGAATCTGTTACATTAAACATTTCAATAGATTTTTGAATGTAATTCCCAGTCATTTCCTCTACAGTGAACTCAGTTCACTCATGCAGACTTTGTACTTAATGATATTGCTTAAAATAAATGAGATTTGATATAATTTATATTAAATGGTCATTTTAGAAATCTACATCTACTAATTATTCATTAGAAAATTTGGAAAGACAGAAGTAGGATAAATTCCCTTTATGACCTCGCAGTCTAAAGAAAAATATAAATGTATACACCGTGTTCATTTTCTCTGAGCAAAAGTGAATGCAGGTGATTTACTGGAGTCCAAGAGCAGTCTAAACAGATTTGAATGACGTTGTTCAATCTGCATCAATAAACCATAGCAACTAACCAAGCCAAAAATTCAACATGCCTCTAGGACAGGTTTTTAGTATGATAATACTCAGCTTGTGGTCTGTGTCTGCACTGTATGGGATTTTGCTTTTTTGGGTTCTTAGGTTGTCTTCTTGAGGTGACCACCCTCTTTCCTTCCTTCCCCCCACTGCCTGTGCTGGTGTCCCTTGGGCTCCCTCCTTGAAGGCTGTCTCCTTGCTTGCTCCTTTCTGGACTGCCACCATTTCACGTCTTGCTCACGGCAGGCTTCTCCCTGACGCTGTGCTGGCATTTGTCCTTTCCTGGCCCCGCATGTAACTGAGTCACTTCACAGTTTATGCATTTAAGTTACACCTTACTGTGTTACTGTTGCCTCCTTCACTCTCAGCCGCAGTTGCTTTTCTGTCCGTTGTCCCAGAGCCGGCTTTTCCCTGAGGCTCTGTACACGTGCAGAACCTTCCTTGCATCATCCCACGGTGACCAGCATCTGCAGATCTCCTCGAGGTGCTGTGAGAAACCAGGCTGCTCCGTGTGCTGTTTCAGAGGCAGTCTCAGCTAGATTCAGATGAGTTAGACATGTGCTAGTCAAATCTTCGATCACAAAATTATTTAATTTGCATTCAGACTGCATCCCGATCCAACCTGCGTAGCTGCTTGATCTCACCTTACAGCCTTCTCTACTCCTGCCTCTATTACAGACACTTGCCATGATTTGTTTTACAAGAGCTGTGTCATGTAGGAATTGTATTCCATTACGTGTTTTAATGGTGTGACTGGGTTTGATTTTGACCAGAGCCTTTGGTACATACAAATAAAGCAGACAGTCATCCTTGCTTTTTTATGGAGGATAGACAGGCATCTTTAGGAGGCAGTCACAATGCTGTTGCATTCCTCACACAAACAAGACAAATTTAATGCAAAATTTAAAACGAAAGAAAATGAAAGTGAGTAGGATTTTCTTGTCTCCTAGCTTAAATGAGAGAATGCTGAGTTTTCTGGCTGCCAGTTTGAGCTCTGGACATGCAAACATCAGGAGGGAAGATGCTCTTTCTCTCGATAACTAGGTATACACATACATATCTATGATGTACAAAATGCTTCCTTTTATGTTAATCAGATCAGTTTTGAAGAGCTGACTAGCTACAATTGGCTGAATTGAAAATAGCATCATTACTTTGGGGGAGCATCAGTCTTAATTAAAGGAGAAACGAGGAGAGCCAGTCCTTACAGCAGTTTAGGGGACTGATTATGCGAGTGGTACTGGAGTTGGGAAAAGTGTACTTTGAGTTAGCAAAACTGGCTGCTTTTCCAGTGGCTGCCACAGTAATTGGCTGTGCATGTCCGGATCACCAAGTGACAGGCAGGAGGCTCAGCTCGTGGAGAGTTTGGCCACTCCAAACAGGGGGGAGAGGGAGGGCGGGAGGGAAAGAGGATGGGGAGAAAAAACAATTTGTGAACTTGCCCCTTTTGAGATAGCGATGCTTCTCTCCCCGTGCCCAGGATCATTGCTGAACAGCCAGCAGCTGCATCCCGCGCTTCTTTTGCTGTCAGCGAATGTCACTGCAGAAACCTCAGTAGTTTCAAGGAGCCACTATTTGTACGTAGGGAATAGAGGAAACTCGGATAGAAATGCTGTGGTGTGTGGGCTGCTCTGGGTTTTGCTCTGAGGAAGAAGATCTCTGCAAATGTTTTAAATTAGGCTATCCTTGATAATTCTGGTGGTATGGAGTCCAACCAAAATTTCAGGAAAAAATAAGTTGCTCTGTTAAAGCAGACATAAAAAAAATGAAGGGCTTAACTTTTGTCCCGAGGGTGATAAAACAGCACCACACAGCTGAAAATCAATCTGACCTTCACCCACGTGATGCTGTTGTCTCAGTCTGTCTTTCATTTCCTTTGGTTGAGTGAAGGCCATGGCATTCAGTAGGGAGAAAAGCCAGAGGGAGGTGGGGAGAATCCTGTTTTCTCTGGAAAGGCTTCGGTGCTTGCATAAGTTGACTCCATAAAGAGAGTTGCTGTAAAACTTTCAATTTTTTTGTTAAATTAAAAAAAAAAAATTAAAAATTCCTTCTGCTTGTAATAGCCAGCAATCACATTAAGGTAAAGAAGATGTGTGCTGTAAAAAAAAAAAAAAAAAAAAAAAAAGGTGTTTGTGATATAAAACATTCTGTTTTAATTAAACCTAGAATTAGTTGGTATTTTGAAATGAAGGCTTCATGCAGCAACAGGAAACCTGCACGTTCATTTAAAAACAGAAATTTGTACCCAAAGGGGAGAAAAAAGGCCAATTATTTTTTCCAGACCATTTTAAAATTGTATGTTGCAGGCTTTGCACAAACAAAGAGAAGGTACCTAGATACATGTATGTTCACACATCAATAAATCAACAATTAGGGCTTGTGTATAAACAATATTACTGATTTTCAAAATAGAGCTACAGTTTTATTTGGTGAACTACTCATTTTGCACAACATCCTGCAGCAAGTGGTTCCCACCTCATTTTCCTGAAGACAAAGAATTAACTAAATGAATGAGTAAAATTCTGTGCAGAATTTAATTCTGTTAAACTGCAGCACCAACAAAGCGGGAAACTACATGCATAAGCGCTTGATACTTTTCAAACACAACTTTTGCAATTGAAATTGCAGTTCATAACTGTTCATGCAATCCTCTGCTTCTTCCATCCTCACTGAATTTCAATGCAACCCAGAGCCAAAAAGTTGCCGGATATTTCTGTTGGGAAGCAGGAAGTTTTCCACACAGGCTTTACAAAACTAAGGTTGCTTAAAGTTCTGCCTGCTGTAAACTGCAGTTTTTCTGATGCATCCGATTACATGCAGATAATGTCCTTTCGTGTCATAAACTGCTGTGTTGCTTTATGGGTTGTGCTACAGATGCCCTAGCTGCAGTAGCACGGAGGCAGTAAGGGCTATCTGCTGTGTTCTTTGTTCAGTAAATGTTGCCTGTTTAGGAAGGTCTATAAGAAATGTCAAACTTCTTGTTAAAAAGATAAAGAGAAGAGATTGGATTTAGCTGCAGAGATTAATCTCTGCTTCATAAAGGTTAAGATTTAAACAATTTGTTCATTAATCTGTTTGGGATGATTGAGATTAATTTGTGACCAGCCTTTTATTTGTGTGGTTTGTGTGATGTGTCAGCCATTGCGGATGCTATTTCACATGGTATTAAAAAACACAAAGCAGCAAATGTAAAAGATGTTGGGACCTTTTCTTGGCGAGCTCTGCTACTCAGGTCTCCGTGTGATATGATATGCCAAAATGCTATTTGCATAAATGTAGAATTTAATAAGTTATCGTTCTGATTAACGCCATTAACTGCTTAACTACTGTAGAAATTGGCTTCCAAAGTTGCTTGATGGTAGCTGTTGCTCTCCACGTCATTCCATTTGCTGTCTCGCTGGGGATAATGGTATGCAAGGGAAAGCAAGAAGGTCAAGGATCTTTTTGTTTAGTCTCTTTGCACATTAAAAGTTCTATTATGTGTTTGTATTGCATGTGGTTTCCAGTCTGTTGGCTACAATGCTTTCAAAATCCATTGATGATGAGTTTGTGAGGCTAAATATATCTTGTGGGTTATGACTACCAAGCTATCACTTTGTGTAGCAGTCAGGGCCAATATTTAACAAGTGTTTTTCAGAATGAAGAATTCTGAAACCGAGTCAAATGATCTCACAAAAGGGTTAACAGAAATGCTAATACAGAAGATGACAGCAAACGCTGATGGTGGGGGTGTTTGGAGCTGTGCTATGCTGCTTGTGGGGAAGTGGTTCTCAGGTTGGGTTTTTTAATGGGTTTTTCGGGGGGTGGAGGAGGGCTGCGGTATTGTTGTGAATGACACAGCCGCCACAACACTGAATGGGGTTGAAAAAAGTGGCGTCCTCTACAGCCATCCCTTTCTCTGCCCCGGCAAGAAGTAGGTGCGGCGTGCTGTGGTGGGGGCATGCGTGGGGGCCCCGTGCGGGCTCACCCCACGGCTTCCCACTGCCCCGTTGTCTGCCCCCCTACCAGAGCAGAGCCACCCGTCTGTCCCCCCTGCCGCTGGCAGGGCAGTCGGGCTCCGCCGAGACCTCGCTGCTGCTTCTTGCCCGACATTTAAGGGAATGCAAAACCAGACTGCAGGATGCAGCCACATCCTAAGGGCTGGCACAGCCGCCTTGCTTGTTTTCACTCTCCAGCTAGTAGACTGACCTTTTAAAAAAACAGTTTCAGCTGCTGTGAAGCACTGACAATAGCTTTAATAGATTTCATTTTGGTATTAAATAGCTATGGTTACATCCAGATAATGTAAACTAGTGGCCATAAGCACGCTTTAGCTGATTGTTTCAGGCCATGTACAAACTCAGGCAGATGTCACTGCCTCCTTGCCAGGCGTTAGCACAAGATACTCATTTTCTTTTAAAATGAAAGCAGAGATTTTATTTTTGTAAAGCAATTTCTGTTCTGACTGCATGAGTACCTTCACACCTGTCAAGTGAAGCCAGTATGCTTGTTCCCGAGGGTACCCTGACATCTGGGAAATTCTGCCTCAGCCCAGACTGATCCCCTTCGCAGCGTCTTTGGTATTTTGAATTGAAATGGAGTTACACCGTCACACATCATCCTTTGCATTATGCTGTTCTGCTTCAGTATATCCCTGCTTTTATAACTTTCGGTTTAAATCCCGCTCTTGGGCTGTTTCAGGAGTGTTGCAGTTATCTGTAAGCTGTCTTGATTTTCACTGTGCGGCTGGTAAGCTTAAAAACATCTGCAGACAGGGTCAGTCCAGCTTGCTAGTCTGTAGAGGATATTTACAAAGTTTCATAAGGCTTGGACCCATACCCACACCCATCCTAGATGCAGTGTCTACAGATTTATCCCCGAGAGCCTCTTACAAGCTTTGTTTGTATTACTATCTAGAGCTATCCCACTGCAGAAATCCTCAGGAGAGAGAAGTGGTCAAGAGTACTTAGAAACATCTGTTAAAAATTCAGACAAACACTGCACTGTCATTAGAAGCAGTTAGGATGGGGCGAATTAAATTTATCATGTGGTGCTACAGGAAAAAGGGACGGGTTTTTTTGTTGCTTCACTTTTCCTTAAAAATCGATAGTTTGGTCAGTAGATAGAGGAAAACGCCCCTGCAGAGCACGCTTGGGGCAGAGAGCTGCTTTCTACCAATGTCACCAAGTCCCTTGAGAGCCAAGCCTTGCAGTCTTATGGGAGCACTGTTTCCAGAGCACTCGCATTTGGTTCAAGAAACACTGCATTAATTGTGCAGACCTAGAAAGTGGCGACATTAGGAGATAAAGTGACTTCACTGTGACTTTTCTATTGCTTGCCATACTTAGGCGAAAGGGAAGAAGTTGTAGCAACAAATCTAGTGGGTGAACTCTCCAACTGGTTGCTGTTTTGTGTGTGGCTACATACTGGATTCAGTGAGTACTTGAGAAGTACTGGCATTTGTCCTCGATGACGTGTCATGAAGTTACAGGCAATTTGGCAGAAAAAACAAGTTTTCTTATATATGAGGCCAGACTTGCTGTGATGTTGCATTTCTTCGCTGTAGCAGCCCAGCTCAGCCCCCCCACCTGACCCCGCTCCCCACAGAGGACACTCAACTCCCTTTCCCATCCTCTGCCTACAAGCAGGACCAGAAGCAGCATGAGCTGTGCTGGTCGGCCGGGTGGCACGTGTGCTGATTGCTAGAGCAAGGCTAAGTGCTGACTCTGTTCTTAGCCTTTCTCTCAGCCGAGACATGAATTGGGGTCTCTGTCCTACTCAATCAAAGGTATGTTCGTCAATCTTATAGAAACTCAATTTTTATAAGAGGAACTCAATTTCTCTCGGAGCCCTCTATCCCCAGTCGGGTGTGATTCAAAAGTTAATAGGAAGGGACAAACAGTTAAGGCTTATGACAGGCAATATAATCACATAAACCTTGTTTTCTTAGGGTGCCAGGCTGAAAAAAAATCAACACAAAGCTCCTGAGAGTAAATGAGTCACTTCAGATTGAGACTTGATGGACAACGTTGGCTTTGTTATCGCTCTGCAGGTAGCAAGGGGATAGGGTTAGGGAGATTTTCCAGAAATGTAGGAGAGTCGTTATTACAAGGGTAAAGCTTCCTCTGCCATGCACCCCCTGTAGTGGACCCTGCATTACCCTGGTCCCTCCTCCTTTTAGGAACCTTTTGAGGGAAAGTCTCCTGTGACAGGAACATCTCTCAGGTCTTTTCATCTGTGAGCTGCCAGGTGAAAGAATGGGGCTAGAGAACAAAAGATGTTCAGATACCGCAGACAAGCTTTTGTAGGATCTGCCACGTCAGCTGTCTCTCATAAGGTCTGCTGTATTTTCTGTTGATGGTGCTCTTCCCCCGAGGATTTCCCCACACCTGGGAGTGCCTGCCATAACCAGCACTGATATTTTCCTCAGTGCCTTTCATTTCTGCATACAGATGGAGCCAGGATATCACACACTGTCCTTGCTCTTACTCTGTTCTGCTCCTTGGCAGTCCCAGCTTTCCTGGCTGGGAGCTTTCATCCCACCTCCCTCTCAACCTTTTTCAGGAGGGGCTTTGCAATTATTTATAAGCTAGCTTGTCCTGTTTTCTGACATTTTCAGTAGTCTGTGGAAGAGGAAAGCTAAGTATATGTTCTCTGGTTTTGCAGGGAACAGAAAACTTGAAGTAAATGTTGCTGGTCTGTGTCAGCAAGATATTCTTTGGGTTTTTAGGAGGCAGGGAACCCTCCCTTTAACATCAGTGGTCTTCTGGGTGGAAAAGGTCTTAGTGGCCTGTAGCCACCTCTTGCCTTTGATGTGTTTGGAGATCCTGGAGGGGGAGGCAGGCAACTCACATGCTTGTCAAGGGGAGGCTGGATGTCCTGCTTTGCCTGTATTCCCACTCACCACCCTCAAGTGGGTTTTCTCTCTCCCTCCTCCTACCACGTGTCAGAATAAGAAGCACCCTGTTATTTACCTCCTTCTCCTTCTCCTTGCTGTGTTATGGGGCTCGAGATTTTCCAAAATACAGCATGGTAAGAGGCAAAGCTATAATGATTTGGGCCTCATAGCTCCTCTGGAGGCATCTTTAGATACTCTGAATGAAATAAACGTTTGTTCAAGCTGAGGAGCAGCCTTTTCTCATTTTGCTCCTGCAAATAGATGGGAGGAGTGACTAACTGTTCCTCTGGAAGCAGTAAAGTTGGACGGGCTTGTCTGCTGCCCAGTGCTACAAGTTGGATGATGAACTTACCTATTCACCCTGTCCTCCACCACGTCGATGTTTTGCTTGCCTACATGCTTTACATATGTGTGAGAGAATTATAGGGCTCCCACTACCAAAGACGACTCAAAATGCAGCCTCTTCTAGAGAGAGCTGTATTCCCCCTCCAATGTTATGCACACAGAAATCAAATTTCTTTTGCTTTTGACCAACCTTAGATAAAAACTGCAGCTGAATCTCACTTTGAGTTTTTCATTAAAACTGTTCAAAGCAAACTACAGGGTGGAGGATCTCATGTGAGCCAAAACTAACCTCCCTGTTCCTGCCAGTGAAGCTGCATTGCCAAATTTCACACAGCCGTGTTCTCTAGCACCTCCTTTGAACACGAGTGTGGTTCTGGAGGCCGTTTTGAAGCTCCCACTTGAAACACTCTCTGTGAGCTAGTGGAGCATTTTCTGGCACTTAAGCTTCTGTATCTGGTGGCTGTTTGTGCTATACAGAGCACTGAGTCATGGCTTGCTAAAGGAGAAAAAAGGATTTCTTAGAAAACCCTTCAGGAAAGCTAAGGTTGTTTTTCAGCTGGAAGTGCTGTTGGTGTCTGTGGTGAAATTGGTGTGGAAAGTCATTTCTGCAGTGTTTCTAAGAATTACCAGATAGTGTTGCGGCTCATCTGAGTACTGTTTTTGTATGATTTTTGCAGCCGGTGACAACTTCCTAGTATAGGATATTTCTTTCATATTTTTCACTATCTGGACTGCTGGATATGGGGATTTGTTCCTTGCTATACTTTTATTCTTGATCATATATTTGAATTACAAAAGTGCAAACCCACTAACCTCCTGCTGAAATCTTGAGGAACTACGGGTGTTCATCATCCCAGACAGTGAAGTAATTGTGCTGCAGGCTTCACTTTGAGTTGGTTCCTTTCCGTAGTTTACCAGATCATTAATGATTTGGTTGGCTGGCTCTGAATTCATGACAGCAGTACATGTTAACAGAACTGAATGTGCTACTACAGTATCCCAGCCAGCTTGTCTGTGATGTTCGTATTTGGGATACACCAGCAGCGCAGTCAGAGATGGCACTGCAGGGTAGGTGTGTGTGTCTGAGCGAGCAGGTAATGGGCACAGCGAGGATGCTGCTGAGTGCTCCTCAGCTGAGGCAGGTC
>NC_137594.1:16164189-16234189 GCF_963210335.1 Falco punctatus | reverse complement strand
AATTCGTGACGAGATGTTTGAGTCTTACTGTGGGAGGAGTGTAATAGAAGTCCTGGGGGAGAAGAAGGGGGACGAGGACAGATTGCTCTTAGCAAGAACTGATCAAATATGCTTTATTCTTCATCTGTGGTGGTGCGTTAGGAGGACAGCAGGTCTGTGTTTATATGGTAGGGATCTGGATGAGTGGAAGGAAGAGGCCACAGCCTTCAAGTCCTCGCTAAGCTCTGCCCAGGGTGCCTGATCTGAAACCTTTTCCCTCAGGTCTGGCATGCGAGCAGAGCGTGTGCATGAATGGAGTGCTGGTGCTGAAATACATCGCTAGAATACAGGTGACAGAGAGGTTTTATACGTGAAAATGCGGTGTTACCAGTCGGACAGCTCCTTAACCATGGCCATCGCGATGGCTCCGCTGTTCTTGTCATTCTCCATGGAAGCTCAGGGTTTTCTAAAGAAAAGACCAAACCTTTTCTAGCAGCACCAGAGTGGGTGACAGAAAGATTGTAGTTTAAAGCCACATGATTAAAAATAAAGTTTCTTTAAAGCCCTGAATTCTGTTTATAAAAATAGATGGTGAACATACGGTGCAACATAAAAATCCATGTGGTCCTGGAAAAAAGCAGAAAGCACTTTAGCCTAAACCAGATGTGCGAAAGAGAGCTCCTAAACGTATTTTGTATTTTTTATTTCTGTGTATGTGTGTGTGTTTGTGTATGTGGGAGATATTTTTGGTTCCTGCTAGGCTTCTTTGCAGCAAAGCCCCTTTCTAGAATTTACTTTCCTTTATTAGAGTTGCAGCTCGGCTTTGTGTGGGCCTCTGGGGGTTTTGGCCAGCCGTTGGCAATTTCTCTCAGACACCCAATTACCCCTGACGTCAATGCCGTCTCTCCCATCTCCCTTGGGTGCCCACATTTTTTCCTTTGTAACACTAATAGCTGACTAGCTAAGTGCCTGTTATTTCCTTGGCAGAAGATTTGATTGTGTTTTGGGCCGGATACTAAATCCAAAAACTATGTAAAAATGTCAATAGGTGAGTGCACATTGATTTCGGTTAGTCACAGTGATATTTGAGCCCCTTTGGGGGCTCTGTCTGGGGAAGTATTTTACAAGAAAGATAATATAACAGAAAATTACTGGAGCTGCACAGGTCTCTGGTGGATTTCTTAGGGGCCTGCTAAGTTTCTGTAGAATCAACAAATGCTTTATTAATCTAAATTTGCGGTTTTGTTCCTGCCTCTCTTCAGATGGTTCGGGCTTGCCGGAGGAGGCTTGGCGGGAGTGGGGCGGCCGGCGGCAGAGCCCAGCCAGGCCGGGGGCGGCCACGGGCCCCCTCCTCACCCGGCCGAGGCCTGTGGCGGCAGATAACGCGGGGGACGGAGGGGGTCCCTGACAGCTGTGCGGGGCTGGCACTGACTGGGAGCGCCTGATAAGGGCCCCGCGCGGGAGCCAGCCGCCAGCGCTGCACCACCAGCGCGCTGCGGGGCCACGGCGACTGGCAAAGAAAGTTAAACACAACTGGTCCGGGGGTGGGAGGGAGGGCTGCGCTGGAAGATAATGGTAATTGATTGAATCAAAGTCGCAGAGCAGCCTTGTTTTTCCTCGCAATTAATTTTTTTTCTAATTTTCAGACTGAAGTATCCGAAGAGCTCAGGTTGCACTGAGCACATGCTGCACTAAAAGATAATAAGCACATGCCCTCTTCAGCTTTTTGGGGGAAATTCAGGCCAAGAAAAGGCACAATTAAATAAAATGCACCCCCCTTAAAGTTACAAGCGCACGGCTCCAAGCTCAGTGGAGCATGCTTTTAAGGACAAGGAAAATCAATGGCTTTGTCAGGTCGCTGGGCTGTGTGTGCTGGCTACCGAGGACGAGAAGTCAATTTGCCCACAAAGCCTACAGATAGTGACACCAGAGAAGGGGGATCATCTGGGCACTGCGGTGCGCAGCATGCGTGCGTTGGGCGTTTCTGCAGCTCTTCTTCCTCTCCTGCTCCCCACCACAACCTCGTACCCCATAGCACAAGATGTATGTAGAGGAAAATAGAGATTCTTGCCATTGGTATTTTATATCAGTTACTTTCCAGTTTCATTTTAGCCAGTTTGGATCTTTTTCACTAGCAACCAGTCAGCCAGATTTTTTTTTTCCCACTTCTTAAGGGGATTCCCCCAATATAGCATTCAGGAGCCAGTAGTAGTTTGTGTGCTTTAAGTAAATAAAACCTTTTATACTTTTCAGTCTTTGGCAATTGCATCCTCAAGCAGTAAAATCTTATGTCAGCACAGCGTGTAGAGTGCAGGATACCTAATAACTAGTAAACCATTTTAAAAAGTCTTCTGCTTGATCAGACATGGTGCTTAACGTATAGTGCTGTATCTTGCCTAGTAGGTAATTAGTATTGAGGGGAGAAAAGCCTCCCCTGTAGACCATGACACCATAGACCTAAACTGGCATTTTTTCACGTTAGATTTTTCTTTCTCTAGTGGAGAGTATTTCTTTGCCTATTTTAAAAATAATTCTCTAAGAATTAACAGACTGTATTGAGGGTGTTGTATATCTTAAATGAACATTGCAAGCACTAACAGTGTATTCTTCTTCCCATACAGACACCGTGTAGAGTGGGCAGGCAAAAGCGGTATTGTAGTGCCAGAGGACTAGAAATCAAATTTTGGGTAGGAAAGAAAACCCCTAACGTGGGAAATAAATATTAACCAGGGATTTCTGCAACCCACTTTTGGTGTGATTTCGTTGGTTCCCATCGTGGAACAAGTGCATGTGTGGATGTGCTGGTGAAATAAATGGGCCTTATTGAGGTAAGACACTGTGGTTTATTTTATCATGAAGAGGCTGGGGTTTTCACTGGAGCTCTGTCATGTTTTCCCCAAAGCAGCAACAGAAGATTTCTTTGTACGTGGGCTGAAGTTTCATGGGATTTTTCTCAACTACTGAAATGGTGGAGCATTTGCTGGATGTTTGGGCTGGAGAAGGGTATCCTGAAGCCCTGAGCGTAGTTTCTGTGAATCACAGCTGATATCCTATCAAACACACTAAAGGGTCTCCTCTGCCGAAAGAGCTGGTAATCTGCCTTGTCATGACCATTGATTATGAAATGGGCAAGCCAGCTGTGAAGAAAGATTACTTTCTTGAAGGCATCATGTAAAAACTTTGGCCTAATGCCAACACAGCCATTGCTGATAACCTTAGGCAGGGATGTGGTTCAGATTAGAGGGTCCTTGTGTGGAAAAAAGATTTTTTTGCTTTCTCCTTGTAGGCTTCAGAGCCTACAGGGTTACTGCAGCCAACCTACCCTCTTTGACATTCCAGCTTCCAGTATAGTTAAACTCACAAATGTAATGAGGTCTGGTCTCTTTAGCCACTGCCATATGACTGACAGAGCGGCGCTGCCCTTCTCTGCCTAAAGACAGCTGAGGAGGGGCTTCTGGGCAGCCGATGGCTGACTGGAGCAGTGCTCAGGACCACCCATTCCGTTCCGTCCTCCTCTGGCCAGTGCCCTCAGCCTGTTGGCCTCAGAAGTGCTGACAGCAATGCGGGAAACAAGTGCCGAAGCGAAAAGCACTGTGAGGTCCTTTGGACAGAGAAAAGTGAGTAAAATTAATGGAGATAACATGCACCCACATGGGTGGGCCACACACCGCTGGCCCAGCTTCATGCTCCTCCGTGCTAAGGCATGTTACTGACAGCAGGGCTGCTGCCAGGCTGAGCTGTGGCGGCTGGCGTTGAGCACCCTCCCAGCCACCAGCCCTGCCTGGGAGGAGCGTAGGGAAAGGACAAAATCTGCTTCTGCTGGAAACAGATTTTACAAATGGCTCCTGTGCTAAGGGGCGATGCTGAGCTTTGGGGTGTGGGTCAGTCTGAAGGGCACCGAGAGCTGGCAGTCGCAGGCAGCTGGCAGAGCAGGCCTCTGATGAACAAACTCCTGAAGGGGGCATGTTTTAACTTAAAACCGAAACAAAAAGGCCCCACTGGCGGCGTGGCCCCAGGTGAAGGCTGGCAGTGACCCGCAGCTGTTCCTGTGCCACCTCACCCAGCGTGGGCGCTGGGGGTGTGAGGTGCTGGCTCACGCCTCAGCCCGCAGGCAGCCACAGCAGCCACGGCAGCAGGGCGGCCGCACCGCGCTCCACACGCTGAGGTGGGACCTGCTCTCCTGGCCCACAGGTGTTTCTGTGGGGTGGAGGGGGCCTGGGGGCCGTAGCGGGCAGTGAGGGGACAGGGGTGGCGGGGGCACAGGCCCGGGGCCCTGAGGGAAGAGGCCGAGGGGAGCGCGAGGCGTGTGCGGTGGCTGTGGCGGGAAGCAGGCAGGCAGGCCAGCGCTGCGTGCAGGGCGCAACAGGGCCGGCACCCGTGAGGAAGGAGGAAGGTTGCAGGCACTGGGGCAGCTGGCAGGTGCTGGGGTGAGCGCTGGGGTGAGGCAGCGGCAGGGGCTGCTCCTGCGTCCCTGTCTTTACGTGCCCTGTGTCTGTGCTGCGCCGGGGGCCTGTGCTCAGGGTGGCTGTAGGCAGCCTGCCCGCCGCTGGGCTGTTGTGCCTGGGCCGCGGCTGCCGGAGGCGGAAGGTTTCCCTCCGCTCAGGAAGCAGCAGGCAGCACCTGCTCTCTACTTGCGTCTTCCTCCTTCCTGCAAACGGGGCAATTTTCATCAGCTGGGTTAGTGACAGACGGAGAGTTACACAGACCAGCATAAAAGTATGTACCCTGGGTGCTTGTGCGGCTCTCCTGAGGGGTCACTCCTTCCCAGTGCCCTGGGGGAGTGGAGGCCCAACCTCACGTGTTTGACTTGCGGGGAGGTTATCCCGCCCTGCCGCCCCGGCTGTCCTGTGGAGCTGTGACGGGCACCTTTCCTGAAGGCCTGTAAAGCAGGAGCAAGCTGTTGCCTACAGGCCACCACTGAAAAACATTTAAGTAGGGACATCAGTGTGGCGTCTTTCTCTTTGAACTTCAAGTGGAGCATCAGCTGATGAACAACGCCTTAAGGTTTGTTTAAAAAGTGACTTTTATCTGGATTTCCATTTCTTTGCCTTTCCCAGAGCAAGCACAAAAGTCATGCTGTTGGGTAGGATAGTGGATAAAGGAGAATTTTTACCTCAAAACAGATGGCTATATGTTAAGATACCTTAAAGAAGAGACTAATTCACTGGGAAACAGACCTGTAAACTTGTTCTGCCACATCTTGGCTTTTAAATGGATAGCAGGAGATAAACATACTGGGGGAAAAGCTGGGTGAGTTCTTGTAGCAGTTGAAGGTAGGAAAGTAGTAACAGGGTTGGGAGGTGGCACTGGATGGAGTGGAAACGTCAGCATGGGAGGGAGCAGAAAAGGGAAGAATGGAGAGGGAAGCACCACCAAAATGATTTCTGTCTCTCTGGTAAGAACTTGGGATGTTTATGAGTGAAGCAGCTCCTGCTTTCCCCTGCTTTGTTACAGACCTGTGTGGCCTTGCAGCCCAGGTCTCCTTCCATTCCTGGGTGTGGGTTGTGTCTATTACCAGACAAAAGTGTCGCTAAGGTATAGCATGGTCTTCAGGTAAATACTTTCAAATTAGGGTTGTTCTTGCCATATAATTTGTAGAGTTTCACTCAAGTCACAGCCAGAACCTTACATCTGCCCTGGAGAATAAGGAGGAAATTCACCAGGTTATTTTAAGTTGGTGCTGTGGAAGCATGCAGTAATATATCCAAGTTAAACTCAAAGGGAAATGGTCAGATTGGTTGCAGGTTTATATTTGCATTAGGTTTATAGTTGCATTAGGAACCTCACATGAGTCTTTAAAAATGTTTTAGAATTGAAAAACTTAAAGGATTTGAGCAAAGATTGTTACACAAAAGTCATCAGTATGAGAGGGCAAGTTGAGTAAGGCATCAGTTAATTTATGTTTGAGATAGCCAAGTGTACATTAATACTGTATTCTAGCAGTGTGTATGACAATTAAGAAACATCAGAATTACGCTTTGTCTTTTAGTTATATGCAGGTATGCAGCAGAGTTGTGAAGTTGTTCTTTTGACTGTTAGGGCCAGGTTGAAGGAGCTGAGCAATAGTGCCTTTCTGAAGGGTGTAATCTTTAATTTGAATTTCCTAATCTTGGAATATGTATTAAATTCACCTAGGTCCTCTTGTAATTTTGACAAAGTTTCTTTTTACCTGGACCTTTGTTATGTTGGGAACAGTCTCTCAATTGATTGCCAAGCATTCACCCTCTCTTTTATATTGCTTTTATAGCTCCACATTGTCCTTGGTCTTGCATTCACTGAGCTGGTATACAAAGCAGTTGGCAAGGAGAGTGAATGACTTCAGGGAGGAATAGACTTACATGCTCTGACCATGGAGATGACAGAAAAGTAGAGGAGAAGATGGAAAGAGGGTGAGCATGGTCTTGACATCAGGGAGGTTGATGGACTGTATGCCAGAGAAAGGTTAGAATAACAGACTACAGATAGGGAAGAGGATGTGAGACAGGATGGCAACTGGCAAGAAGAAAGTGAGGAATGTCAAAACAGCGTGGGGAGGAAGAAGAGGAAAAGATTGATGAAAGGTAGAGCGGGTCCAGAAGCACCAACTAAGAAATGAAACAGAAAGGGTAAGATTGTTGACTCAGAGGAAGAAATTAGAAGCGTTAAGATAAAATGAATAATTTCAGCAGAGGGTAATATCTTCCACACTTAAAAATCAGAAACTTAGTAGAAAGAAGAAATACATCTACTTTATTTTGCTATTCTATGCTTTTGGCCAGGCAGCTCTGTCAACCACTGAGTGCTGCTCTGCTTTGTTTTCCAACATCAACCTCTGGCTCATTACATCCCTGAGATGCTGTCATAGAAATGAACTTGGGAACCAAATGTCCTGGCAAGGTACTATCTTCTCTGCCCAGTGATAGATGGGCTTCCAGGAGCTAGTATGTTAGAGTTGTTTTTCTCGTAATGTATCCTCAAAAAAAAAAAAAGGGGGGGGGGGGGGGGGAGAAAGAAGTGATTACATTTTCTCCAGTGTGCCCTGTGACTTTCTTGTGGTAGCATCAAAATAACTTTGAGGAACAGTTGATATAAAGGTGACCTCTATACATCCCTTCCAGACTAAATTGTTCTGTGATTGATCCTTCTCACAAAAAAGAAATCTGTAGTGGAGTGTGAAGTTTGAGTTTTGTTTCTGGTGCAGTTTGAAAGGGCTTAATGAGCAGTGTTCTGTTCTAGCGAAGTTAAATAAGAATTATCCAGGTGATTGACTTCCACAGTCAAATCAGAATTCCATAAACCCAGCAGCAAATGTTGCTTGAGTTCCTTGGGTAAATAACTCAATTAACTCTGCAAGACACCCTTCTCTTGAGTTAGAGTCAAAGACCACTTTAGGACTTCCCTTCCTTTGCAGCAATACCCATGGGTTTCCAGAAAGTGAGACAGGAAAAGGCACACGTGCTCCTAGTGACGGTAGCTTGAGCTCATTAGTTTTGATTTTTAGATACGCTGGCATTGTCTCAACAGCCTGCTTTCACATTTATGGCCTTCCAGACTACTTATCTAGGGGAGAAGCATAATTTCCATTCGTGCTTAGCTGCCTTCAGTTATGTATGATGTTGAGCTCAGAGCCCAGACAAAGCACACCACTACTTGGGCAGCCGCAGCATCTACTGCCAAAGATGCAAAGGAAAGACACAAAGCGGAGGTAGCTCGCTCATGCAGATCTTTACTTCTGGTAGTCCTGTTTGGTGATCCCACTATCTTCCTGAGATCTTCTGAACAAATGCATCAAGAATAGCTGAACTATTAGAAAATTACTCCCTCCCGTGAATGAGCATGTAGGTATTTTTCTGATGAGATTAAAAAAAAAGTCTTATTCTGCACCATCCTTATTAGTTTGCACTCCTATTAATTCCTTCTTGTTAGTTCATCTTGGAGAGTTTTGGAAGATTACTCAGCATCTATCGGTGCATTTCGTGGGACGGTCTATGGAAAGGAGTGAACATTTGCTGAAGAGCCTTTACTGCATTTCCCTCACTACAATTCCCTACTCAGTACTGAGGTTTCAGGAGGCTCTGAGTGAGTTGGTTGAGCCTTCTTTTGAACCCATCATGGATTTTTCTTTGTATTTTATTTCCTTTAAAGTTTATTTCCTTCCTTATGGCAGCTGCCTTTTGCCAAATGAGTGAGGCACTCCAGTTCTTCCTGTCTTTTGCCCCATTTACCACCTTCCAAAAAAATTGCAGTGGCTGTATGACTGCATCTCAGATTTTCCCCGGAGTGATCTCTGATTTCTTTTCAATCAGTTCATTTAATTGACCGTGTTTATTTCCCTAGCCCTTGTGGCTCCCTGAGTGCTGCTATTCGTCAGAAGCTGGATGTTAAGCATCCTTTTCATGTTTTACCTGGAGACTTCCTTAAACCATCTCATCTGTTCTTAGCATTTGGGGCTAAGCCCAAAAGGGAAGCTCTCTCAATCAAAAGGCTATCTAAATGGATAATGTGATACTTTGAGACCTGTAACAAGGAGGCAAATGTCCCAGTCCCACCGCTCCTGTGCTTATCCCACCAGAGCTACGGTACCTTTGAAGGCTTGCTTGGGCAAGGTTCCCAGCGTGGATGTTTGCAAGACAGCTAACTGGAACTTGGTACACGTACCTAGCATACTGCTTAGATGTAGAGCCTAGGCATGATGCCCGCTTCGGAAAGCAGCTTTGTAGTCTATATTTGCTTAATTTAGTCTTCAGCTGTCCTCCTGAGGATGGCTGTTCGCTGCATGTTAGTGTCCAAGAGCAGGAAACGATGGAGGTAACTTTCATCAGAAAGAAGATGAAGTAACTTGGCACTCACTAGAGTTTGGAGGCTAAATGGCCTCTTAAAAGATCATCTTTACTGCTTGTCTAAGGAGTTTCCAAGCTGTAAATAGGATGGGAAGAAGGATGCCTTTGTATCCTGTGTTCCCCATTTCTAGATGTTGTCTTGGTGACATTAGCTGCTTTCTTCAAAGTCTATAAAATTCTGTTTGAATGCTTTTCATGCTCTAGTTTGGCATACAGCATAAATCCAAGCAAACTGACCTGAGACAGGAATACATTTTCCTCTTCAATGACTTCTGTCTCTGTCCACTGCTACATCTATATTAGCAAATACAATTTCTTGGGAACAACCTGGAGCTATTCTTTTCCAAAATCTTTGTAAAAGTGACAAAGCATTATTATTTCCTAGAAAGTCTGGTCAGCTTCTCGCACAAAATTTTTGAATCATTGTCCTATTATTTCCTTATGCCACTTATTTTTACACCGTCTTTTAAAGGTAAACATAAATCAAGAGTAATTAGTAATTCAAACGCACTGCATTTGAAACATAAATAGAAGGAATTAAATGCTACAATGTGTCACTCCAGTCAGTGGTCAAATATCCAAATTTTAATCTTGACGGTTGAGTTTAAAAAGCAATCCTTTTAAATAACTTAACATTCCCTTAATGATTCATGAAAGGTAAACGTGAACGTTTGACTTCATTGCAATAATACAGCTAGTTTAATTTTTATTATTTTTAAACCCGCAGCCAGCATGCTGGAGTAAGTTATTTGCAGTGTATTTTTAAAGTCCATATTGAAATATTAGCCATAACTGTCTGCTGTGTATAAAAGGGGGGTGGGTGGGTTATGTTTGAAGTTTAATCATGCTTCTACTTACGCTCAGTCCCAAAGCAATCCTTTTTTCTGCTGCTGAGCTCAAACAGCTAGTAGCCAGGTTTGATCTGCTGCCCCATGGAGCAGTGCCCTATGTGAATTTGAAGTTTTCTCAACCCGGGAGGCCTGCAAATAAAGACTAGCCTCAGGTAGCCAGATCTCTCCTTCCCAAAGCAGCTCCCGGGGCGCTGCCTGGAGCAGTCCTCCTGAAATTGTTTCAGGCAATTGCTAGGGTCTATCTCCACTACTGCCCCTCTTACCCCTCCTTCCCTCTCCTCCTCCTGGCATAAGGGAGGAGTTTTGGAGTCCAGGAGTCCTATTTGACTTTAATAAAATGCAAAAAAAATAAAAAGCAGAGCAGTTTGTAGGGAACTGGCACAGACTGTGGAAACAGGAGCCACAGCAAGAAAAAACCCAGTGGCCTTCAAAACTTTTTTCTCTTCTTTTTCACCACATGACTTGGAGGATGTGGACAGTAATTAAAGGACCCCCTAGCTCCTCATTTTCTGTGCCTGGTCCTTTGATCTGGTTCGTGTCGGGTAGCTATTTTCATTGTTCCTGTCTTTTCTTTTATTCTCACCCCAGCCCCTTTGATGTGAGCGATGATGATCTTTAATTCCAAAATAGGAGATGGGCAGGATAGCGGTACCGGCCTTACATAATGCATCTTTCACATCTTATTTTTAAACGAGCATAATAGGTGTAAGTCTGGAGCCTGGGGAGCATTAACCCTTTCCACACAGGGGAAGCGCCGAGGAGGTTAAGGGCCTATCGCTTTTGGTAACGTCAGTCAGGCTAATCTTCCGTGGATGCCTACAGATGCATTTGTGAAGAAGATGATTATTATTATTATTTTCCTGCAAATATGATGGATCTCTAAATATAATCTGGAGGGAGTTTGTCCTAATTGTTCCCATGTGGGAAAAATGTGCTGAGAAAGAACAGTAAAGCTAATGCAGTTATTCTGACTGGCTTCACTTGGCAGCACAGTGGGAGCGAAGCATACTGTTTATTAGTGTATGTTAATAAACTATAAGGGACGAGCTGCGGGTGGCGGTTTATAAACTGTTAGCTCAGGTAGGATAGATGACAAGATGGAGGTTATTGGTAACATTTGCGGGAGAGAAGGGCTCCGTACCGTCTTGAAACCACAGCAGCCCGGGAGGCCTCTGGGCGCTCGGGGTGAGCGCGTCGGCCGCCCCCTGCCACGGCGGGTGGGCACCCCGGCCGCGGGTCACCGGGGCTGCCGCACCGCCGGGGGCCACCCCTGGGCCCCGTGCCGTGCCGTGCCATGTCACGCAGCCCGGGCTGCCCCCCCGGCCCCCGGGAGGCAGGTGGCGCCGGCAGCGGCCCGGCCCCGCAGCGGGCGGCAGCCCCGGGGGAGGCCGGGGGGTGCCCGGGGGAAGCGCCGCATTAGCGCGGTCCCCATCTGCCTTGGCGGCGCCTCCTCCCGCCGGGCCCCGGCCACAACGGCTCCGCTTCTGCTGCCTGCGCGCGGCCCGAGCCGGGCCGGGGACGGACGTTTTCCAGGTTCATTCCTCACAGCGCCATTCGCTCAGGAAACAGGCCTGTGGTTGTAAACAGCTAGCCCGGAATTTTCCAACTTCCAGCGCTTGCAATGCCCGGTTTTACCCGAAGTGCCATGGTGGGAACGGAGAGGGCGGGGGCTCAGCTCTCCCCAGTGCCTTTTAGTCTAGCAGGTTTGGTGGCTGTCAAGACATTCAGAAAATTAGAGGTTTGCTGCTCAGCCACTTAAACATTAGTGTTTGAACACTTTGTCACTATTTTCCATGTTCGTAAGCAGATCTAAATTGTGCACAAACTTTAAAAAAAACCACAAAAAACATTGCCCCTGTTTTCCTGGGAGAAAACTTAAGGTGAAATACAACAAATTGTCAATCAAAAGCGACAAAGAAGCAGTGAGGACAGCAAAAGTTAAGTGTGGTATTGGACAGAGCATAACATGCAGCTTGATGTGCCTGATTTGTTTTAGTTTAGCGCTTGCCTTTTTATTTTAATTCACAAAATGTATATGCATACACACCTCTACATCTGAAACAATTTTAGATGTGGATTTACACCCCCATGACACCAGCTTTTTTAGGGGACATAAAACGTGTGTTGTGTTTGTGTTATTCTTCAAATAACAGCTGTTTATTAGATAACTTTCAGGGAGATTCTTATTATATGTTATGATCCTGCATCAGCAAAGTACTTCAGCAGATGCCTAACTTCAGCACGTGATTGGACACGTAGGCTTTTCAGCCTGCGCTTGCTTAAACCTGGGCACATGCTTAAATACTTTGCTGAACAGGGGCCAAGACCAGATGTAGTGAATACCTATAATTAACTTTGCTAAATGGCTTACAATATGCCACTTGTTTCCATGTGCTTTTAAATTTCCCACTTGATTATTATTTGTGCTGAACTTCTGTGTGTTTGTCCTTGTCTACAAATCTCTCTCTTTTTTCCTTTTTAATTCAGTTGCTTCCCTCAGAATATTTCAGAGCTAGGAGTGAAGGAGGAAAAATTCTCTTCCAGTTCTTCCAGTACAGTTTGTCTTTAATACCAGTGGTTTTGTAGCTGTGGCACTCCAAGGAAATAAAAGAAGGAAAGGCTGCAGAGAGAAATAATTTACTGGAGTGGCTTCTAGAGTTGGAAAAAGTAGGCACGCTTCTGAGACCTGGCAAAGGGATGTGGAACCTGTAATCTTGTCCGCTTTTTCCAGCTATATCAGCTAATCTAACAACAAAAGCTTATAGGGCAATGTAATTTCTTTTTTTAGACAGAGCAAAACAAACATTGAGATTGGAAAGGGGAAAGCTGGCACCAATGCATTCCTTGATGAGTACTAGAGCCTTTTCTTGAGTCGGAAAGGAAAGAAAAAAATTCTGCTTTCTAAAGCAGCCCTGTTTTAAGGGCCCGCGCACACCCAGATAGCCTCTAGTTAGGTTTCAGCAGTCTAATGAAGCCTGCCTTTTTTGTGATTTCACTGCACATACTCCCTGCCTGCCTTGATTGGCAGCTGGGTAGCAGACCTCTGCAGCTGTGACAATTTGCCTGAGGGAGACTGTAAGTGTCTCATTGAAACTTGCATTGTAAAATCCTCCAAAATGCCTCCCATAATATTAGGCACAGGAGAAAAACACAGGTGTGAAAAACTTTCACAGATCCCATGAGTTCAATGTCTCTTGGCAGCTTTGGTGGATTCGGTGTTATAATATAAATTTTAAACTTGCATTTATGAAAAAGAAGTTGTTCATCTTCTGTCACAAGGAGAAGTGGTGAAAACTGGTGGCACTTGCACCACGCTTGCCTTTGCCAGGATGATGAGCACTGGTTATCCACTGGTGAAGGCTGCCTACCTGCTGTAACTCGGCAGCAGGTCCCAGCATGGAGAGGACACAGGTGTCCCCACTGCTGAGGCATTTTGCTGGCACAGCAGTGTTTTAGGAGCTTGTATTTTCCAAGTGAAGGCACAGTCTCATACTGTCCAAAAATGAGCACTCAGTGATTGATTCTGCTTCTGCTGAAGGAGGGATTTGAAAACCTAAGTGGTGTCTTAGTGAAATCAACCTTCCTATATATATGTAAGATTTTATCATTTTCTCTTTCACTGGTTAAGTAGATTAATGTACTACTCATTAGCACTAGCACATATGTGAGATAAAGCATCGCCAGCATTACTGGGAGATTAATCTCAGCCTCTGAATGCGTGATCCTTTTGCTGGTGTGTTTGTTTCTAACTGTGTGTCTGTGTTGTTACAGCAGCTTTGCTTCTTACTTTTGCTGTAAATGAATCCCAGTAAGACTGCAGCCTTAAGATCTGGCACTTCAACAGCCTCTGTAGGGTCAACACAATATTCAGGAACTAAAGTTCTGAAGAAGTATAAGCAGCTAAATTTAGACTTAAGAAATGTGCCTCATTTGAGTGAGCTTTGGGTATGTTGATACATGGAAGTTTCCTTGCAAGCCAGCCAGGCTTTATTTGTTGCTTAAAGGGAGATTTTGGTTAAGTTGGAACATTTGATTTGCTTGCTTGAATTGTTTTTGATTAGTGACTGAGTGCAAGGTTAAGCTTTCATAACATATCCGTTGTAATAAAATCATGTTGGTGAGTGATACATGTGGCTAAAAAGATTTAGATACACTAGTCTGTTAAACAAATATAATTTGGAAAATGCTCTGGAAATAAACACATAAAATAAGAACCAAAGGAAGGATTTTTTTTAACTCTTTCTGGGGCTAAGATTTTTGTGATGAGACTGGCTTGTTCTGGTAAGCTGTGTTACAAGGCAGCATGGCTGAAGCATTGATAAAAAAGAGAAACTGTTTTGAATTTAGTAACGAAAAGTGTTAATGCATCACTGAGTTTCTCTTGTGGTAGAACTAGACCCAGTGACTAGTTAAAGCTGAAAATAACAAGCGTTATTCAGACTTGTCAAATCTCAAATTAAAATGATACTCAAAAGTTTTGTGAGAGACTCTTGATACTCTTTACCTTCTCTGTTGAACTACAAACTTTGGTCAGTTCAAGACAGATCAATGATGTTGCTGTAATATGTAGATTCTGTGAGTTGATAGTTGCAGTAGGGCTGAGGTTGTTTTAGTTTCAGATTTTTATCAGTTTTCCGCTCTCAGTGCTTTCCGCAGACTGTCCTAAGAGCCATGAAACTTGCACTGATGTATAGTGATTTAATGTACTGTAAACTACTCAAGGGGTCTCAGTTTCATGGATTTGTAAAGCTTTTGTACAAATCTTTTTAGTGGTGTCAATTGAGAAGTTGAACTCAAAAGTTCAGTTGAACATTAGTGGTATCAGTTGAAATCTCAGCTTGAGATAATCGCTTGTCAAGGCTGTTTCATTCCACAGTAGCATTTTAAACAAGCTTTGCAAAGCAGTTCAGTATTATGTTTCTTTACTTCATGGATGGGGAAACTGAGGCACAAAGCTACTGAGTTCCTTACCTCTGTAATGCTCTCCCAAGAACATTTTCAGAACATGGAGCCGCCATATAGTGCTGCTGGTATCTTCTTGACAGCTATGCGCTGGTCCTTGTCTGGTGGGGGAGTCTAGTTTGTCAAAGGGAGGGGGTTGGGGGTTTTGTATCTTCAGTGAAGAAGGGAATGGATTTAAATGGCAAAGCTTGGGAAAACCATTGTCTCCTTTTTTACAGCAGCAAACGTGTTGTCATGTTCCTCTGCTTACCAAAGAAATAAATGAAACGGTAAAGAAAATGGTAGTTTTGAAAAACAAACCAAAGCAAAACTGTAGTCTAGAGCATCTGTTTTCTACCGTAGTTTTTTCCCCGATCTCTTTTTGTAATTTACATCCAAAACATTAAGTGACAGACTTTGGCAGAATCAGATCTGTACAGTAGAACTTAATGGTCATGTAGCAGGGAATAAAGCCCCTCAAGCCTGCTTAGTTCTCACCCATGCACGTGAGCAGGGGTTGGGGGAAGGAGTATTGTATTTTTCTTGGAAAAGGACCTTTTCGGTTTCTCCTAAGCTGGCACCTGGAGGTCCAGCTGTGCTAGCTTGAGGCTGTATGTAGTCTCATGCATGGGAAAGATGATGGACAGATCGCTGTACAAGTTGAAACGTTTCACGTCTCTACAGGCAATATGTATAGCTATATTTGTGAATAGCAGCAAAACTGGAGGTGGAATTACTCTTCAGACAATGATTTGCCAATAGTGCTACAGTCTGGATGGGTTTCTGTTGCGATTTGTGGAGAGGGCCAGCAGCGCGTGGATTTTCCAGCTTTGCTTGCTAGCGCAACAGCAGCTATGGAGCCGTTGCGCCTGCCATCATTGCTTCCTGTCTCCATGAGCTGACTGTAAATTATTTTCCCTGGGCTGAGCTCTGCACATGGCCTGGAAATGTGTCACTCTGGTTATGTTTGGCTTGGTTGTCTGCTAATTTATACCAGTTCTGCTTTAGTGTATTTCCATTGGCTTAATTCAATGGCAGTATTCCTAATTTACTTGGGTATAAGTAAGAGTATCAGGTTCGTTACTTCTAACAGTTTCATTCTCTTGATTTATTTTTGTTCTTCAGTCACACAAATGCCGAGGTTAATTTGCTCTTAAACACTTGATTTCCAAGGATATTAAAGAAGAAAATAGAGGATGGTTTTATTCTGCAAAGTGGTCTGGGCTGGAGTGTGGTGGGGTTTGTTTGTTTTGGTGACAGGACTTTGAAACCATTGTGTTACATTTGAGAACGGAGATATTTAATTTTGCCCTCACTGGTACTCTTGGATCTTCTGGATTCCTCAGCTGTGGATTGAGAGCTGATATGGGGTGGCACATACTTGGCCCAAAACGTTTGCAGTGACTTTAATAATAAGTTATTTTAATGGAGAACTTCTCATAGCAGAGGAGGACTCGGAGATATATACTGTGCTTTAACAAAGATGCTCTGTCTCCACAGTGTACATTAGTCAGTGAGTTAAACAAGCATCAACATTAAAACAGACATTATCCCCTGCAGTGTATTTTCTTAGTGCTTTGTCCATTACAGCTCTCGAATGATGAGGTTTCTAGTCCTTCCTGTTGGAAACAGCTCTTTTCTAACGTTTATTGCGGATGTCTTCCTGGTGGCTAGCGTAAAAATTTGTTTTCTGATCTCCTCCTGCCCTTCCCAATATGCTCGGTGGAATGCGTTGAGGCTGTTTACCGTATGTGAATCCCTTGTAAGCAGTTCCTGCACTCTCCTTAGCTGTTCTTTAACAAAGATACATATAATTAGACCTTTCAACCTTTCCTCATAAATCAGTCCATCCAGCCCATTAATCACTTCTGTTGCCCTGTTCTGAATTCTTGCCAATTTGTCATCGTCCTGTGGATGGGGACAGCTCGGTGACTGTGGCCTGGAGTGGAGGTTCAGTACCAGACCACTGCACTCGGAGACAGGATTTATTTATTTTGTCCCTCTCCCTTTGCTTCATTCCCAGTCAGAATATCTCTCCTACCCACTCTGCATAATGACTTCTTTAAAACATTTATGGAGATAATTTGCAGTCTCGCAGACCCTCTGTCATTCTCTGATGCCGAGTTAGCAGAGGTTGAAAGGGAAAAGGATTGAACATGACACACCTCGCTCCCCTACCTCCTTCCCCCACTACTCACCCCCAAATAACTCTTCCTTTGGTGCGTACGGTCATACTGAATGTGAGGAAAGAGGTAGCATTAGAGTGGAAAAAAGATGCTGAAAATAAAATTGCCTAATTGTGAATCCTAAGAAGTGCAGGCAGCAGGGGCAGCCCTGACTGGAGGAAATCAGAGGGCCACTAATTCAGACTGCCAACATCCTAATTAGCTGTGCAAATGTAATGTTTATGTTGTTGGGGATGGATTACAATATCCACTGTAGAATGGAAGGAAATAAATGAATTGTGTCAGTGGAGCTGTGTAGAAAACACTCCTGCCGCCCCATTAAACCATGAGAAGTAGCTTAGCTACTAAAAAAAGTTTGTTTTCAGGCTGATGCGCAAGTCTAATTGGGTTTCCAAAGAAAGGAACATGTTTTAATTATTAATTAGAAATCAGAGGAGTAAAAGAGTGGAAATCTGCTTCAGCTGGAGGTTTTGCTCAATGCTGGATTTCTCCTTAATAAGCTGAAACATTCCAGGCCTGCCTTAGTTAGCGGTTGGGTGCAGTGGCTTTACTCGGGGGGTAGACATCTTAATGCTCATGTAATTATCATGTAATTATTTTGTAATGTGGGATCAAAATTTTGCATAGATGGCATTCTTTCACTGAACTTGAAAAATAAAAAAAGTTGTGTTCATTAATGCAATGATTCAGTCATTTTGGTTTAAGACGCAGGGTTCCCTCATCCCCCTCCTCTCCTTAACACACAAATATTTTGAAACAGTTTTAGAGATGGTGACTTCAAGATAAATAGAATTATTGAATTTAGATTTTGTTGAATATTTATCAGATTTCTTGTTGGTAATATTGCCTTTCAACAGAAGCGTCAAGTGGGTTGCAATTATCATCAAAGCTTATAGGTAGAAATAAGTGACGATCATGTCTGCTAACACAGGGCGCGCCGGTTCGTAAAGGAGGATTTTTGTGGAAGTCACTTTCTCTCTATGAATTTTCCTCCCCGTTTCCATTGAACTTCTGGAATCAAAGTTGTTAAAGACTGATACACTTTGTCGGAAGATCTTAAGTGGATTATGGCTCATCATAATAAATATTCCCGACAGAGCGACAGGGTGTGTTCTAATGAACAGAGAGTACAGAGCTGCCTCTTTGGACTTGTGCTTTCTAATGTCTCAAAATACAGTTGAGTAGAGTTATACTCCTGTTTACAACGGCAGACAGCTTGTCTGCGCAGATGAAAATGTTACCGGGCGAGTGCCATAGCTCTTACTTCTGGAAATCACTGACAGCCTGGATCCAAGCCGAATCACAGGTTAAAGCTGCAAAATTATAGAACATACAGAGAGCCGCTGGCTCTTGAGTTGCCAGATGTTTGTAGATGCATGTGTGTCTTAAGGGGAACTGCCCGTTAAATTTCTCAGCTTTAATAGGAAAAGGGGACGGGAAAGAAGAGCACTATGACTCCATATGGCTCCCTCAGTGCAGCAGTAAATCCATGTGTTAGTGGGGTGCGACTGTGAGGAAGTACAGAGCTGTCTCTTGATGTTGCTGTTTCATACTAAAAAACCCATGGACAAGATGGGGAGGATATAGCTAATGTGAAATGGATGGCTTCCTTCGGGATTATGGCTTGCATTAACTTGTAGATGCGGCATTATGATAAACAAAATGTCTGACTTAATAGAACAACAGTTAAGAAAATGCCAGTTGGTCTTTTTTCATGTGTCTGCTGCAATTATTACGCCTGAAAATGTTTGGTTTAGGTTCACAAAAGAAGCTAATATACTTATTGGGGGCCATTGAGCACCTGTTCCGCCCGTAAGACTCTTCCAAAACCTTCTTTTAAGAAGTCCATGGCAAAAGATAGTTTCTCAGTTTTTCTTTTTCAAATAGCTGCACTGTACTGTCCTACGCCTTCTCTACAGTTTACTTACATGCTGCTTAGTTATGAGGGGTTTAACAAAATTAGATATCAATATCAAGAAGGCGCACAATGATTTGTGCTGCTCCCAAGAGCTAATTCTGCTGGTGTGGATTCTAAGATGGCCCTGGTCCCCCGTCCCTACTTACCAGCAAAGTTTTCCCTGTTACCAAGAAGGAAACCACCTTCTTGCATTCTCCCAGAAGAAGTCAGGTTAAGCTTCATACTGTAATGGAAGTAACAAGTAATTAAGAATAACAAGCAATTGTGATTAAAAAATCAAAAGCAAGCCTTCACTTTCAAGGGGCCATGTGTTGGTAAAAGTGTTCCCCAGTTGAACCATATGGATGGGTGGAATGTGGCATCTCCTACACATACTCGCATTGGGAAAAGACTGTAATAATTTGTGACTTGACATATTATTGCCATGTTTCCTTTTGATCGTGCCAGACATCCACAAGGCTCTGTCACATCCTGGTATGAGAATGAACATGGGTCTCTGCAAACTAAATATTTTCCATTTGAAGTTCAAAAGAAAGCGGGTCCTTAACTAAAAAGAGGTCAACTTCTACCAGACATGTTTGTAGATGTTGGTCAGATGGTAGAGTTGATGATCCTGTCCCCTCCCCTCCCTTGATGGCAGTTGGAAAATAGTTATGAGTACCGTTTTGAAGGCTTTTTTGCAGAGTGTCTGGCAAATGCTTCATGTCAAAACGTTCATCTTTTCCCTCTTTGGGAAAAGAAAGAGCTCAACTCACTTAGGTGCTCATTGGTCACACTAAGGTGGCTAAGCACACTGTCCAATTCAACAAGTCTGGACTTCTGCTTTGATTTGAAGAGTTGAATTAGTCCTTTATTTTATGGAGGCTGCTTTATCTTTTTATGAAAAAGGAAACAGACAAAGTACTGCTGTGGAGCAATGTAATACAGATGTATGAGAAATCATGAACGGTCTTTAATTAACCTCAACAGCTTCATGGAGACCTTGCAACAGGGTTTTAGGCTGAGATCAGTACAAGAATACATACTGATACATTAGAAAGGGATGTCACGAGGCCTCGTGTGAGTGTGTGGGTCTGTGTGATGAGACCACTGACACTTTGACTTCTTCAAGTGTCTTGAATATATGTTTTCCTGTTGAGCGTCCTGGCACAGTTTTACAGAAGAGCAGGTCTCCTCCAACAGGCTATCAAAAATGCCTCAGATCATGTGGTGCTCTGTGGCATCACAGGTGCTGCTTGCCTCATCTATCTCAACTGCTGAAGTAATAATCCCTGTGACCAGGTTTTGAAAGCAGCTTCTCTGTGACATCCTGAGCCAGACCGTCTGTCTGGTGTGAAGAACACTGTATAACAAAGGCACTGTTTTCAGCTTGGTAGTTTCTTCGTCAGCTTCAAAACTTCATCTTCTTCAGCAGCTTCAGAAAGTTCATCTGTTGTATAGGAGAGAATGCGATTAGCAGCAGTGGCACGTGCCTAGAATTGCTGTGTGATTTGCAGAGGTACTTGAGAGATGCCTGAAAGTTATTTATGTTCATGTTGCCATTTTCAGTTATCAGCTCTTACTGATTTTTCCAAGAAATCAAAGTTCTTTTATAGGAAAAAAGTATGGAGGTTTCTCATTTTTTGATGGGTTTTTGATTTCTAAAAGTTGCAGCAACTTAGAAGCCAACTTGCTTTTTGCTGCCCCATGCTTCAGCACACACAGAAACCTGTCTTTGAATTGCTCTAGGTAGGGTTTCACATGGTACATTTGCTGGTGTACTGTTTTTCTTTCTAAGCTATCTGTGAAATAACTTGCTGCTCCCTTCTTCCATGAAAAAGCCACCCATCTCAGTCACTCCTTAGCACAGGTGAACCCCAACACAGCTGAAATAACGTGTGTATCTAACTAGCGTGCAGGCAGCAGTGACCTCGACAGCTTCGTGATGGTAACCAGAGCAGCCAGTTTGGGAGTTCAGTAGTATACTGTTTGCAAGTCCTTGCATTTCTCGTTACCAGTAGAAATGTTTTTAATGGTATGCATGCTCTCGTACAAGCAATAAACTCAAGCCCACAAACATATAGGTACAGATTTAGGGATTGTTTAGTCTTTCTTATTTGAGGGAGGCTTTTGCAGTCTGCTGTACTGTGGTGGGTTAACCTTGGCCAGCTGCCAGATGCCCACCCAGCTGCTCTTTCATTCCCCATCCTCCACAGGACAGGCAGAGAAAATGAGATGAAAAAGTCCATGAGTCGAGATAAAGACAGGGAGATTGCTTAGCAATTACTGTCATGGGCAAAACAGACTTGGGAAAAATTAAATTAATTAAATTAATTTTAATATATGCCTCAGGAGGGCTAGGAAATGGGGGTTTATGGTCAGTCCAGTGATGATCAGTGAGTGGTGGGTCTGTTGTGAAGTCTGTTGCATCCAGCACAGGGCAGTCCCTGACCTTTTGTCACAGAGGCCCCCCCCTGCAGCCCCCCTGCTGCCAAAGCCTAGACACATACACCCAATACAGTCACACATTTCCACCTTGTGCTGTGCAGCACAGGCCCCGACCAGCCTGACCCCTGGCCTCCAAGCAGATGTCTCCAACTTTTCTTGCCTGCTGTCAGGGTAAGTAGGTGATGGGCTCTCATCCGCATGTTGATTCTGAGCCCGGCTTGTGGAGGCCCCCTTTGATGTTTTATTTTGGCTTCTCCACGGGGGGTCCAATTTTTAAAGACTGGGGTAATGGTCAGATTATTATTATTATTATTATTATTATCCCTGCTTCAGAATTCACTGTTCTGCAGACGTCGTGTTTCCTGCGCTCTTGCTGGGTAGCTAGTTAGCAAAACGTCCCTGAGAAGGACGTGCTACCAGATGCAAGATCCCTTTCTGTGATGCTGGGAGGAATAACACGGGGACTGCAGAAAGTTGCCTGATTGTATGTTAATGTCACAAACTGTGGCTTGCTCATCACTGCTTTCCTCATTTAGCCATCCTAGAGCACTATTAGGAAACAAGTACAGTGCACCTGGTGGGTCAGGAAAAGCCCTCCTTGCTTTTGTTCTGGATGCCTGGTAGTGTATGTTAGCACGTCTCAGTGTGAGACCATGGGCACCATGTAGCAAAACTCAGTCTCGAATTAATACCTGCCTGGAGTTTTCTGCACGCTTAGGTGGGAAATTCAGCTTTATCAATCATTCTAAGTATATGTGCTTAACTCTTCAGAATAACTACTGTTCAGATTTACATGCCTATTTTATTAATCTGGGTAATAAGAAGGCAAAAGTGTATCTGATCCATTGAATATCTTATCTTTTGGCAGATCAGGAAGACAAAAAAAGTACTGAACACTTGCCTGGAATAGAAATCTTCAAATATTATCATTTGATGTAGAAATAACCTGGCAGAGCAACAAAGGTTGCCTATATTTAACATTCATAGCATTTTACTCCTAGATACAGTGGCTAACTCAGATGTCAAAAAATAAGAGACTTTGCACAAAAGCTGAGTTTTATTCATTTTGTGACACTCTTCCTAATGCTACCCAAACCAGCGTGTGTTGGTCTAATGACCCTTCTGTATCTCCATTTTTATATCACTGTAGCTGTTTGGAATTTGGAAATTCTCGATTACCCTGTGTACTGTAACATTTTGAAACTGTGCCTGAGCGTAAATGTATTTTGATGCCTCTGTTTGCTTTAAACGACAGAAGCACTGAATATAAAATAGACTATATTAGCAGTTTGCTGACTTAAAAGATGGCATTTATTGTGACACAGAAAGAGTTAATCCTAGACTTTTAGCTCTGAGCTTAAGTTTATTGAGCTTCTGGATACACGTGTTAATTTTCTCAGATGAGGGATAATGGATGTCACTTGAGAAAACAATACTGATTTGGGTTCTTTCATAGTTTGTGGGTTTATGTCCCACATGGTATAGAAGCAGGCTCTGGGAGATTGCCTGAAATATGCCTGGCCTCTCAGCTGCACTAAAAATAATTCCTGCTTCCCTTATTTCTAGAAGTAATTCTGAGATGCTGCAAACCTTATCAGCTCCTTGTTTAGGAAAGATTTCTCTTCAGCTTTCAAATAGCAATAAGGGAACAGTCTTTAGGGGTGACTTGTATTTCTAAAACACTCCCTTGTAAGAGTGTATGTGTGTTTTGGAATTTTTTTGTTTTGTTTCATTGCTTTTGTTATGAAGTGTTCTTGGTTGGGTGACCTTCTTTCTTTGAGAGCAGCAGTTCACATTGGATTTTGGCAAAATGGGTTTGATAGTCCTTGCTTTACTAAGCACTAGCACCTAGATGACAGTAATTCACCCTCTAATACCCCCACAAAACCTATTTATGCAGAACTTGACATGATTTGCAGTCTCCGTAAAGGAGGAACATAGGACTTAAGCAGTGCCTAGAATTAATTTTTTTTGCCTCCATTTCAGTTACTGGTTGACGTATTAGGCTCTTCAGACAACTAAGCTGTTCTTACTATAAGCTGGCACTTAGCACCTTATAACAGAGTCACACTATCAATTCTGTGGCATTCATGCGTCTCTCTCATAACGTCAAGGGGGAAAAATTGCAAAGGAAATTGCTGCCCAGCATCGGAGAGTTTAAGACGGCCAGTAAAATTGATCTTTGTAGCAATAATAGTCCAATTTAAGCCAACACAATCACAACCTTTTTATTAATATTGGCTTACCATCGTCCATTTTAACTGTAACACGTTGCCAGTGAATGCCAACAAGCATCCGGAAGTCAGAGTGCTTGAGATTTGTGATCAGCAACACATACAGGTTTCAGAGGTGTTACTTATTTGATTCCAGAGACAAGAAAAAAATGCTGGCAAGTAATAGGTTTGAGAGAGGGTTTTTTCCAACACCTATTTGGGTGAAATGTGTGAATGGAAAATTTTGTTTCCATGAATTCAGATAACATCTGCATTAATATGGTATATCCTAAGGATCATTAATGTTCAGAGTATATTATCAGGTGTTCTCTAATGCACTTTTGATGAGCTTTAATGATGCTTGCTGTAGTGTTTTTTCATCTTTTCTCTCCCTCCCCTTTTTTTTTCTGCTTGATTGTAATAATGACTTAACCCAGGTGGTAGACTCTATCCAGAAAGTGCCCAAGGGAAATATTATTCCCTAGTACCAGCAAACATCACAGATAGTCATTGAGTTCACTATGGTAGTTTCCCCAGGAGAGAAGATCTTGGCTCTCCCCTTGGGTGTCTGGACCTGCCCCCCATTTGCAGTCTAATAGTTTGGCTTGGGGAGGAGATGGAGAAATGGCAGAAAGAAACAAGATGAAAAACGTAAGTGGAGGGGAAGGAGAGAAGCCAATAATGCATGTTAACTTTTAAAATTACTGATTTCTGTTAGAAAATAACTTGTCATAGAATAGGATCCTGGGAAGTGTTTGGGTCATTTGCAGGTGATTAGCAAGGAGCACAGTGCAGTTCAAAACAGCAAGGCTGAGTATGTGCAAGGATAGAGATTATTCTTTTTGAGTATCTTGGGTTAGAGGCTGGTTGTGATGCTCAGTTTTTGGAAATGACTGATATTTGTCCTCAGTATTTGTATTTTATAGTTCTCTTAATCTGCACTATCAGTCAGGAAACTTATTTTAAAAGCCACAGTTTAATTGTCTTTTTTATGCCATTCAGTTGCACTGAAAAGCAAGCTTTAAAGTAAGTGTCACAGATATACTGTAGCTTCATTGAATAGAGATGCCATATAGAAGTGCAAAAGTAAAAATACAGGCAATGGTGAAGACAAATACTACAAATACCTTCAACTGAGCACGTTCTTTGTAGTAGTGAGTTTGCAGAGTGTCAGGTATCACTCACTGTGTGCCATTAAGGTTTACTGGCAGTAGCCAGCGCCTGCACCACAAGTAAGAGTAAATCATGTTGGTTAAAAGATGGTTTCTTGTAAGTTTACCCAGGTTTACAAGCGCATGGGAAGAAGGGGGTTCTTTGTTTTCTTATTTTTTCCAAATCTCTGCTTCATTTTTCATAAAAGAATTCAAAAGTAAAGTACCTAAGAAGAAAATTATGCTGTTAGGTTGCTTTTGGCTATGTTATATTGAAAGCTATACTTTGCAAATGTAATCTGTAACTGCAAATAGTGTACAAAGGGAAAGGAGTCATGTTGTTGCACACAGTGTTGTCCATTTTCTGTACAAAAGCTTGTTTAAATCATTTTTGTGCCCTCCCCTTTTCAATGTCTTTTCCCAGGCAGCAGTTGAACGCGTGCCCCCGTTGCCCCAGGCTGGGTGCGTGGCGTGGGGAGATGTTTTGCAGCAACGGGTGCTTCTAGCAGGGAGGCTCGAGCACAACTTCCCCACGAGTGACCATTTTGTCTGAGACAGATTTTCTTTGAGGTTGTTTCTACTTTCTGACAGCACTTTGCACCATTTCATAGCCTGCCCACATCTGCCTCTCCTAGGCTGCTGCAGCCCCTTAATATTCTCCACGGATGGGGCAAGTCTGGAAGGACACACTGCAAGTCTCCTAAAATGGAAATGAAATACCGAAGTGATATCTGGCCCCAAACTGTTTCAGATTTCTCTTGGAAAAAAGAGGCTTTTTAGTGGTCTTTTACTTCTGGGAGCATGGTTTCCCTCCCCAGTGAGATGCATTTTGTGTCAGCTGTTTCTATATTAAAAAAAGTCTCCTGAAATAACTGCTCTTGGCTCGTCAGCATCTGGCAGTCCTCTCCTCCTGAAGCAGGCAACACCAAGGTCCTGCGTGAGCACGAAGGACCTCACCCCATCTCGCCCCTGCGGAGAGGGGGATGCCCGGCCGGGCCAGGGTCACAGGTGGGGCAGCCCAAATGGATTGCACTGCAGTTGCTTCTGATGTGCCTGGCCAGTGCACGCATACACACACACACCCCCGATTAAATTTCTGTTCTTGTCAGTCCATTAAACCTCCCAAAGTGATTTGTTCTCCCCAGAGAATCAAGGGTGAGGGGGTGGAAAGGTAAAAAGAGAAAGGAGGAAAATAAAGAAGGGCTGGCGGGGGGAGAGGGTGAACCAAAAATGAGTAAAACAGAGCTCTTGAATCCAATCGCCAAGTATTACATTATAGACTCCCAGTTTGGATATAAACAAAATGTTTCCTTACAGCAGAACTGCATCCAAAGGTTAGAAAAATTGTTTTCCAGAGCTGAAACTGTTGTGCTCTATCCTGCCCCAGGAACGGGAGAAGGTGGCTTACCCCTTGCATCCCTCTCCTTACCCCACCACCCCTCTCCTTACCCCCAGCCCTCTCTGCACACCCACGCACATGTCAGCCCCCAGTTTGCACTGTGAGCAGCTGGTGGGATGTTTTTTTGGGGCTGCTTATATTTCATAGTTGGATCCCTGGGTGATTTCTGCTGTCTGGGGCACACAGCTGGCTGTCCTGGCTCCTGCAGAAATTGTGCCTCTCGCTGCTGCCGAGTCCTCCCATTCCTTGGGCCAGGCCCATGGGTGCTGTTGTAGCTGCTACTGCTGTGGCCCCTCACACTGGGACAAGCAGCATTTTCTGCCACCCACCTTGTCTTTGCTGGCTTCCCTGGGCTCAGCTGGCTGCCTCCATCTCTCCTAACTCTCGGGCTGATTTCCATCATCTTCTCATAGCACTGTGGTGACTTCCCATGCATCTCAATGGCCCTGATTTAATGTGACGTAGTGTGACCAGCCAGCTTTGTAGATACATTGTTCGACATTACTAAGTTGGGTGGGTTTTGCAGGCTGGCAGTGCGGCTCACACGGTGCTGTGTGACAGTGACCACTCCACAGCAGCCTCCCCAAACATCCCTTCAAAGGGGCTGGGGGACAGAGCAGGGCAAGGCTGAGTCTCTTGGCGGGTTTCAGGTCAACCAGGTTCTTGGTTTTGAGGATCTTGCATCTCTTAAAATATCCAGCGTTTTCTAACGAAACAAAAAAAGCCATATCCAAAAGAGCATGAATGTTGTCACCAAAGTTAATAAAAGTAAGGAAATTAATACTTATAGTTGACCTCCAATACCTAGGCACAGTGGGGTGTAGAAAGGAAGTAGTTAGAAAGGCACCATGGTGAGCCTTAGCAGTGAATTACCTTATTTTTATTAACTTTCTGACAACCTCAGTGAATTTCCTTTCTTTTTATGAAGTGATTAAAAAAGCTAATCAGATCATGTAATTAAAATACATAATTACACAATCTCAGAGTTTTTAATAATTACTGTACATGGTAAATATTGTTACCTGATAACACTTAGCACAAAATTCTGACAGGAATTGGTGTAGGATGGTTAGAATGTGTCTGCTTTCTAGCGTCTGCAAGAGAAGCTTCTCTAATGACATTAGATAGACAGTAAAATGTTATAAAATGGAAAATATAGTGAAACTCTAAAATAATGACTCGGTTGTCTTTTTTTTTTAATGCTTTTGTACATATTGGGCAGCTGGTATGTGTTGACACAGTGTGTTTCTGTGCATTTTTAATGGCTCTTTCCTTTGTGCTCACACCCCTGCTTCGTATATTGTTAGGCACCACCCACTGGAAAATGGGTGTTTTGATACAAAGCAACACAGTAAGAAAAAAAATCAGATCAGATCCAGTATCTTAATTCAGCCAAAAAACTGAACTAAGATGGAGTCACTCTTAAGCCTGTGTACAGTGACTTAAGGATAGACATGATGTCATGTGGCCAGGAGGTCTGGGGCTATGGTTATGCTCATAAGAAATCCAAAGGTACAAAGTATGATAATCCCAAATAATGGGAAAATTTGATTTAAAAAAATATAAATCTGATGTGTCTTTAAAAATCAGCTCCTAGAAATCCAGGACCCCAGCCTCTAAAGTGAATAGTTTAAAATCATACAGTTACCGCTGTATGTCAGTCTAATATTTACTACTCAGAAGATTAGTTTTATACTCAGATGCTCCATGACTGAGGTGGAGTTTCCACTTTTCAACAGAAGACATTGAACTGCTCTCTTAAATGCAGACAATTCAGTCTTGATGGGGGGCGAGGCTGGTATTTCCATAACTCTTGGTACTCAGACTTTAATGTACTAAACTGAGTATGAGATGGAGGAAGCGGAATTCAGTTTCACAAGTAATTCTGGCTAAAGGTGTGAGGGAGCAGTTACTGAATTTTCATTCAAACCGTTCATTTGTCCATTTTTGTTTGTTTTTAAAAGGATGAGATGGAGATGGGCTAAAGATCCTGTTTCAGTCAGCAATCCAGGTTACCTGTGTATGGTCAGAAAACTGTTTTATCCTGAAATTTTTTGTCTTATTGGTCAGAATTAAATAACAGAAAAGCCTTGACAAAACAAAAAAAAAACCCCCCGTTAATTGTATATGGAGTACCTTGTTGTGTCACTCTTCTGTGGGAGACATCAGGGTTGCCCAATCTATGGTTCTGTCTGGGCAGGGAGCTTTGGCTGTGGGTCTGGGAAAGGGGCATGACAAATCCAAATGGCTTCCAGGGTGCAAGAGTTTTTTCGTATTTAGGGGTATTTAGGATGGTAGATGGCAGGGGCTTTGTAAGTGAAGCTGGTCTTCAGACCAGCTGAGCATTAAAACTCTTTGTGCTGCTTATGAAAACAGTAATTTTTCATTTACCCACAAAATTGAAATTGTCCACTCAGTTATGACCAGCTTATTGACAGCATTTCTTCTTTTAGTTCGTGCGTGAACTTCTGCAGCTTGAAGTCACTGTTTTGCCTCTTTATGACAGCAGAGATGAGATGGAGTTTCTGCCCATTGCATTTCAGTAGTAGTTTTTGGTAACTCCTCTCTGCTGCACTGTACATGGGGTTTCTGGGCATGTGAGACACCCCACACCAGCGATCTAGATGCAGGTACAGAACCTTTTCACGTCTGGAGAAAACAACAACAAAAAATTATTAACTTAGCTAGAGTGGGGAAGAGGATGTGTGTTTCCAGCCATTAATTAACTGGAGATGGTTTCTTGAACACGTCTGGTTCTGGAGTTACATGTGTGTGTATCAAACCTGTGACGCGTGATTTCCCTGGGAGTTTTTGGTTGGTTGCTTGGTTGGTTGGGTTTTTTTGTTCTTTTGTGTTTTGCTGTTACTGTTTTTATTTTTTGACAATTTTTTCCTCTGCAGGAAATGTGCCCCCACCCCAAACACCCACCTCCAGCTTCCACCCACTTTTTAATTTAGTAGACTCTTCTGTTGAAAGCCGAATGCTTTCTGTACCTGTTGTATCAAGTTGCATTTTTCTAGCATAAATTCAGTCTCTCTCTCCCCGCTGCCTCCTTATTCATTTTACTGAGTTTATCTAGTAACGTTCCCAGATACTTTTTTTGTAAGTATAGACTGTCCTCATTATGTGGGTAGAGTAAGAGACAAAGCTATTGACTATAGCTTTTCCCTTTATTTCATTTAATCCTCTGATATCAGTGCCAATGTCTGTGTGAGACTGCTCTCATATGGAAGGAGTGCTGTTTGGGAGAGACGGTGGGGAAAAGAGATATTTGTTTGTAAGTGCCAAGACGTGTGCTGTCCCTCCTTCTCTTCAGAGATAAATTGAGATGATTCAATGTACACACCAACCCTGATTTTAATCCCATTTAAACAAATAATTGTGCCTTGCCCCTTTCCTCATTATAAATTCACTCTCTCGTGTATCTGTGGCCAGGGCACAGAGATAAGTTACAAACTCGAATAAATTGTACAATTCACAATTGTGGGAGGAAAAAAACCAGCCATGACATGACATGTGGTCAGAAGGAAACCTACACCGTTGGTTAAACTAGAGCTGTCTGAATACAGGCAGTCAGCACTGAAGACTGTATTAACCAATTCAGGAGGAAGACACCTTTGCTGTTGGGGAACTTTAAGGCAAGTGCCAGAGTGTGGTACCTGCAGGTGAGGCTGAAGCGTAGCTGCGGCTGGAGGGGAGGTTTCTGCCGAGCTCTGAGGGTCTCTTGGCAGGAGCGCAGCGGGGCCGGAGGGGCAGTCGTCTCCTGGTTGGATTCGCTCTGGCTCCCCAGCTGCGCTCCCCCTGCCTGCCTGCCTGCACTGATGAACATCCTCCCTACGGGAGTTTTCTGCAGAGCATGGTCAGTGCTGGCTGACATCCTGAGAAGTCCCTAAAGAATTCAGAGAGGCTCGAAAGGTCTCTCTGCAGACTCATGGTGCAGGAGATGGGGCATGGGCTGATCTCACTGCTTTGTGCCTGCAGGAGAGGGATAACCAGCGTGCCGTGACCCTGCAGTGCTGTGGAGTGCGCACCACTGGGGTCATCCCCTGCAGCCTGCACCAGTGCTCGGCAAGGTTGGGTGCAGGATCCCTCCTTGGACTGCACCAACACAGACATGAGCCCCAGGAAGACTGACCTTAGCTGGCGCTGCAGCTCTTCTTTTGAAAACCTGAGAGCGCAGTTGCATGATTTGTCATTGGGCCCTTCACTCAAAAGGGCAAAGATGTGTTGGGAGAAGAGAGCAGCTTTCGGTGGATGGTTTTGTTGTGTGGTGCAGTGCAAGTCCTCAGATCACAGGTGCTGGGTCACTGATGGTTAAACTTGAAAGGTCTTTCATGCAGCAGGTTTGTTGTAGGGGAACACTGATGTACCGAGCAAAACTCTTACTGGGTGACAAACAGTTTTGTTTGCTTGCTTGTTTTGAAAGTAATTTCCTATTTAAAATGATGGATACTGTTAGTGAAAAAGAAGTAGCATTGCATGCAGCATGGAATACACATTTCTTCTAGGCAAGCCACACTGTTTGGCTTTCATCTTCCATAGCACAAAATCTGTAGTTAGTTTCTTTTTAAACCTTTCAGTTATTTCTGTCAGGTATTGACAAGTGAAGAACTTCTTTCCTACCTCTGTTTAATGCGGTTCCCCTCAGGCCAGTCACAAATATGGTGCTGATTCATGACCAATGTTTATCTAAATGATGCTCAGCAATGTGCTTCATATTCAGCAGTGTGCCTTTACATTTGTGAGTGTTCTTTTTTAATTTTAATTTTTTTTTTAATTTACTAATAAACCCAGAGCCTTAACTAACTGCTTCGCCATAATGCACACCATCCCCAAGTAATGGGAGATCTACTTAGCTGGAGCAAACACCATCTCCAGGCTTGGGTCAGGTGGAGCTGGCAGCTTCATTAGCTCCAGAGATACCTGCTAGGGTCACTGGGGCACATGAGCCGCTCCAAAACCAGGTTGATGAAGGCCTCGAGGAGCTACACTCACCAGACCTGTGGAAGCTGGAATGTTTGCAAGTGCAGCTTCATTTCCATTCATGGTGTTTGCATGAAATCTTGGCTCCGAATTCATGAAAGGGACAGCGAATATGTGCACCTTTCAGAAAACACCTTTATGTAGAACTGGCTATATTTCATGTTTATGTCATTTGAGTTTTCAGAAGTGTTGAGCAACTGCTGTTCCTATTGATTTCAGTAGGATTGATGTGAATACACGACACATTTGAAAGTCAGACCAATAATGCATATGCGTAGCTATAAAACAGGTTACTTGATACTGTCTGTCACATGAAATTTATTGATTTTTCTTCCCTTGTTCTTTGAAGGCAGTATAAAATCTGGTTGTTGTTGTTTTTTACTGTTTGTTTATTGCTGAGTAATTTCAGCCAACATGTGTTTTTCAGCATTGGGTCTATTCATCATGAACGCCAACCCATTAAGTTGGTAAGTGCGTCACAGTTTTCCCACCTAGATCAAAATGAGAGTCTGGAACAGCCTACTCTTTCTAACTTAACAAGCTGGTTTTATTTTCCCCTGCAACTTGCTCTAATAATATGACCAGCTTTAAATTCCTCAGGCCGGAAAGCTTGGCAGTAAAGTCCTGTGCAGGGCTGAGGTTTGAAACACAAGGTTTTTCTCAGGTTTGGAGCATGGCAATTGACATCTCTTCTATTGTGCACTGATGGAAAATACTAATTTAGGAGCAAAAGTCTGCTCTGGGGAAAGTACTTTTCATGCATTAAAGACAGGGACTGCAAACCTGTTTTCTTAGAGGTCAGGTCACAGCATAGCATCAGTTGAAGATCTCATCACAGAAAGCCAAAACTAGCAATACAGTCACTTTTGATGACCCCAACCAGAATACACAGACTATTTGTAGCATCTGGTCCCAGTTTTCTCCCTTCTTAGTGGTTCTTTTGGCTCATAGTTCATACATGGCTGAAAAGTTGAAACAGCTCTGCAGAAGTGGAAACACCACTCCGGTATTATCTACCAGCAGAGAAGCAGATACACATTTGTCTTAGCAGTCACAGCATCTTATTGGAGAGGTCTTGGCAAAACCCTTTTTGTCCTAGTTTGCCACTGCCCCAGTTTTAAAGGCACTTGCTCCTCCAGAGTGCTGCCCACACCATCAAAAGGGGCTCTGACTTGATTCTGCACAAGCTGAGTATCCTGTGGGAAAGTGCTGCCTGTCCTTGTCAGTGCTGGCTTCCAGGGCTCCCTGCTCACCATGCAGTATATGACTCTTAAATGAATTTTATGAATGAGCTCTATGGATTGCAATTGATAACTTAATCTTCACTTGAAAGTAAATTCAGAAACATGAAAATGAGTACAGTAAAGCATTAAAATAAATCACACCAATCTGGTCAGTTCAGTCTGTCTCTCTTTAATTTTGGCTTCTGTATTCATTGAGTTTCTCCAAACAGCAGCTAGTCTGTGTTTGTGATGCTCAGTTATGGGTATGAACCGAGGGAAAGAGCCTGAGCTGAGTCTGCCTGACCGCATGTGCCTGAGGGTACTCAGCAAAACAGCCTGAGAACAGGTGCCTGCTGTATTTGAGAGCTGCCTGATCAAATGGGAGGGAGGAAATCATAAATCTAGGAAATTAATCTCATGCATTTCATCCCACCAGAAAGGCTCTTCTGCTGGCCACATCCCCACGAGTGGTTCAGAGCCTCAATGCTTGGGTTCCTGCTGTATGGGAAGCACCCTCCCTGCTAACAGTAACAAAATGCGAGGAAGGGAAAACATCTTGATGTATAGATGAGCAAAGGACCTTCCTTGCATGTGTTGCAGAGACATTTATGGAGGCTGATGCTTTTCCACTGCTCCGGGTAGGATCTTCGGCCCTGCAAAGGGGGTGGTGCAGGGGCCAGGGGTGGCCTCGGTCCTGCTGCAATGAGGGCAGGCTCTGCAAATCTGCCATGGGGTCTGCTCAAAACATTGCAGCTGCCCCACTTGTATCCTTAGGTATAGATAAAAAATGAAGCAGGCAGAGCTCCTTAACCGCTGTGTGTTGTCTCTGTTTTATATAATCAGGTGTTGAAATTATGGTAAATATTGACATCGAGTAGCAAGAATTGCAGAATATGTGTGAGTGTAAGGCCGATAGGGTCATATGAAGTTTGTGCTCTGGCTAACATAACATGAAGAAATATTACTAACAATTAGCATAAGGATTACCATTTATTATAACTAATTTTATAACTAATTATTATAAGTAATAATTATTCTACTAGGATTATTTTCCTAAGGGCTTTGCTGTTCCATATGTTTGAAAGTTGTACATGACATAGCTCAAACTCTAATTTTATAGTATTCTCTTAGTGTGACTGTTGAATCCACGATGTGTGTGTGTGACCCTCTATAGAGTTTTGTTCTTTTACCTCTGTCTTACAATGCGCTTTCTTGCTAAATGCTCTGTAGGCATCAAAGCAGGCAGGAATGGCACAGGACCCTCTAGGTAGCAGGGTAAGCACAAGCAGCAAGCTGTTAAAGTTCTTTCTCTTAATTCATTGATGATTTTGCCGGTATCATCTTATAATCTTGCTTTAAAAAGACTGAATGTGCATTTGAACATTTCTGAAGAGCAAATTGCTAAGCAAAATATATGTATAATCCTAACATTTTGGTAGAAATAGGGTGAGTTATTATTGATTCACAGAGCACGACAAAACATCACTGCATGAATTAGCAAACAGCTGTTTCTAATTTGAGTTTAGAACTGTACACAGAGGAACTTGTTTTAGTGTTCACTCCTTTCATTTATAATGAATTTTAATTACCGCTACAGGTGAGAAAAATGTAGAAACAAGCTTGTATCTTGTGGAAGAAACAAAGGAGAGACAGATGCTAACAGATTTACAGTCTGTGATAAAAGGAATGTTTTGGTACACTTTACATGTAATTAGAGTGCAGCTGTTTTCAGTCCCAAGTCCATGATGCACAGCAGAATATAGTATCTGCTGCTTTTCCAAAGGGAGTAAAGAAAAACAGTGATTCAACTCTGAAAGCATTTAGTTTATTCCTAGATCTAACATAAAACTTTCTCCTCCACCCCTTATTATGCCATTTATTGAAGTGTGAAATAACTTATTTAATGATATGTTAATTTTTTGTTACCAGCAAAATGCAGACTGTTTGACATAAGAAAAAATAATGTTAAAAATAATCTTTCTGATTTTATCATCTGTATAGAATTATGTGTCATCCTATCAATGGTCATTACTGAGTCTTGATATCTCTGCTAATGGGAGACAAGGGCTCAGGCATGCGTTACTCTGGCTTAACAAGTTTCTGTATATCAGCTAAGCTTCAGTAGACATCTTTGTGTGTACTTTTAACTTGCAGCATAAAAAAGACTAATTAGATGTATCTTTGATCACTACAGAAAGGTTTAAACAAAGACAGCAAGGTTTAAACCATCTATGTGTAACAGTTTATCTGCAGCAGACATCCCAGCAAGTTTAATGTTTGAAATTCTGCGCTACATCTTGTGCTGATTTTGTATTCTAAATACCAAGTTACTCTCTGCATGAGAAGAAAAATTAGATTATATATACTTTCCATTGAGCCAGACGTCTGCCTGTCTTTTTGAAAAACTTCACTTAAAAATGAATTGCAGTGCAAAGCTGAGAAGTTGGAAAAAGAGTCACTAACTGTTGGTAATTTAGTCCCAACAAAAATGCTTACCACATAAGCATATAATTAGGTATAACTGCATTTTTTCTAAAGTCACAGATAATAATGAAAGCAGTGCCTGTGGTGCCATTTATATTAGCACCTCTTAGATTTTTATCCAATTTTAGGTTTTCTTTGAACATTTTAAATTTTATATATATATCTATAAATGGCATAGTGCCTTAAAATAAGGAACTGTAAAGATTGTTTTGTGAAAAAGCTGATGTTGCTGAAGTCTGAATCTGTGTAATAAGAGTTCTTCAGAGCAGCCTGAAGTTCCCAGGGCCCCTCCTTAGTGCCTTGGCTAAGGGTGGGTTGACCAGTTCTGGGGAACAGTTGCATGGTATTTGTGTAGGGATAATTGTAAGTAAGTTGTAGAAATCTTTTCCCGTTTTTTAGTGACGTGTGTTTGAGCGCGCATTAATGCTGGGTTTCAGTCACAGCCCAGCGGTTACAATACCATTCAGAGATAGGTGCAGTGTCAGCATAAAAAGGCTTTCATTGCTACAGGCACTGGTGGTTCACAGTCCACTATTGCCTTCTGTGTCACAACGAACAAAAACATTCAGTGAAGCTAATATATGCCTAGAAAATTGAGTTTGGAATATTAATGATATTTTTTATTATTTACTTTGTTATAACTGTGTGGGAAATGTGCAAGAAAACGGGACTAAGCACTCCAACAAAAAAATCTAAGTAAAAAGCTGTCACAGTGCACTGAAAATATTGAAACTTAAAATATTTGCTATGTAAACTTGATTTGCATTATTTCACACCAGCACTGCAGTGTAAATGAGCAGCATATGTTATGTGAGGTTCTTACTATAATCCATTGTAATGATCTATCCTTGGCTTTTAATACATAGTACAGCAATGCAAACTTTGCTGTAACCACTACTGAACATTTCTCAGTCCTCAGTCTCTGTGTTGTATTATAGTTAAGCATCTGTGATAATAATAATTATTGAAATTGCTAGCCTTTCCATCGGGCCTTCCATCTGAGGATGTCTCGGGGTTTCACAGCTATACAGAAGTAAGCCCTACAATTTGCCCTTGAGGAGCAGATGGCTTTTTTCTATTATGGAGATGAGGAACTGAAACACAGTTCAGAAGCGTGTCTTACGATGCCAAGCTTGTTTTCAAAAGTTACTTACTTTTTTGGGCTATAATTCCATCAACTCTCCATAGCCTAAAGTGACTTCAGTGCTTTGGCCATTTTTAACTTGTGGGACACAGAGAGGCTTGGAGAGAACCAGGAGTCTGAACTTAAACAGCGATTCTTTCCCCAACAACTGATTTTTGGTTTTTATTTTTGTTAATTTAACTATTTCTCTTGTGTACTAGCTCTGTGCTAGAGGAATAAACCCGATAGAGTAAGAGCACCTTCCATATCTAACCTCCTTGGTTTATTGCCCTGTACGAAGACACCTTCTGGGCTCAGGAGAGGAGTCTCAAAGTTGCCTCTTTGGCCAAACCCTGGGTATTTTGTTGATGCCTGGGCAGGTTGTGCGGCCTCTTCTGAGCCCCATGGTGCTCAAATTCGTGCTGCTGTTTGCTCCCAAACCAGCTGGAATAAACTGGCTTCCCATACTGCACTGGCCACATTGCGACGTGGCCGTGGTGTGCGGGGACGTATGGAGGCCCTGGGGCAGAGCCACCTGAACGCTTCACACATAGGGGAGACAGAGCTGGGAGGGTTTTCACTGCAGGGGAACCCGATGATGCTCTACAATGGTAAACAAGAGGGTTTAGGCAAGGACGAGCTTCAGGCCTAGGCCAGCACACGGGGTCTCTATGCATACCTTTTGTTCTCAAGAGAAGAAGCAGCGGGCTGGGGGGCAGCCCGGGTTTGTGCAGCCCCTGCCCGTGAACGCTGACCCCAGGGCTGGGGCCACACGGGTGAGCGGGCAGCTGAGCCAGCCTGTCCCTCTGCAACCACTTCAAATGCAGCTCAGCAAAAAGTCTGGCGGGTGTGTAACGTTCCCAGCTAGCTTTTAGCAGGGAGATGGGGGAAGGTGTTTGCAGGGACTGAAATTGTGTCTAGTTGATTTTATCTCTGTTAGCAAAACAACTCTGAAATAATAAATATATCAACATCATAAGTGTATGCTGAGACTGCAGTGCTGCTTACTCCTGGCGATCTGTGATGTGCTGTTCGTCTCCTTTCTAAAAAGAGAGTACATTTTTTAAGACTTCATTTTATTGTTTTAGCTTCACAAGTATATTTCTGAACTTGGCTCATGCTATCTGGAAGATAAACAGAAAATGAAGTATGATTTATACTACAGTTTGGCCAAATTGCTCTTATTAGAAGGAAAAATACATTTATTGAATGCATTGAGGCTGGAATTAGCTCCTCAGTGATGATGATAAATGCTTGCAGTCCCGTAAACGTGCTGAACATTAAGTTGCTAAATTACTGTACCACTTTGAGATTGATTATCAAGTTTGGCCCTTTAAGCTTCATGACCCGCACATATATCCTGAGGACTACTGACATCCTGAAGCTTCCTTAATGCTCTTTTTTTCCTAATTAAACTTTTTATTGAATTTTCTTACCCTTTTAATACTTGTTTTGATTCTCTTATGCGCAAATGACAAAAGCCTTGCACCAGCCATGTGATTCTCTATTTTAGAACAGTCCCACTTTGCAGGATTAGCCATTTTTAATGACTTTAATCTCCTTTTTGAAAGTGATTTTTCTCATTCTGCTACATTCCTTTGATTGCATTAATGTAGAATTATTATTCTAACCATCATTGCCAGACATGTCACACCACATGTAAAATATATCTTCCCACTAAAATATTACTCTGGTAAAATACCTTAGAATTTCCTCCTCAGTTCATTATAGGTCTTTTCTTCAATTTAATATGGCAAGTTAAAATTAACAGGGCTATTTTTCATTCCATAAGGAGATTAATGATAATGAGTTTTCCCTAATTTCTTCAGTTTAGGCCTTTAGTAATTTAGTATCTTGTTTGTAGGGAAGTGAAGTTAGGTTCTTTCTGGGGCTTAAAGTTTCCTAATTCTTTTTATATTGAGAAAGTATGAGAAAAGAGTATAAAAGGAATCTAGAAGTCAAACATGAAAGTCAGGGAGAGGTCTATATCAGGCTAACAAAAGGAGACAACCTTTGCTTTCAACTGCCTATGTAAATGCTTGCAATTTTATTACAAACCCAGCTCTTCAATCTGAGAAATATTAATTTCTTTGAATCCAAATTATATTAGCACAGCAACGTCTTTGTGCATCACTCACAAAGTATTACCAGCTTTCTTTGATTTTATTTTCTGAATAGCCCAATATGTTTGAAGAGCAGCAGCTGGAGGGGAATGAGGGGAACTGGCCCTGTTTGAATGTTAGAGTGCGTTTTGAGGTACATCAGTTCGTTTCAGAGGAAAAAGAGACCTTCTAAAAGATTTGTTCAGTTTGCGTGGTGGGCCAATGTAATGGTTGGCACAAGTGCACACGGATGTAACGAAGTTAAAAGCAGTTGGCCCAGCCTGTGTTACCACTGGATTTGGCCCATTGCATCTACAGTTTCAAAAGCGGAACAATGAAGCATTATTCGCTGGAGCTGGTTTAAGTGCTGCGGGTTCTCCCTGGTGCAGCCCTTCCCCAGCATACCACTGCCCAGCACAAGGCGCGTGTAGGCTGGCTGCAGAAGGGAAGGTATTTAAAACGCATATATTTTTACATTTATTTCTGCAAAGCGGGCATTTGACATTATTTTAGTCACAGCCAGAAAGCCCGAGCAGTAAGTAGCACAACGGTGGTGTGCTTTTTCTCTTGTTGTTTTTCTTCTCTCCCCCCCCCCCCCGCCCCCCCCTCCCTGGTAGACAGCAGTGGCGGTAGCAAATGCAACATGTGCTGCCCTAGTTCAGGCCCAGCATCCCCCTCTTGCTCCCCTTTGTCTCCTTTCCCCTGGAGGAGCCCAGCTGGCGAGAGGAGGGAATTAGCCAGCCCTGAGCTACCGGCACCTCCCGGGGGCCCCTAATCCAGGCGCTGGCAGCCGGCTGCCTCCTTCCCTCCGCCGGCCCGTGGCCGCAGGTCCGTGGGGACGGAGCCCCGCATGCGGCTGGCGGCAGAGACGGGGGACGGGGCGGGTGGGGGCCGGGGGCTCCCCCGGGACACAGCGAAGCTGCGCCAGCGGCGGGGCGGGCGGTGGAGGTGGTTTCAGTTGGGAACATGAGGCTTTGTTGCAGCCGCAGAGAGAGGCTGGTTCGTGGTCGGGGGAACGAAGCCTGGGAAAAGTTGATGCAAAAATCAGGGGCTCCTCGCCTGTGGCAGAGGCTCGGGCTCTGCCAGGCTCGGAGGGGTTAGTTGAGCACAAAGACCCCCGAGCATCCTAGGATGCGGGTGCTTGCTGAGAGCCGGGGTGCCTTGCGGGAGCAGGAGGAGGTGTATGCTCGGTGTCCAGCATGGCTTTGGAGCAGGAGGTTTAGTTAAACGGGGGAGCGGAGCTCCCTGGGGAGCACGGGGCATATCCTGGAAAACAGTCAGCTCCATCGTGCGGGAAAAGTTGTTTGGTGTGTGTATTTGGTTTAGTTTTTTTGAGGTAGCTCCATGCTCTCTTTTCCTGGGATGAAAAAGGAGGTCTTTGCCAAAGCAAACGGTGCCACAGGAGCTAGCCTCTTACGGTGGTGATATCCTCATTAGCCGAGCCTTTCTTTGAGAGCTTCTCTGCCGTGTATGTGCTCTTCTCTGCCTGGTGACTCTGTAGTTGGCAGGCACAAGGAGTGCGCGTGTGGCAGCCTACACGCACAGTTGGGGATTTTTTTATTGGTTTGTTTTAGTAAGAGCTGAAGTAGGAACATTAAATGTTTTATAAGGACAATGTATCTGGAGAACTGGTTCCCTTTTTGAATCTCCGAATGTATATGCGGTCAGCGCCTTCCCTCATTTACATGAATTTTATTTTTGCTTCATTCCATGGTTCAGTTGTATATCGGGCTAGTGGCATTTTTGCTTCACTCAACATCTCCGCATTTATTGGAATTAGGATATTTGAACTCACTCTCTTCTGTTTCTTGTTAACAATTCTGTTTATGAAAGCTGCCAACATTTTATGTATTTTTCCTAAAATGACTGTTTTGCTGCTGGATTTGGTGCTGTGTTTCTTTATGGTAATATCAAATTATAAAATATTTTCCAAAGCCTCATATTGAGCAAAGGAAATAGTTATTGAAACAGAGGCTGGGCCTTTGTTGGTTTGTCCTGAAGTTGATTCTTTTGTGACGTCTTGAGATCTCCAATGGTGATTTTCTGGGCTTTCAAAATTTCCTTCTTTTTGTACCAAGCAGGCGACATTACCTTTCATACAAATGAATGTGGTAATGGTGCAGATCTCTTATCTGATTTTCTTGAGCTGTCTCAAATCTGATGCTCTTACTTCACTTAGATGTTCAACTGCTTTTGAACAACTTTTCATTCTATTACAGTTTTGAGACAGAACTGAAGGATTTTGTTTAATGGAGACATTACTTAACATCATCTTGATGTAGCATTTAAAAAGACCCACAAAGTCACAGGTGATCACTTAACACTGTAGCTTTTCGAAATGTTTGTATTGCTTCATTGCACATTGTGTTTTGCTTTCCTTATTCATTGTTTATTGCTTTACAGTACAGTGAGCAGGTGTTAAACCTGCTAAAGAAAAATGCCTTTTATTAATACTGTATGTTGGCATATTTGTGAATTATGTGTGCGAATATAATTTTATTTCTTTCTCAAACCTCCTTTGAAATTCAAGAGATTTTTTTTTAGTTGATTTTTTTAAAATGCTGTAGTAGCAGAAGCCCATAGTGTTGTTGAGAGCTTTGTCCTTATTTCACAGATGCACTGGGAATTGTTTTTAATCTCCTTTCTGCTTTCCCATTACAGATGGTGATGACGACCCACAACTCTCCTGGGTGGCTTCATCTCCCTCCAGCAAAGATGTTGCATCACCCACTCAGATGATAGGAGATGGGTGTGATCTCGGCATCGGGGAGGAGGAAGGGGGGACTGGCCTGCCGTATCCCTGTCAGTTTTGTGATAAGTCCTTCATTCGCCTGAGCTACCTTAAAAGGCACGAGCAGATCCACAGTGACAAACTACCTTTCAAATGCACCTACTGTAGTCGGCTTTTTAAGCACAAGAGAAGTAGGGATCGCCACATAAAGCTTCACACAGGGGATAAAAAGTACCATTGCCATGAATGCGAGGCTGCATTCTCTCGCAGCGACCACCTCAAAATTCACCTGAAAACCCACAGCTCCAGCAAACCGTTCAAGTGTACTGTTTGTAAACGTGGGTTTTCATCTACCAGCTCATTGCAGAGTCACATGCAAGCTCATAAAAAGAACAAGGAACATATGGCAAAGACTGAGAAAGAGGTGAAGAAGGATGATTTTATGTGTGATTACTGTGAAGAGACATTCAGTCAGACTGAAGATTTGGAGAAGCACGTAATGACACGCCACCCACAGCTTTCCGAGAAGGCAGATTTGCAGTGTATTCATTGCCCTGAAGTATTTGCAGACGAAAACTCGCTGCTCTCACACATTCATCAAGCCCATGCCAACAAAAAACACAAGTGCCCTATGTGCCCGGAGCAGTTTTCTTCAGTGGAGGAAGTCTATTGCCACTTGGACAGCCACAGACAACCTGACTCCAGCAATCACAGCATCAGTCCTGACCCAGTCTTGGGGAGCGTGGCGTCCATGAGCAGTGCAACACCTGACTCCAGTGCATCGGTGGAAAGAGGTTCCACCCCAGATTCAACCTTAAAGCCTTTGAGAGGACAAAAGAAAATCAGGTCTGTGGACAGAGAGGAAGGCCAGAACTGGTCTAAAGTTACTTACAGCTGCCCGTACTGCTCAAAGCGCGACTTCAACAGCCTTGCTGTTCTGGAGATCCACCTGAAGACCATTCATGCAGACAAACCTCAGCAAAGCCACACATGCCAGATCTGCCTTGATTCCATGCCTACACTGTACAACTTGAATGAACACGTGAGAAAGGTGCACAAAAACCATGCCTATCCCATGATGCAGTTTAGCAACATTTCTGCCTTTCACTGCAACTACTGCCCGGAGATGTTTGCAGATATCAATAGCTTACAAGAACACATCCGTATTACTCACTGTGGCCCAAATGCTACCCCTCAAGATGGCAACAACGCTTTCTTCTGTAACCAGTGCTCCATGGGCTTTCTGACTGAAGCAACCTTGACTGAGCATATTCAGCAGACTCACTGCAATGTAGGAAATTCAAAATTGGATTCCCCTGTCATTCAGCCAACACAGTCTTTTATGGAAGTTTATTCATGCCCTTATTGCACAAACTCCCCCATTTTTGGCTCCATCCTGAAGCTTACAAAGCATATTAAAGAAAACCACAAGAACATTCCTCTGGCACACAATAAGAAGTCAAAAGCAGAGCAGAGTCCAGTTTCTTCTGATGTTGAAGTCTCTTCCCCTAAAAGGCAACGGCTTTCTGCTAGCGTAAACTCGGTGTCTAATGGTGAATACCCGTGTAATCAGTGTGATCTAAAGTTCTCAAATTTTGAAAGTTTTCAAACCCATTTAAAGTTGCATTTGGAGTTGCTGTTGAGGAAACAGTCTTGCCCTCAGTGTAAAGAAGACTTTGATTCCCAGGAGTCTCTTCTGCAACATCTCACCGTACATTACATGACAACTTCAACTCATTATGTATGTGAGAGCTGCGACAAACAGTTTTCTTCGGTGGATGATTTGCAGAAGCATTTGTTGGACATGCATACTTTTGTGTTGTATCACTGCACCCTTTGCCAAGAAGTTTTTGATTCCAAGGTATCTATCCAAGTGCATCTGGCAGTCAAGCATAGCAATGAAAAGAAGATGTATCGTTGCACAGCCTGTAACTGGGATTTTAGGAAGGAGGTGGATCTCCAGATCCACGTGAAGCATAGTCACTTGGGAAATCCATCAAAGTCTCACAAATGCATCTTCTGTGGTGAGACCTTTAGCACAGAGGTAGAGCTGCAGTGCCACATCACAACCCACAGCAAAAAATACAACTGCAAGTTTTGTAGCAAAGCTTTTCATGCCATCATCTTGCTTGAAAAGCACTTGCGGGAAAAACATTGTGTTTTTGATGCTAGCGCTGAAAATGGTACAGCAAACGGCATGACCCCAACGAATAAGAAGACAGAAGGGGCAGATATCCAGAACATGTTAATGAAGAATCCAGATACGTCAAACAGTCATGAAGCCAGTGAGGATGATGTAGATGCTTCTGAGCCCATGTATGGCTGTGACATTTGTGGGGCTGCCTACACTATGGAGGTCCTCTTGCAAAACCATCGTTTGAGAGATCATAACATCAGGCCTGGGGAGGATGACTGTTCTAGGAAGAAAGCAGAATTCATCAAAGGTAGCCACAAGTGTAATATCTGCTCAAGGACCTTTTTCTCAGAAAATGGCCTGAGAGAGCACATGCAGACCCATCGAGGCCCAGCTAAGCACTACATGTGCCCCATCTGTGGGGAACGTTTCCCATCACTCCTGACCCTGACGGAGCACAAAGTCACTCACAGCAAGAGTTTGGATACAGGGACATGTCGGATCTGCAAAATGCCGCTGCAGAGCGAGGAGGAATTTATCGAGCACTGCCAGATGCATCCAGATCTCAGAAACTCTCTCACCGGGTTTCGCTGTGTTGTCTGCATGCAGACGGTCACCTCCACCCTTGAGCTGAAAATTCATGGGACGTTTCATATGCAGAAATTGGCAGGAAACTCTGCAACCTCATCGCCCAATGGCCAGGCCTTGCAAAAACTCTACAAGTGTGCGTTGTGCTTGAAGGAGTTCCGGAATAAGCAGGACTTGGTAAAGTTGGATGTGAACGGCCTTCCCTATGGGCTGTGTGCTGGATGCATGACCAGGAGCACCAATGGACAGTCTTCGAGCTTGACTCCACAGGAGGTGAATGAGAGACCGTGTGGCAGTCTGAGGTGTCCAGAGTGTAGTGTCAAATTTGAAAGTGCTGAAGACCTAGAGAGCCACATTCAGGTAGACCACCGAGACCTGACGCCTGAGACTAGTGGCCAAAGGAAAGGTACCCAGACGTCCCCTGTTCCCAGAGTAAGTACAACCGACCTTTAAAATGTCTGAGGGATATAAGGTAGACCTTCGATGTGATCGAGAACTGATCTGATGTTATTTTTTTCCAACTGTCACTTTATAAAATCACTTGTGCTACTAAAAACTCAAACAGAACAGGTGGAAAGCTAGAGTACTGCACATAGAAAAATTAGATGTTGCTCAGTCTCACAGGGTCCTTGTTTCCTAGTGGCAGTGCATCAGATTTTTTATCATAAAACTGCCCTAGATTTACCAGCAGAGAGCTGAGGCACTTGAGTGGTGGGGATTGAGTTTGTCCATGAATTCTGATGCTGTTGAACTGGCTTATCTGGAAAAGCTGGGACATTTCCATGAAAAAAGGAGATGCTGAGTACCCAAACCAAAAATAATCTGATCTGTCATACTTGAGAAATTAGAGTATTTCTTACCAGGGAGCTAAACACAGGCAGGAGGTTCTTTTGAGAATGGAACTTTTGAGGAAAAACGTAGTGAAATCCAGCCTACCCCCCAAATTCTCACTTAAAACAAATTACTGTGCTGAAGAGCTTGTCCTTACGGATGTCTGTCAGATTGAATGTTCTGAGGCTACTTCGCTCTCAGTGTGCATACGTGTGCTTGTGCGTGCGTGTCTGTGTGTATGAATTTAAACATTATTTTAAAATTATCTGCTTCGTGGCCCTCCAGTAAGATAAGTAGTTTTCTTGAAAATCTGGGAATTGTTGTCTAATGCAGGTTACATATAAGTGTGCTCTCCTTTAATGTTTGCAGGTAGCCTGCTTTCCCATTTCTTAGCTTACAAGATAACCTGGGAACATGCAGATCCAAGGTTTCAGAAGCCTACTCAGGAGATTAATATCATTTGCAGTTTATAGTCTTTTAAAATTATTTGTTGACATTTTGGTTCAAGAATGGGCCAAATCAGTCCTTCCTCTGTCAGGAACAGATGGAATGAGAAGTAGATTTTGGAAATCTTCTCGGGAGACCAACAGCAGACACATCTGAGTATTGATATCATCTGACATTTTTAATTAAACATGATGGGGTGAGATTTTCAAAAGTATCTAAGGAAATTAGGCACCCAACTCCTAATGAATAATTCCAGCCGTAGATGCCTGTTTATGTCAATCTGCTAATTAAAGCACCCACAAACACACCTTACTGCATTAGAAGAACCTGAAAATACCATTCAGCTAGAACACCAGAGGCTCAGCAAGTAAGAGAAGACCCGAAGTATGTCCTGAGGACGCAGATTGAGATGCCTCCAATAGCTGGCGCAGGCTGTGTCCCCAGCAGGACTTGTTAGCTCCGGCTGAGTGCCGGGGCGCGTGGGGCGGCATGGCCGGCTGAGCTGGGCTGTGCGTGGCCGGCTCAGAGCACGGCACTGCCTGCCCAGCACCCGCTGGCCTCAATGCCCCGTTCCAAGCTTCTGAGATAATCCCACAGAAAGCTTATTTTTTTTTCTTTTTTTTTAGTAAAACAACTGGATATTGTTCCCTCTGGGTGCGGTGAATGTGTGACTAAGCTTCCAGGCACACACGCTTAATTCTGCAGAAGGATGAGGAATGGAAATATCCCTCCCTGGTGTGATACCTTTTGAGAGTTCGGCTGGGACTCTGGCTAGGTCATTCTCCTTCCTCCTCCTCAGGCCTTTATTTCCTTCTAAATTCTTTAAAGTACCTCTTTTTTTTTTCTTAGGTAGGACTAATTCTTACTATATAGGGCTGTGCCTGTAGTCTAAAGTATTACCTTTTCTTTGTTATCAACTATCAGAAGCAGAATACATTGCCATTTTCTGATCTTATTTCTGGCTTTAACTCTTTCTTTCAGTGACAGCTTCCATACTTGTTCTCTCAGGGGACAGTTTTAAGTTCTTCAATAAGGTAAATGCTTTGAATTTCATCCTGTGAAGAAAGAAAGGTCTTGGTTCCTTTGTAGAAGATAATGAAAAATCAGCATTTGCGATGATGGCAAATGGTACCTTCAACAGGTGTCTATGGCCTGCACATATGCTAATATCGGAGACCTTTATGGTATGCATCCCAGGAATAGACACATTGTTATTAGGAATAATTCATTATCTTACCCTTCATTATAGGTACAAGACCTGAATTCTGATACCAGTTCACATGGAAACTATTGGTGTTTCACTCAGGTTTCTCGAGGCAGTGAGTGCCCTTTGTGTCTGCCTAGCAGAGTGTTTTGCAAAGAATTATGCTGTCTTTCAAATGGTGATAAAACTCTGTATTTCAAGAACAGCATTTACTTAACTTCATTGGCTTCACAGCAAAGCTGAGCAAGTTGAACATTCTCTCTCTTGTCATCTTGTTAGCATGCTGCGCACGGGTAAAATACCCTTTCACTGGAACGATCTTAAATGCTCAATGCATGTAGAGTAATTTGCTGATGTCCAGAGAAGAGCTGCTTCTCTCCAATTCTTGAGCACTTTCACATTTCTTTTTTAAACACCTTATTGATTTTTCTTTCTTAAACAGAAGAGCAGTTGAAGATTAGAACAATGTACAGTCAGAAAGAAAATACAGGGAGATTTAAGTAGTGGGTATAAGTTTCAGAGTAAATAAGAATAAGCAGAATGAAATCAAAGCAAATGGAAAGATGATGATGACATACAAAATCCATAACTTATTTCAATGTTGGAAATTGCTCCACCAGCAGTTATACTTCTTGAATTGAAGAGGTGAGTGTGGAAGCCTAAAGGAATTTCAGGAAAAACCTTAACTGAAGATATAACCCCAAAGTGAAAGAAAGGAAGAAAATAAATATTAGCTCTTGATGAATAAAAAATGAAAATACTTGAGAAGAAAAAAAAAATAGAGCAGGAGAAAAAGAACAATTCCTTTTTACTGTATGGATTTAAGTTTGCCTATATGTGCACATGGATATAACAATTGTCTCTTGGACATCTAATCATGATGGTCAATGAGAGATTTCCAGACGGACAAAGTTTTTGCCTTGTGTACATGGCAACATCTGTATTGGAAGATTTGTTATTAGGAGATTTTAAGTCAAGTCAGTGATATTCCACAAGGAACATCACTAAGACGAATAAATAAAATACACCTTAGTAGTAAAAGATGGCTCTAACATCAATTTGTGTTTGATTCTTATAGTTTTACGTGAGCTATTCTGTTTGGATAGGACTAAAAGGGTTTTTTTAGATGAGCATCACAAGTGGAGGTGCCATTCCTGTATCTGACACATGTACAGCTCAAGACCTTTTTTAACTCTTATTACGATCGCATCAGAGGTAGTGCTTTCTGAACATACTTCTGTAAGAGCTTCAGTTTTGAACACATTTCATTGATTCCTTTTAACATGTCTTCTAGAGGAATGTGCACATCTTGAGAAACATGACTAGTTGTTTACTACTGAGATTTCTCATTGCCCCTTGTAATACTGGAAGCAGTCACACTTCAGGCTGCTGTTTCTCTTACACAGATTTGTCCTTATTTTGTACCAGTTATCATGAATAATGCTTGTTTAACATTGACAATAGCAAATGCTTAGACTTCAATTAAATTTCTATCTTGAATAGTGTTACTATTTTTAGCCCACCTGCGTTATTTGGACTGAAGAAGCAAAGGAGGTGACATAGCAAGTTGGAAGAATGAACCCTATTGTGCTCCTTTACTCAGTTCCTTTTCTCCTGCACATTTATTGGACTCAATTCCTTGTCTTTGTTCTCCCCCATAGCCCTCCTCTTCCCTTGTAAATTCACTTGAATGGAGGAATATTTTCTTTGTAGAACAGGAAACCATTTCCAGATTTAAAGGAGGACAGTCTGGAAAACCCATGGGAACAACAGTTATTTCAGAAAAGAAACCAGAACCCTCTGTTGTTATTACTACTATTTTGTGCCAAGATTAGAATTAAATATCTTGACTTAATGGGGACTGAGGTCTCTGCTGAAGGCCTGCTCATCTGGTCTCCTATGTCACCTAGATGCCATTGCCTAGACTCTTTTAGCTTCTCAGAGGCTGGGCGCATTTGTTGTCACCACTTGTGAAGACAGAACTTTAAAAACGGATAACTGACCTAAGACAGAACTTTAAAAACAGATAACTGACCCATTGTTAATGTTCATGAAGCCATGAAGCCATGATGATCATATTCGGTACCACAAATCACACAACCTTGTATTAAAACTAGTGTTCCAAATTTACTGAGAATGGAATCTTATTTTGTGATATTCTTTTAAAAAGAACGATTACTGAGCCAAAAAATCAGCTCTTCCATCTCTTGCATATCCATTTGGGTGCTAATCTAGCTATAGTTATTTCGTGGCCTGTATGGGGCCGTTTATTAATACCACTCTATATCTAGCGGGGTACCCTGTCACAGGAGCTGTCATCTCTGTTGAACAGCTCTTTTGCATGAACATATCTTAGCTGAGGCTAAAGATAATACTCAGAGGAAGTCTGAAATCTGTGTCTTCTCTGAGGGGTGGTCACGCCAAGCAGAGTGTTTTATGAGTTTGTGAAATGGTGTAGAGAAGTTCTCACTGAGTCTGTGGCTAAACAAAGACATCCTGTCTCTAGATCTGCTACTAAGTAGCTTTCAGGAGAACCAAAATCGATTTAAAAAATGAATCATTTGTCTGTGTTTAATGTAACTCTAAAGGTTTGAAATAGATTTGAGCTGAGATATTGTCCTTTCTAGCTAATGACTTAGGGAACCCGCATAACAGAGATAATTGTTGAACAAGACACAGAACTTAGATATGAAGTTTCAAAGAAGAGGAAGGTTTCAAGTTTTAAATGTGACCACATGAATCATTCACTGCCCAACACCATTTTTCTCTTCCAAGATTTTTTGTGTTTTGTTTTGGTTTTAAAGTTAGGAGCCCTCAGCATGTCTATGCCAGTGTGTTTGAGAGAACATGTGTCCGTATGTGTGCTGTGCTCGTCTGCTGGAATAGGTTCCCAAGAAAGAGTGCTGCAGAAATCCAGCTGCTTTTCCATTAACAGCCTTGCTTTCTGAATGGACTCCAGGAGGATACTTTCTTGAGCTGCCTAGGGATAACTAGCCATTCCAGACTATTTCCTTTTCTATGGTTGGCTGTGTCAGGTTTTGGCCAATGGAGTAAAGCCTTCTTCCTATTATCATGTTAATCACCCATTGTTGTTTTAGCCTAGAGAGCCCTGCCTATGTGCTAACACATACTGCGTACAGAATTCATGGAATACGCATAGCATCCATAGACTGGTGCATTTGTTATTATGGTATTACAGCATGTTCATTAACCTCCAGCAGGCTAACTTGTTGCCATTGATGACATGGGAAGTAGTTAAGAAGCTCTTGGCAGCACCTAATTTGTTCTTTCCTCAGCAGGTGCTCGAGGAAATTGGATCCCATGCGCAGAGGGGGTGACAGCAACTCCTCTGTTTAACTCAAAACTTCTGACTTATTACTGCTGTCCTAAAAATGGGATTCTATACCTAGGTGTGGGGTGGAGGCTGTAAGAAAAAATAATGTGTATCTAAAAGTGCACAAAAAATACCTGCAAAACGTTTTGCTTCAAATAAGTTAAGAGGGTGTTTTTAACTGAATTGGGTTTCTCAGTGCTAATGGCTTGGGGTTCTCAGACATTCCTTGGCTAACTGAGCTTGTGGCCAGTGCGCGGCGATTTCACATACATTCTGCTGCCATCCACTCCAGCCGTAAGGATACAGACCGCATGCTCATGCCTAGTGGCAAGTATTGCAGTAGGAGTTATTCTGTAGGAAGAAGTAAGCACAAAAGGACCAATTTTTCTAAAATGCACATCAAAGGATGTCTATTTAGATAGCATGTACCCATGCAGTAAATGAGCACACACATTAGACCAAAGCACCGTGCTCCTGCTTTGGGAAATAAGAGTTTTTGCAAGTGTACAAAAGCTTAGTAACCATGTTTTATTTTTTTTTTCCTAACTTGAATGTCTGACTTGTCAACATACATTTTAATTTCTACAAATGATTTTGTGGATTTTTTCCTGTCATGTTGCACAAGTATACACACCACTGTCAATCTGAGTGCAAACCCCATTTTCCCTATTTGAATAAATGGTTCATGTAATTGCCTCTTCACACTATCTCCTCACTTCTGCAGCTAAGCTTCCCTGGTATGACTTTGAGATGGAGAAAATACACAATAGATTGCACTAGGAAACAATTCTTTGTGGTAATGCAGTTTTTCCAAGATTTCTGATGGGAGACCATTAGAAAATGTGTTTTTTTCCTTTTGTCCTTCACTTCCCCAAGTAACTATAGGTGTATTGCCTACTGTCTTTTGATTTTAACTAAAGATTGATTTTCTTTGAGAAAGCTAATCTTATGCTGAAAACAGAATTACCTTCCAATGTCTTTTATTTCACTGTGTAGGAATTTTTACTGCAATGGGTTAAATCACATGAGCAATCTGTTTACGGCTCAAGTACACAATCAGATTTTGATGTACTATCATTTGAAATTTTTAAACTTGAAAATAAAATTTCTCCTCAAGTAGGCTGTTAATTAGAGATTGTATTTATGGTCCCAGAAGAGCCCGACCCAACTTGGTGTCTTGTTAGGGATACGTGAGCAGAAAAGGCCTCAGTGGCGGAAAGTTGAAGCACATAACATGCTATATTCATGATCACACTTGCCTTATGCTACAGTGCAGTTCTCTCTAATCTCTTTTTGGTTATTAAACAGAAAAAGACCTATCAATGCATCAAGTGCCAGATGACCTTTGAGAATGAGAGAGAGATACAAATCCATGTCGCTAACCATATGATTGGTAAGACATTCTTTAAACTAGGCCACTCATTGGCTGCTTGTTTTTTGCTACTCTTTGAAAATCATTATTCTAATAACTTGTTAATATTCATGTTGTAATTTATTTTTTTTTATCTTTCAAGGAAAATGATTTTGATGTAATGATTCTTCACTTCAAAGCTTTTTAAATATGTGGTTATAAAAGTGTTACTGCTGAGCTTTTTTCCTTATCCTTTTGAGTCCTCATGTAGCATTTTCATTTATATTAAAATCAAACTTTTGACAGTATCTTCCATTTGATAGCATAAATTTCTCTCTATCCATGTAAAAAGTACTTGCTGGTTGTCAACCACTTAGGAGCAATTATGTTTCAATTTTGGATGTCATGACATTGAATAGATTTAACTGCTAGCATTTTCCCAGCTAAGTGTGGTGAATTCCTGAGGAACATTGTCAAAACAAAACACTTACAGAGTTATTTCAGTGAGGTTTTTTCTTCTTTTCCCAGCAATTCTGGACTTCAGAAAGTTCAACTTTTCAGACATACAAGTGTTTTAAAAATCAGTGCTTGCTGCCTTCTACTACAGTCCTGTCACAAGAGTTTGTAGTAAAGTGTTGTCATCTGATGGGTTGTATTTCTGCTGCAGCTGTATGATTACTTTTCTGATGAACTCAAAGAAATGTTTTTGCTGTCTATACAGATGTTATAAATATATGTGTTGGCCCAAGAGGTCAGCTTACCTTGATGCATAGACCACAAAGGAGTTACTTACACAGGCCACTGTGGGTATATGTTGGATGAGATTCTTCAAGGACCCTACAGCGTACTCTGTGCATCTCATATGTTCACATGCAGCATTTACCTCCCACAAGCATAATGGTTTTCCTTCAACAATTTTATATTTACGAAACCATCCTCATGCCAGTGCATGTATGTAACTCCTATTAGCTTTGAAGTGAATTATGCATAAATATCAGAGAGAGAGAAATACAGACTGACACAGTCTTTGCACCCCCACCCCCAAATGGAAAATATACATGTCAGTCACAATAATTCTCATCCAAGAGCCAGGCAGGAACCTCAAGTCAATGTCAAACAGGTTAAGATGAAGATATCTAAAAATGTTTGCTTTTGTAGCAGGTGTTAATGTAATCTCTTGTTTGCAAGCTTGAAGACTGAGATCCTTGTTAATTGGACCATAGTGATTTCATGTAGCTCCCCCCTAGATTTTTTTTTCAAGAAGCCTGAAAGAAAGAAGTCCTTAGGCAAGCTTAGCACTTGTTTCAACTTAATTTGTGATCCAGTAGCTAATAAATACAAAGGTCATCAAGTGCTGAGTTAAGGTTCTGCTTCATTTGAGAGGGGAATTATCTTTCCTTTTGGAAAGATGCAATTTCTTCATTTTCCAGTAACTGATGTGTGAAGTTTATTTATGTATATCCCCAAATTAGTGCTGCCTGGAATAATACACATATATATGACATTATAAGGTTCACTATTAGTGCTATTGGAAATCCACAGTGATAGAAGGCATAGGAGGCTGAGAAAGGTGCAGAGCTGCGGTTTGTGAAAACTCTACCTGTTGTTTCCTTGAAGCTGTACATAAGTTATTATACATATTAGGAAGAACTCTGTATAAGTACAAAGATGTATATGGAGTCAGTTCCGTACACCTAGAACATGGTAAATACCAGGACGTGGTAAGAAAATGCATGAACATTCCATTGTGGTGTCATAGCTTGTGTTGCTTTGCTGAGATACAGACTAAGAGCCTTCATTAAGTTCAAGTCATCACTTCATTTTATGGTGCAGTTTGGGAACGAGTGAAGTGTAGACACATAGAGCCAAGCTTCCTCGCACTCTGAGCATCTCAGTTCACAAGGGAGTTGGGCCCCCTCTCCTTCAGGACATGTGACTGCTTCCAAAAAGGTTTTGCCAGCAAGTCTGTTGTTGGTATTTGTGCTTTACTGAGGAGTACTGAAGGCGAAAGAAGAGACTAGATGTCACAGTTTCTGCAGCAATAAATACTGTGCAGATTTTTGGTGTTAATTTGCATAGTGCTGAGTCAGTAATAATAAGGAGAGTGATGGATTGCCTCTTGGGCTTGCCTCTGTGCCCTTTGTTCTAAGCCTGAGAGCCTTGATCCCTTAGTCAGGCCATAGGAGAGATGGACATGTGCGTCCTTACTGCTCAGGCTGGTTTGTCACTTATAAAATAAGGGGTGCAAGAGTTTCCTTTCTCTGTGTTATGCTGAGTCTAGTCAGATGGGCAGAAAGAAGCTAATATAGCTGTTTCTGCAGCCCAGGTCTGTGTCACGGGAGTTGTTAACGTCATAATTGTCAATTTAAGACCTACAGGTGAGGATTTGTTTGTGTGTGGGGTGTGTGTGGGGGTGTGTGCACTGAGATCCCAGGGTGAACATATGGGTGTTTGGGGAACAGGGGGGAGCTTGTCCTCAGACTGTGACTCCTCAGGAGCCTAGGGTTGGACTCAACGAACTTGTATCTGTCTAAAATTAAGGTATCTGTTTTAATATAGTCATTGAAATGCTGTCTGGGGAAAATGAATGATTGATACCAATCTAAGATAAGAATTTGAGTAGGATAAGCATTTCCAGGGAGAGATTTTTATCTCTCTTTTGAATTTGAAGTGAGCCAAGACAATGAAGTTAGCCTTGACGTGTAATTTTTAGGTAAAAAAACCCATGGCTTTGATAATCCAGGACCTCTCAGCAGCACTTTCTTCTCATACTTTGAGAAACACAAAACCAATAGTTGAGATATCCTAAGCACTTGTTTACAGTTTTATTCTGCTCAAGTGACTATCAACAAAGGAATCCCTGCTCTGTAGCAGTGACACCTCTTAAGTGTCAGTGTCCGTAATATGATTAAAGAATTCAATTATTTCTGATATCATAGTCTTAAAAAGTGCATATAGTTAGGTTGGCTGTGCCTCCCTCTTCAAGCTCTCAGCTCCTCAGTCTGGAGTCGGAGGCCCTGCTCATAATTCATAGGGGTAGGGGTTTTATTTTTTTCAAAACAGTATGCAGGGAATTTCCAGTGCTACTCCCACAGACCGCTTTGAAAAATTACCCTCCTGCACTCTAGCCCTTCATATCCTGTACACAAACACAGAGGCACACTGGGTCCTGCGCAGGGTCTCTGGGGAAGGAGCAGGCTGGATACATCCCCAGAGGAGGTAAATGGTAGATTTTTGTTTCATTTTACACTGGGGCCTGTAGGAGGGCTGTAAGCAGCAGAACAGACCTCCTCAGCTGCGGTTAGCCAGGAAGGGATCTGTTTAGAAATGTTTTCAGCCGGCAGGGGGGTTAGGGGTAGAATTTTTCGAAAGCAGAGATCTTTGAAACATTGCACTGATTGGGGCTCCTTTGAAACATTTCCATGCCCACAGAAAGGGGATCCCCCTTTGAAACATTTACAGGCGTTGGGGAGTCCACCTGGGACTATATCAAAAACTTTCAGTAGTTCTTGCTGCCTCTGTACTTGCTTACCTCCTGTTGCGCTGACCTGGCCATGTTTAAAGCTTCTCCCCCTTATCTCCCCACCTACCACAGCCTCTGATGTGCAGCCTCTATTAGATGCAGGGGAGGATGGGCGTACGCAGCCCTGGGCTCTATGGGGGGGCACTGAGCAGCCATGGCAGCAGCCAGCAGCATGGAAATCTGTGCAGCTCCTCCCCAGTGGCTGGGGAGCTATGGAACTTCAGTCTCCACCACAGGGCCACCGCCAAGTCCCCGTGGCACACCAGTGATAGCTGCCCGGGGGAAGGAGCCCCAGCACTCTCCTGTCCCACACTGCCAAGGACCCCCAGCTCGGAGCCCTGCAGAGGGAACATCAGGATTTGGGCCAGGGTTTTCCTACTGGGTTTTTACAGCTGTGCTGTTCCCACACCAAGTTGGGTGCCCTAATTAATATTTTTCAGGGTGCACAAAATTCCACAGACTTGTTGCTCTCCAGGTGGGTCAGGTCACCCAGTATCAAGGGAAAATGCATTTGGATCCATGCTGGGGCTCTCAGCTGTTTGGGTAAGAGAAGCGAATGTAGCAGCGCTTCTCTCTGTCGCTGTTAGATGGGGAATGTTTTCTATTTAATGTTCAAAAAGATGAACAACTGTCCCCACCCTTCTTTCTCCCTTTCTTTAAGGAAGTCTCCTGGCAAACATGCACGGGAAGCTCAATTGGAGTGTAGTTAGGGCTGGAACAGGGAAAATAATGATTCCTGGTCATGCTTTAACACTGGGCTTGCTGCGGGACCTTCCTGCCTCTGGCTGCAGAGGAGTGTGTTTGTGGGCTCGTGAGAGGCTGTCTGGCTCCTCTGAGCTCAGCAGAGTGCTTCCCCGGTGCCACTGCTGTCCTTACATGTGCAATTGCCAGTGCTCCCAGTCAAAATTCAGATCTGAATGCCGGTGAGCAGCGAGAGAGGGAGGGGGGCGCAGGCTGGGCAAGTTGCCGTATGTGCGATGTGAAACATGAGGCCCTGTTTGTGCTTTGAGAGCCACTGGGGACAGAAGGGAGTGCTGGAGGGAAGAGTTCCAGAAGTCACATTGAAATTGTTCAGTGGTCTGGTTCTTGGACTGCTGTCTGGGTAAATACTTCCCTGTCTGATGTGATGGGGACAACCAAGTTAAGCCACATGTTTGGAGGAGCAGGTAGAGTTTTGTGAGTACTGCCGTAAGCCGTGGCATGCCGTACATTGTATGTGGTATAGGACTCCAAGTATCTGCATTACCTTGCCTGCCCTTGGAGGTCATGTTTCAAGTTCTGGAAACACTCTGCCAGAATTAAACACAAAGAGGAGGGATAACATGCATCCACAGTTATGTTTCTTTCAGATGCATACAAATATTCTAAACAAAAAATGACCAAATAAAGGTTTGTTATTTTGTTAACATTTAAAAATAACAAAGTAAGTTTGTTGCGCATAAGAGGTTAAACTGTAATAATAACTACAGAAATAATTTTCTAAAAAACAGCAGTTTAGGAAGCTGATTTTATGTTTGAAACAGTTAGCGGGTGATACCAAGCTCAAGCAGTAAGATGAAACCAGCAGAGTGGTGAAGAGGTTGAGATAGTATTCAAAATCAAACATAAACCAATGTATTCCCAGTTATGTTTCCCTTTTCTGTTTAAAAATTGAAGCAGTTTTATCTTTTTATTTAGGAACTCACAGTTTTCATGAATTCAGATCTTAACAAAGTTGCTAACTTATGTATTTCCGAAATAAAAATTCGGACTCTTTTTGAGTGGTCTTGGACTCTTGCCTGTCACAGTAGATTTTAAGTGTGTGTGTATGTGAAAAGGATGTAGGTAAAGACCGTTTTTGCAGAACTGACTTTTACAGATGTGGAAATACTAGCCCTGGGCATCTCTGATGAGGATGTGAAGCATTTCTGGTACTCGGGCCTGATCTTGTGAAGTGCTTTGTTCCTTGTTCTCATTGATTTGGGAGCTGAGGACAGCTAATGCTTCTCACAGTCTCTCTTACAATAAAACATTTTTTTTTTCATTAAATAAATGTCAATATTGGAAGAAGGACAGCTTTAATTCTTGTAAAATTCCCATTTTCCTGTGTATTTTGTTTAACACAGTACTTGAATGCCAATTGATGTAAAGTTTTGAGTGTGCTATTCCGTAAATACATTCCCATCCATTAATATACCATCATGACATTGTATCCTGAGACAAAACTGTTTAATTCTTGAGGGAAGCTCTTCAGACCTAAGCGCTCATGTTAGTGAAAGCATATATATGGTAGCAATGATAGTGACATTGTAGAGCACTGTCTTGGTAATAGCTTTCAGGCATTAAGGCAAATAAACATTTGCCAGATTGTTTTTGAAGCATTAGATGCAAATTATCAACAGGAACATATTTCTGGACTGAACAGCTGAATGTGTGAATTAATTATGGACACATTAGGAACTCAAAAATATTTTTTAAACTTTGATGTTTGTAAAGCATATTCCGAGTAATTGCTCTTTTAATGCAGAAATGAAGGTACAACTTGTTTACCCAGTGCTTGCTTCAATATCCAATTCTATGTGGATTTGCCTTAATTAACAATATCTACTAGACTTTCATTTTGCAGTGGCTGGCTATTGTGAAAGAATTTTAGGAAAAAAACAGCTAAGTGTACTTATCTTAACAGATGAACAACATAGATGACTTTTCCTCACACACATGAGAACCTTAATCCCACCACGGGCGAGTGCCGCAGGCTGGCTGGAGTCCTGTGCCGCCACCGCTGCAGGAGACTTTGCCCGAGTGGAGCTTGCTGCTGGCTCAGGCTCCTGGGCAAAGGGATTTGCTTACACCAGTAGGTCCTCATGTTATTTCGTCCAAATCTAAGCCCTGGGTTTCAATTTTTTTTTAAAATATATATGATTTTTAGCGTTAAGCACTTGTGCAAGTAGTTAAATAACATTATGATGAGTATAGTGTACAAAAGGCTGGAAATGTTTCATTTTGAAAGCCATACTCTAACAGTATACTCACAGTGAAAGCCAAATTGCTAACAGGGAGAAGAAGCTCTGTTTATTTTATTATAAACAATATTGGCCTTTAATATAATCTATTACTTAATTGCTTTCTTACTTAGGAACTGGTTTCATAACATTACGTTTTTACTGTCCCTTCCTTTCGAAGGCTGGAAAATTAATTACCCAAAATCTTAATAATTTTATCCTGTCATACTGTGCTGATGTGGCCTCCTGCAATTGTTATCTATGCATATTTGTTCATACAAATCACTCCGTTTCATGAGCATGTATTTTGTTTTGCTTGTTTATCTGCCAGGAAAGAAATAACATTTCCCTTAATGTATTCATTCACATATTCCTTTTGCATTTTTCATTTCATTTACAACTTGGTAATAGTGGTTCAGTTTCACTGACATTTTTATAGCTGCTATGACAACATTCCTGTTTTGCATGATACATGCATAATCGGCTATGATCACAGTTTTACATTGCTTTCATTCTTTCTTAACTGTGTTAAGATTCCTTACAGCCTCTAAACTCAATTTTCATATGCAGTTGTGATTACACCTGTTTAAACATTTTCCTGGTAGTTTCATATTTATTCATAAAGAGAGCAGTTGATAAAACACCTTTTCTGCAATCAGTCTGAGTTTTAAGTGTGATGTTTCTTCAAAGTTATCATTAGCAAGCACCTCAATCTATTCCCAGCCTTTCAACATCAGTTAGGCAGGGTGGCAAAAAATGCTATCTTTCAGTAAACTTTGCCCTGTGTAGCAGTGATTTTTCTGAATGTGTAACTTGTTCTTCATTTGTATTAATGCTATTAACCTTGAAAACTGTTGTATGTTTGTATTTAAGAGTCTGCAGAGATGCTTTCTGCCTGTTTCTCAGATATTTTATATGCCAGCACCCCTCTGTGTCCTACTTTTGAGGAAAAAACACCAGAATATTTCTTGGGGGTGGGAGAGGGAGCAAACCTCCATCATTTCTAGGTGTAGTCTTCAGACATTGTACAAATAATGTTTTCAGAAAGTTGTTCTCCTCATGTGAATTGTGGAACTAATGTCTGTATCAGTTCTGTCTTAAAATCTAGGTGTGGATGATTTCTTCACGGGAGCTTATTAACAGATAAAGGTTTTATCTGGAGAAAGTAGCTGTTACTGCCATTTCTTATTTGCCAAACAAATGTCTTGATTTGGAGACATCAGGTACCAATACTACCTTTCTTGAGTGACAGAAAGCTTTGTACCTTTTTGTGAAAGATAGCTGATAAATGGGAAGTGAATAAGGAACAAAGAAATTAATGTTTAGTTCATATACCAATACTGGGTTAGTTAGGAATTAGCTTAGACAGAGTTATAAAATACTCTTCTTACCTCTTGGAGGAAACCTAGAGAAGGTTCCAGGCTGTTTCCAGTCATAGAAAAATGGGAAAAGAAAGTATACAATATTAGTAAACCATAGTTAAATTCTTTTTCTACGCATAAAATTCTGGATTTCATTCTTTCTGAATATCTGTTCCAAAATTCAGCAGTTCTGAGCATTGGACCTAAAATGTTTATTTTTCTTTTTATTATGGAACACACTCTGGTTTTGAATCAGTAAGGGTACTGGCGTACATATGCTGAACCCTAACTAGTTATCAGAGAAAAATGGTTTGTGTGTGTTGTGTTAAAGGTCCAGATTTGTTCCTCCTGTTACTTGGTTGACTTCAAAGAGAGACAATTGGCCCGTTGCCTTTAATTATAGTTCAAACTGAACGGCTTCCTTAACCTTGGGGAAGATTTAATCTGGCCTCCTAGAACAAGAGGTTACCAACTGACATGGCCCTTAAACAAACCCTATTTCCGTTTTGTCATAGGTGGCCAGCAAGTAAAATCAAACACAGCCCTCCCTGTGTGCTCTGCCTGATTGGTGTACTGGCACCTTTTTTCTTTCTTTGTTTTTTTTTTTTTTCATTTGTGGAGGACATCTTTTCTGCCCTGAGGTTCTTTACAAGTGATCCCCATGAAGGAAGCCCATATAAATTATTTAAATGCTTTTACCTTTTTTCGATGTCTCAAGGCTCCTGCCACAGATAAAGCCTTTGCACGAATGGTCTCTGTCATTTGCACCAGATGCGCTTGCTTGCTTGCCTAGCAAGTTTTTGTCACAAGCTCCTTTTTGTTCAATTTATTAGTAACTTTTGGTGCTTTGGACCTCTGTAAGAATCAGGAGGCTTTCAACTGAATATATTGACTTGGCAGATTCATTGTGTGCCATTTAAAAATTAAGTTTCTTTAACTAAAAACGAAAAACCTTACCATTCTTGAGACAACCAATAACCACCGTGTGATTACACAGTACACCTGAGGAAGAAGTCTTCAGGTTGTCCCTGTCAGACTGCCCTGCAGTAACGTCAGACTTAAAAGAACTAGCAAATCATTACTTTATAAATGGAAAAAAAAAAAATTGTCCTGTCACAACTGAAAAAAAACGTGTGTATGAATACCATGGTCTTCAGAAGACAGAGCTCCATAGCAGGCCAAAACACCTCACTGGTCGTGGTGTTTTCCATAGGCATCTTTGTCGCAAATACACTCTCTCCTGCCTCTCTGCTGCTTTGTTTTTTGTGGTTTGTCCTGCTCGCACAAACCCAGGGACACACAGGGTGAACGAGGTGCTGACCCCATGGGGAGGAGCTGAACCTTTTAACCTCCTGCTTTCTGTAGGAACAGGCCAAAGCCAATTTGGTCTGATGTTTCCTCGTTTTGCACCTGCTGAATTGGTGGAGAAGATGACTACAAAAATGGCATTGCAGGTAGGAAGTACGTAGCACATTTCTGATGTGTATAAATTGCTACTTCAGTCAATCATAGTCCGCTTGAGATTTAATCCTGCCTTCAGATGCTCATCATCCATCGTCTAGTGGACAGCCAAGGGCCTTAAAAAAATGACCAAATCTTGTGAACGTTGTGAGTGTAACTTTGAGGTGTTTAGATTTTATGATGAGATATATCTTATTCTGTATTCACAAGCAAGTATTTTAGCATGGTTTTAGCTAGGCAGATCCATTGGTTGTAGGATTTTAGGTAGAGTTTTGGTAGAGTTTGGGTGTTTTAAAGAATCAGCATCAACTAGCACCACTGGTATGTCCTCAGCTGTTACGTTTTGCACACAGCAGCTATCAGATATTATTGGGGTATGGACAAATATTTCTTAAACCCCATGACTTTAAGCTATATCCAGGAATAAATATTGGCAACAAAAGTTAAATGATGAAACCTCATGCAATGAACAGTAACTGAATCAAGCTGGGCCGGATATAGCTAGATGAAATTGAAGGGAAGAAAGTATTCCAGTTACATTTTCTCCTTTTTTAACTTTCTGGTTAAGAATTTCCCTTTTATTTCCTTTTTTTTATTATTTATTTATTTTAAAAAACAAACAAACAAAAAGGAAAGAAGATAAAATAATAATAATAAAAAAGGATAGAGCAACTTTTGTCCTTTTGATTCAGTATGTATTCTTAAAATCTAGGATTTGGGGGAAAAACAGGAAACAAAACAACCCTCCTTACACCTTTAAAATGTTTTAAAGCTGTTAATAGCTATGCCTTCACTTGCAGAAGAACATCAATGGAGACAAGTTCCTTTGGAGGCTAATTCTAATGTGCCAGAAACTGAAATCAACAATGTCTGTGTTAAACCTGAATGATGAACTTTCAAGGGATGGGGGATTTAAATTGAGATGTTAGTTGCTTGGTTAGTTTGCTTTATATTCCATTTGGAAATCTAAAGGGAGAATGCTATGGTTTTTTAATCTAAGCCTTTTAAAGTTATATATCCTTTGACTTAGTTCAACAAAGAAAAATTTGAAAAATACAATGAAAAAGCAATCTATAACTTTTTTTTTCCTTGTAATTACACTAATTCAAAAATAATGGCCTGAAATTTAATTCTGTAGGTCCTTTTAAAATTTTCTTTGTCTCTTAAAAAAAAAAAGGAAGGATATTGTACTACCCCATAGTTATACAGAAATCCAATACTACAAAAATACTTAAGGTATCGGAAAAGTTAAATGTGTTATTAGAGCATTATTAAAAGGAAAACTGGCTTCTTTTCATGTTTTCACTGAAATATGTGAGGACTGGTGGGTATTTTTTGGTGTGTTAACAGTGTTAACACCCATTCTCAGGGCATCTAATGCCCAGGTACCCATCATACTCTTTGATTGTGGGAGATTTTCATGCGTAAGAGTTCACCTTTGGGTCCCAAAGAGTCCTTGTCGAGTTGTTGTGGAGAAAACTCACAATGTATTTTCTCAACAGCCTGTTTTGAAACAGAAGTGTGCAGTTGCTTGCAAATGCTTCACTGCCAGGCAGCTCAAGATGGTGAAGGTTTGCAGTTCTGGAGTTCAGTGCAGACTTGTAAACTATTAACTGCTGAGTGGTTCGTGTTTTGTGCACTAGTAGTCCCTGCAATCTAGTTTGCAACTTTGAAGAAAGGAGACATTTGTCATGCAGGCTAGGAGGCCAGATTTCATGTAACACAGAGGTGTGGGTCTGTTACCTCTAGAACTGTGACTTAATACTCTATTAACACCTGAGTATATTGAGGTTTGTTTTTCCACTCAGTGGAAATACTATTAGACCATAAATGTACAAGGTGTAATTATATCTATCTTGTGTCTTCATTCTTGTTTGAACATGACTTGCTAGGAAAAAAACTCTAGAGACCCAAAATACTTGTATTAAATGGCCTAGTCAAAGAGTTTTCCCGGTTTCCTAAGGCTTAGACCAGGAAGTGGCTGCCATTTGCAGGCTAGCAATACAGTAAAAGCACATCATTGTACACAACATTTTATTTGGACAGCTGCATAAAAATGGCAACACACTGTGAAATCCATTAACAGCAAAACATGTTAAATTCAGCAAAATGCATCTCATGTGGAACACTGAATAAGAAATTATAGTCTGAGTTTTACTAGCTGGTTATCAGAGTCTGTCTTGAATGAAGAAAATTGAATTTTTTCCATGCGTCTGCCTATAATGACAGTGAACACTGTACAGTGGATTTTGAAACTAGTGCACACCTGTAAATTCTTGCCTCACAGACTTTTCAGCAAGTTTTTCCCAAAACTGATCTTAATATCCATGAGTAGCCTAAGAGGGCAGTTTCCACTCATATAAGTAGCTCTTACTGGCATGTTGGGTCCCACTTCTGCTCACTAGCATTCCTCAATTCTAAAACATTTGTATGGGTAGTTTTTAGGGGATGTAGGAGCAAGAGCTCAAACTAGGAGTAGATGGATCCTTCCCCCTTTGCCAGGGTCCCTGCTGGTGCCAGCAAGGACTGCAGTCTTGACAATCAAGCGTAGGTCCTTTGGCTTTTGTGGAATTTCCATGGGTAGATTTTGCTGTGCATGAAGTAAGACTTTTCAGAGTTAATCAAATAGCATTTAAAAATTCAAAAAACCTCTTGCGAACTATTTTGCATTTCTATTGTTCATAGTGTTTAACTATGAAATGTTGCTCATCAAGATAGGATGCCATTTAGTATTCTGGTAGAGAAAGAAAAAATGAGTTTACTCTTGCCTGGTAGAAAATGAAACAGCCATGTTAACTTTAGCTCTAATCATGAGATTAAAAGTCTAATGGGGAATAATATCATTTTCAGTCTTCAAAGCCAGCATCAATGACCTTTGGAGAGTTTTAACTTCAACAGCCTAATGGTTTCTCTTCTAGAAGATGCAAAACCCAGTCTTTTTCTTGTAAAGGAAAGGAAAAGTTGATGGATAAAGGTGAGTGCAATTAACCGTATGCTGCAGCAGGCTAAACGACTTTTCGTTATATTCAGTACAACTTGTGAGAGGTTGTTTCCAGGCTTTATTGTCCAAGTCACTAGCTGCTCTGAAGGGGGGAAATAAATCCAAGGAGGAGCCACGGGGCTAGGGGACAGCGTGGGGGCAGTCCCACTCCTCCACCCAGCTGGTGTGTGGTGGCGGTGGCTATTGGCAGCAGGGCTGAGTGCGCACGCTGCTCGCCCTGAACAGGTTTGCTGTCTTTGGGGCTTGCGTCCCGTGTAAGAGTGCAGGAATTTCTTGTTTCAGTTCCTGTTTGCTGCGTTTGCGAGCTCAGGCTGTTGCTCTTTTGCCAAGCTGGCGGCATGCGGGGGTGACTTCCTGCACAGGGGATGTAAAAGCGATTCTCTGATTCTTCCTCTGCAGCCATCGGGAGATAAAAGCCAGGACATCGGGGACTGCAAAGAGGGAGCCAAATTATATTTATAATATTAAAGTGAGTGCATTTGTGGTTTTGCCATTCTCCAGGGTTTTTCATAAGTAGAAAAACATGAATTAGCATTTTCCATTTCCATATATTGACTGGAAAAATAGCCTGCTCTCAATTAAGACCTATAGCTTTTGGGATGTATGCAACAATTTTATAAAATATTTACAGCAAAATTTGCATTTTACATGGTATTATAGTTTTTCTTGTGTTTAGTAGAAAGGACTTAGGCCTAAGAGAGGAATTCCACCCAGCGTACCGAAAGGGAAATAAATCTAAAATTAGATTGTTAGTATTCACAACAAGGAATGTCCAGCGCTGACTGTTACCTTCATAATTATCGAAGGTCACTTTCCCCACCAGCTATTTGTTACAGCCACTCTAAGGACTGTGCTCCCTATGCGGAGCTATCACTATCCCTTTAAAACTGTCTTTGGAAGCGATTGGAGCTTTGTGCTAGACAGATAAGTAGAACATTTTTTACCAAATGTAAATGCGCGCTGTAAAGAACATCGCTATTTCCTGGATAATTTGCAGTTGTATATTTTATGTTAATTTCACCGAAAATATTGCACCCCTGCCAGGTTTAGTAGAGGCTCACTGTGATATGAATAATTTCTAACGAATCATTTTTTTTTCTTCATTTAAGATTTGGCACCTTTTTAAGATTTTAATAATAGCAACAAGGAGGAAGATTTAGAACAAGTGAAACATTAGAGCCAAAGAAATTCACATTGAGAGCAAATGTAAAATAGCAAGAATAATTACATGGAAAACAGTTTCCACAGATGTTTTTCCTTGTAATGTAATAACTATTTACTAAACTGTTTATTTTAGGCCCTTGGTTTACAATAAAATATTTATACATGCTCTGCTGTAATAAAAAAATATTGACAAAATACTATAGAGATTTTTAAAAGACAATTAGTATTTCCCTGTCTGGAATGTGAACACAAGAGAAGCAGTGCCAGCCCTTGCCACGCTCGCTGAGAGGAGATGGGGGTTATCAGCAGTAGCCCTTTTGGGTTTGTCGGTGTTTGACTTGGCTAACCAGGAGGCTCCGGACTTGTGGCAAATCAGATTGTAACTTACTGAAGAACATGAAAGTTAACATTCGAAAGACTGTGGAAACATGCTTTTCCACTTCATTTCAGTAAGAAAAACTTTATTCTGTTCCTGACATATACAATAAAGTTATGTCCTGTCTAAGCAAAATGTGCTGCTTTAGGAGGGGGTTTAAAGTTCAAGATGCCAGAATCCTGAATCTTGTGCTTAAGAACTGGTGTGGTACAGTGACTTCTCTCAAGTATTGCCTGTGGCACATTTAAAGCTATTGCTTTGTCCTGACTAAGCCATATTTGTCATAGACCTAATTCATAAAGTTACTCACATGCCCATAGAGTGTGTACGCTGTGTTACACAGGGGCTACCTGCACCTATGCAGATACAGCAGCATCTCAGGGTACTGACATAAATTCAGCAATATTGAAATGGCTACATATTCTCTTTCCATGCATAATCTTAAAATGTCTGTTGTTCTGTTCATGAATATATAGAAGAAACTTTACTTTCAGGTGTCTATGGCCTTACCTTTCAAAACCTTGAACACAGGGTAGTATCCCATAAGGAACTTCACTTCCTCTGCCTGCCAGTTTCATAATGAAGGATTGTACTTTTCTTTCTTCAGAAGTAGTTGTACATCTTTTACTTAACACCAGACTCCTGGCACACTTTAGAAAGAGGCCTCCAGGACAAAAGAGAAGATACTTGTAATTTCAGGGAGAGAGGGCCTGCTGTCCGTCTGCGTTTGAGCACCACCACCATGTTAGAGGAACCTGAAGTCTAAAGTGTGAGTAAAGACTGCATGGCTGGGTCTGAACACCCAACGTTTGGGAAGCAGGAAGGTTTCAATATCTAGATCTGAATCCATATTTAGCAGTTCAGGCTCTACTTTCAACTAGACGATTCCCTTGAGTTTCCGTGCTAGCAAGTTGTGAGCTTTATCATTGCAGAGGAAACAGAGTAGCTGCGTTGTGAAATGATTTGAAAAATGAATTTCAAATATACCTAGGAACCTATTTTCTTTGTGAAACTAATAACGCTCACCTGTTTGAAAATCAGCGGTGTGATTGACTATGCAGATTTTTGTCGTGCTGGGTTATAACATGCACAAAAAAAGAACAGAGCAGAGCAGAAAGCGGCAAGCATGAGAACTAAAACTGAACAAAAGAGGGAGCTAAGAAATCTAAAATGTTCAGTTTTAAGGCAGAATAATCATGGTTACCAGATGCCTTTTGTTGTAAACAGGCTTTTTTTCCATGGTTGACTCTTACATAGAGGCCAACGCACACAAGAAGCTCGTGAGCCTCATGCCATGCCATGCGAAACCACCACGTCCCTTTCCCATGGTTTGCCCTTGTGGAACTTAGCCTCACTGGCTTTTTGATAATTAAAAATTGGCTTTCCCTATGGAAGTCTGGATAATTTAATATCAAACTTACAATAAGAAAAATAGATGGTGTAGTATGTGCAATATTTTCTGTAAATTAAACCAAAGTTGGGTTCTTAGCTTTTAGCCTTTTGCTACCTTTCTGCCTATGAAATGTTGACACATCGCAGAGGGCTGCCAGGTTATGCAATTATTTCAGTGCAGCTCCTTTTGAGTCATCAGTAGGGTCCAAAGCTAGCATTAAGGAAAACAAAGGAATTTGTGCTTGGAAGTCAGCATTGCCCTGCACACACAATTTTTTTTCCATTTTTTTTTTCAAGGACTATGTTATTGTGTAAGTTAATGATTTTGTTTTTAAGTTATATTCTCAGGGGCATGGGCATCCAGAATAATCAAGGATGTCCTTTTAATACTGATCCTGTGCAATGTTAGGTCTCTGATGGAAAAATTGGACCGATTACAGGGTTAGGGCCTTGGATTAACCCCTGCTTGGGAGAAGTGTTGATTTCCTGATGCTGAATGTATTTGTAAATTGATACGTGTTACCTATGTGTAAATTAGTTCAAGTGAAAGTAAATTAGCCTGTTCCCTTCCCTCCTGCCTTTGAAAAGGCCACTGAATGTTTATCATAGTAGAAGCCATTATCTTTGTTAGTAATTTTGAAAATGAAGTGCACCTGCCACTGTTCCGCCCTTCCCTGGCTGAGCCCAGCTCACCTGCTTGGCCCTCCCTGCTTCCCCCGGCTGCTGGCCGGGCAATGGACACAGGTCTCGCCCCCCCACCCCCCCCACCCCACCCCCCCCCGGAAAGCTCAGGGCGCAGTTCTCTGCCTCTAGCCCAAATCGAATGTCTCTTGGACTGAAGTGGGAGTCCTGCATGTATGTAAATCAGAAATGTGGGGTGCTGTATCCACTGTGTGGGTCTGAGGGGAGGGCAGGGCATGTTTTGGAATTGGGAATTGCTTTGGGGTTTTTTTGGGGGGCTGTGGAGAGGAGTTTAGCAATTTTGCACTTAAATTGGGCAATGTTGTCAGTACTTCTGCATGGAAAAGTAGCATATTAAGAGAGGTAGATAAAGGAGAAGAGCAAGAAGGCACATGTGAAGGAGGACTGTGGAAGGAGTTCTTTTTCCTCTTTTGAAAATCCACGTGGTACGAGTTATAATGTAAGCCTTTTCAAATGTTCTCTAAAAACATTCACCTAGAATCCTTGGTATACCACTGCATGTAATGAAGCAACTGGCAGAGTGCATTATTTTAATAAAGTATTGGCTGTTAGTGTCTCTCATACTGGATCAGGAAAGGAGTTCAGAGGAACAGATACTGCTGAAGAATCTGTCTCCAATTTTCCCTTGGAACTGCACTTCAGGGTTTTTAAAGGTTTATGTATTTAACAGTGCAAATCTTCATTTTAGCTTTTCATTTGCTGCTCAGGATTTTTATTAATTTTGCAGTGTTCATTTAAGTTGATCCAGCCCTTTGTATCATTTCCAGCTTGAAATATTAGTTCAGAGATAAGCTTTGTTATTAAATGCTTAATCTTGAACACTTGTCTTATTTGGTAAGAATTATCTCTGAGAAGTAGGCAAAGAGAAGTTGACTGCTGTGGTTTTAAAGCAGCTTTAACTGGAGTAGCCCAAGTACTAGTTTACAAAGGTTGGCATCCCTTCAGTTTGCCATCGCAGCAGCTGGACTTCATTAAGTGCTGGTGTTAATTACTGGGAGAGTGTTGGTTCAGTATGCATGCAGCAACACTTGGGGTGACACACAAAACAGGAAAAGGGTCACCTTGAAATAGAAGCTTTAAAAAAAACAACCCCAAACAAAAACAAAAAAAACACCAACAAAACAGGGCTGCCACTAATTTTGTAACTGCATTTAGTTCACTTATGCTGCAAACAGTGAAATAAGCACTACCGTGTGGTCATAAGGAATGTCTTAATTGCTTCTGCCATTGATGAGGCTAGGAAGGAATGTAGGCACAGTGCTGGGCTAACTTGCCCCGTAATAAAGGAAGATGTTAATGTCATATTTTCTATGTGTGTGGCATGAAAGAGAGAGGGAAAATTCTTTTTGTATTCTCCAGAGTTTTCGAGCCATATACATTATGGTTTGAGGAGGAATTATTAATAATTTCTTATACTGTAAATAGTATTCTGTGGAGAAAACCTGTTAAGGGCTTGTATCTGAGGAATGTTTAGGGGATGAATGTCATGGAGAATAACATAAAACATGTGGCAGCATAAAACAAGTATTGCTTGGAAATGTTGTGTCCTAAAGCTGATGACATTCAGACAAAGCGGGCCAAGTCCAGCCCTGGTGTAAGCAGCTAATGGTGCACCCAGCCCAGTATCCCACCACCGGCTTAAGCAAAAGCTAATTTTTATCCCTGCCTTTTGCCTGGCAATTGCCTGGATGCAGGAGCCAGGCACCCAGGCTGGAAGGGGTGTGTGTGAGGACGTTGGAGGAGAATTAGGTTATTACATTTCCTCCTTAATTCTTCATCAGGGCTGCCGCCTGTATTTTCTACAAAAAAATCAATGCATTCTGATTCTGTAATTTCCCATGGTGCCTCGCCGGGTGCGCGGTGTGCCGTGGGAGGTGACATATCCGGTCATGGCAGCTTGAACTCTTTTTTCCAGTGAAAGAATTCATTGGAATTTCACAACCTTTGCATGCTTTTGTGAAAACACTCATTTGTGTTTGCGCCAACCTGCTAATGGCGGATGCCGGGGCTTGTGAATCCCACCTACATTCGGTGCTCGTTATGGCATGGAATGTGCCGTTAATAATGCATCTGTGAAACTCAGCTGCGAGGGAGCCAAGTAATTATCCCACCGTAGCGTTCCCTGCTTCAGTGTCATCACAACTGGGGCTTCATTAAAAGTCCTAACAGTAGAGATGTTGTGTGGTGCAGCCTGTATATATATTTTTTCATTTAAATTATCAGCAATGCCATGGCTCAGAGGTAATTTGACTTTTTGAAACCGTGGAGCCCCTGTGAATTTCCTTCCTCCTCTCCCTCTCGCTGCCGCACCAGCTGATCAGCCCCAGAAGAACAAAAGGTTTATCTGAAGCTATGAAGCATATATTCACCAGCTTCTGGCGTCTAGATAAAAAAAAAAAAAAAAAAAATCAAAGTACTCCATTGAACATGTTAATACTGAGCAAAATGCACACAGCCAGATACTAAACCTTTACAGGGATTTAGGCATTTGAAAAGTGATACTCTGATCAGGTCTTGAGTTAGTTTCCTTAGCATAAAGTAAAGTAGAATCATAAAATATAGGTTTTTAAATAAATGGAAACCTTAACGTTTCCCCCCCTTTTGTTTTATTTCTTTGTCTGGTTTCTGTCAGTCAGTCAGTCAGTAACAAAATCTTGGGCAAAGGTATGCTATAATGGAAGTATTTTCCCTTTTTAATATCATATCCTTCCAACAGAAAACATAGTATGAACCTCTGGCATAAAAATAAACAGGCATGAAGAACAAAAGCATTTGTGGCTTCTTACAGGTCTCTGAGGGAGTTTAAGATGCTCCTAAAAAAATTATTAATCCAGTACCTTATTCTTCCTTGTTGTTGTTTTGTTGGTTGGTTGTTTTTTTTATGGCCACTGGCTTCCCATTTTACCGTTCCGCTCTTGGGGAGGCTGGGGTCTAATGGGAGCCCTGCTAGCAGGACACTTTGCAGTGGTCAGAGTGATTGCAGGCTTTGTCGGAGCTTCTCCCCACCAGCCTGATGTTGCTGGGAGAGCTGTGGTCCTCCAGCTTGTGGGCAGCACTGGACCCCACGCGGGAGCGTTGCAGGGAAGCGGTGGGGGCTCCCATTGGGCTCAGTGGCTCGCACATGGCAGGGGAGATGGGCCCAGGGGCTGTGCCCACGTAGCCATCCTCTTGGATGTTGTCTGGTTCTGTAAGTCGTGCTGAAGGTATTGCTCAGTGGTGGGGACTTTTCACCAAAGTCTGCAGTGCAACTCCTCGCCTGGCCGGTGGTTATCCTCCTCATAAGCCCAGGCTATGCTGCATTGCTTCTTGATACAGGAGGTCTTTAATGGCGGGGGAGCTGCGCGCTCCCCCTGGAGAGTCTAAGCTCTTGCAGAGCTCCCGCTGTTTGCGCCAAGTTTTCTGCAGGGGTCAGAAGAGCAACTGTGTCAAAAGAAATGGGGAAAGAGGAGGAAACACGGGAGAAGGTTCAGCCGCACCTGCCTGCTGCTGCCAAACCGTATGCGAGGATGGCAGGTCACACTCTCCCAGCCGTTTGAATTCATACAGGGCTGAAGAAGCAAAGCAGGGACCGCAGTACTAGCTGTGGGCTTGGGGCATCGGAATCCACTTGAGTGTAGCAG
>NC_137594.1:14004189-14084189 GCF_963210335.1 Falco punctatus | reverse complement strand
GGACACTGGAGCAGCGAGTGGTTGTCCTCTGTTGTCTTTGAGATCTGACCTGGTTTCCTAACTGACAGAAGGTTTGTTAGGAGTAAGAGGGAGATGTTGAAGCGCTTGCTGTTGTTCAGAAGCCATGCGCTTACCTTGGGAGGCAAGTCAGTGGTTAATACTGAAAGGTAACAGAACGAAATCAGGAGGGCACAATCTGAAAATCAAATTGAAATAGATTGTTAACTAATCCTTCCAAATTTTATTTATTAATTTTGTAATTATACCAAATGAAATCCTCACAAGCTACTCTGATTACTTGGCTTACCTCAATTTATATTCAAATCTCAATAAAATACATTTCAGCCTCTTCTTAATGAGATGATGAAAAATGCTATCCCATGGAAGAGTAGGGGACACACATTCCAACGTAACTTACAGTCACCTGTTTGCTTTTTAATGTTGCTATTGAATTTGTATTTAACTCCGGATTAAAGTATAAGCTGGCGTATTTGAATAAGGATATCTTTAAGCCATGAGTTCTTAAATTTTTTTTAAAATGGCCGCACAATTGGTTAATAGAGATTTTAGAACTTGAAGGATGCTGAATAACAAAGCCATTGCACTACTGTTGATCAGATGCACAAAGCAAAGTTTCATAAAGACCTGTAGATGCTGGAGTCCCGTGGTACAGACAAAACGCTGCGGGTACTTGTGGCAGTGATGGAAGGGGAAGGGTCCTCACCCCTGTAAAGAGGTGCTGTGTTGGGGGGCTGCTGATGGACAGCGGGAAACTTCCCTTGGGACCCTGTGTGGGACTGTGCAGAAACAGGCGGTGTCCCTGGGACCTGCCAGTCAGGGGGGGAAGGTGGATTAAAGAAGCAGTCCTGCCCTTCACACGTACAGGGCTAAAGTGTTAGTATTGTTGGCAGGCGGCGTGTTCCCCATGTGCTAGACAGCACTCAAACAGTAAAAAGTATTCCCCATCCTCAATGGATGCACCATTTTACTAGGTAGCAAAGCTTTTAAACGCCAGCAGGAACTTGTCAGTGACTACCGTTTACTCACAAGTGTACCTCAGGTCACCTCTGAAGCTTTAAAGGGGGTTATATCTGTCATTTCTGAAAGGCAGGTTTTTGTATGTTTTTCAGAGCGGGTCTTTTTCACCAAAATAAGTGATTCACTATGACTGGATTTTGGTCAGAATTTCCAGATGACTCTGAAGATAACTTTTAATGATCTTCATTGTAAATTTGAAAAAATACAACCCAAACCAAAAAGTACTGCTTTTTAAATATAGGTCACTTTGTCCAAAATGAGCTTAAGTACAAACTAAATTTGTTTTGCCAGTTAATAAAATGTGCTGTTAATGGGACAGTGAGCAAATGTCACATTCACATGTTGGTACCTATCCGAGCAAATCAAAGTCTACTGTTTGGCACAAAGGGTAAAAAACCCCACGCTGTAATAAAACTGTCATAGGATCAGTGTCTCCTGCTTTGTAAATAAACATCTTCGCTTTGCCTCGGTATTTCTGTAACATCCGGAGACTATTATCCTGCGCTGGTGCTCTGGTTCATTGACAGTTTCACTTAAACAGTTAAACAATAATTCGAAATGGAAAATGTTCTGCCCATATTCCTTAATTCCTTTGTGGTCCCCCCCATGTCTTTTTGTCAGTTGCTTCAGTAATTGCATCTTATTTTTTGTCACGCAGGAAAATACCGAACTGCTCACAAACCTCATTCAAAGCCAAAAGTATCAAACGTTTTTGAGGTAGATTTTCCAGCAAATGGAAGTGATACAAAATCAATGGGCCGTTTCCAGTCAGAGGAGGAACTGTGGGCCCGCTTAGAAGAGCTCGAGAGACAAGAAGAGATACTTGGTGAACTTGACAGGTACAGTGCTGCAGTAGCACGGTAAGGTTTGGCATTCAGAAAGCTGTGGGGGTGTGGTTCTGTTTGTACAGAAAAGATCTCACTGTCAGTGCAAATAACTGACTGGACTGATGCAGTTAAAATCATAATAGGTGGGAGAAGGGTGGGACGTGAACAGAGAGTGCACTGCAAGGGCGAAGGTGCTAAAATCTGCCTCTGTGCAACTGCGGCAGGCCAACGTTCTAGTATTTTTTCTTTCAGATGATAGAAAAGGAGGAAGTAAAATCCATTTGCCACAGGCTAGGAAAATCCATTGTTCACAACGCAGGAGTTACACGTTTAGTGTTTAATGACGTCCTTAGATCTATTCTGATCCTAACGCAATTCATGTGTCATTAGCCAGAATGCCACGGTTTTGGTGTTTCCAGCTGACACGGAAAGGACATGGTCATACTTACAGAGTATAAAAAAGGTTCCACCTTCGGGCTAAAAATACAGTATCTGGGTAAAGAAAATGGTGTACAGGCTTGTTCATTATTTTGTATGCCTGTGCGTCTTGAGTGTGAGTTGTCTCGGTTCACTTAGCTATTTTTCATTTCATAGGATGCCTGATACAGTTGAGACAAATGGAGAAGATACAACCTCTTCGGAAGAGGAGAAGGAAGATAAGAGGGCAGATCTGAATGGGACATATAGAGCAGAAGACTGTACTACTCAGGGCAACTTCCATAAAGAAGTAACAAATTCAGGCTTGTTTGGTGGCCAAGTTAATGGCTCTAGTTATTATCACAGCGATGATGAAGATGATATAGACATTGGAGATAACTCTGTTCCAACTATTTTTTTCTCTCATACTGTTGAACCTAAAAGGGTTTGTACTTTATTATTTTTATCTTTCTCTCAAGAGATTGTGTGAGACATATATACCATATTTGAAATAGAAATTTTTAGATAATTTAGAATGCTAACTATAGGTGACATTTATTTGGATTTTTTTTTGAGGGCTTGAAACCCACTGTTTAAATCCTGCGGTTTCAAATACAGTATTAAAAAATTATCTCGAAATGTATACCTTGCTGTGCTGGCTTCTGGCTGCTGTAAAAGGTAGTATCCTGTCCAGGAGTTTTTAAAATGACTTTTTACTTGACTTGAAATTGACTTTTGAACAGCTCAGTTGTTGAGGGGAGTTTGAATAAGTAGATTGTCATATACTATGTGCAAAATCTGTGCGCATTAGTGCAAAGAAATGGCCCAGCCTAGTGCAAGTGGTAAAGAATAAACAGTTCACACTGTGAATGTTACCATTCATCCATTTGTTTTAATTTATCTATGCTTTGTAGTCCCCAACTGCTTGAATAGGAGAATGTCAGAAGTCAGTTGATCTGCAGCCTGGCGATTGTTGATTTTATGGTCTAGACCATCATTTGTGTTCAATTTTCAGGTAAGAATAAACACAGGAAAAAATACTACTTTGAAATTCAGTGAAAAGAAAGAAGAGGCCAAGCGTAAAAGGAAGAACAGCAGTGGCAATGGCCATGCAACTCCAGAACTGCCTAACATCAAAACCCCAGCAGACATTTACCGGTGTGTAATTTATAGCATTGGCATGTGAGCTTTCCCCTTAGCAGACCTTTGCTTTTCATTTCTGTTCACCTATAGTATGAAGCCGAGCCTACTATTCCCTAAAAGAAACAGCTGGAACTGAATTTACTACTTAAAAATGAAAGTTTGTGGCTTCTGCATGGTTGCCATGCTTTCATATCCATAAAACACTTCTTAGCTTAAGAGTTCCTTTTCCAACTAGCAATTCGTCATTTATTACTTTTTTCAGAGTTTCTGAAATTGAAGTAAATTTGCTAGTACGTATGCCCTGCATGAAGGAATACAGCAGTTACCTTACATATTCTGGTTAATTCTATGTCATTTGCTCCTGTGTTTGTTTTCAAACATAACTGACCAGATCTGTCACTTGTAATAGTCCTCCTGTTCCAGTTACTAATTGTTTCGTTTTGTCTCTTCCTTTCTAGTATCTTCAGAATATACTCAGGTCTTTGTTTGCATAATTTCTCTTGCATTCTCTCTCCCTGACTTTAGTCCTTTACTGTCTCTGTTCTCTGTAAAAAGAAGTGCTCACCTGTAGAACAACCACGCTCAAAGAGTTTAAAAAAGTCTTGGGCTCAGAAGTCTGTATAAAACACTAATCTAAGGTGACGGGAGAGTTAAAACAAGTATTTAGGTTTGTAAAGATGAACACCAGACCTATTAGATCGGTTGATTAAGTGCTTGTGAAAATCACACTGCATTTGTATGTCAGTGTATTCCGGCACCTAAATATTTAACAAAATGTGTCACAAATTGTGAAAAGGTAAAAACCCATCCTGTAATGGCAGCTACTGGGGCTGAAGATGAGGTAAAAGGTTCATGGTGCTCTCCCTGAGCTCTGCAAAGGAACTCCCATCTTCTGTGGAGATATGCAAGTGTTCCCGTGAGTGCCTGCTGAATAAAGCTGTTAAGAGACAAGTAACACCATTAAAACTCATCCAGTCATCGGGCTCCTCCTTTGTGAGTTTGATAAAATCAGCACTGTCTTCTGATGCCACTCTTTCTCCTCCACCCACCCTTGACTTCTTTAAGTCACGGAGATGGAGTACAAACTGTAGGAAGAGGCCTCTCTATCAGTTTACAGTCTGTTAATACTTGAAAAGAGTCTTCGTGTTGGTGTGATCTTAAAAGCTGATTTTTTATATTTTTGTTTGTTTGTTTGTTGCTGAAAGCAGATTATAGCACTTGTCAGGAAAAAGCTTCATCTTTTCTATGTGCAATGAATGCTTCAAGTATTTGTTTTTATATTCTACATTTGACAAGGACTTTATTCTAGAGGACCTTCCTTCGTGATCTTCTGTTTCTCTTTACAGAAACAACCCTGACAATCGTTTAGTTTACCTTTTTTCTAACTTTTTGTAACTCATGCTATTCTGTTTTCTAATGCTTTTCAAAGAGCTATACATTGTCTGCTGGAAGAGCATACCAACTTAATGCTTGAATAAAGGGCATAACAGTGTTTGCTCTGCAGAATTGATTCTTGTACGTTGGTAAATAAGATGCCTCTAAAGGTGCGATGTTGTAATTCTGCAGCGAAAAAGTTGGAAAAGCACATCATAATTAATTTGTACAAAAGACAAAGCAAGATCACTGTAAATTTGTCATCTGATCCTGAAATGGTTTATTAAAGCTAACATTTTCCTTTATAGAGTCTTCGTTGATGTTGTGAATGGAGAATATGTCCCTCGTAAATCAATTTTGAAGTCTCGAAGCAGAGAGAACAGTGTTTGTAGCGATACCAGTGAGAACAGTGCTGCTGAGTTTGATGACAGACGAGGAGTTCAGAGGAGTATTAGCTGTGATGAAGCTACTCAGAGTGACAACAGTGAAGGCATACTGGAGGAAGAGGAGGAGGAGGGGCAGCAGCAGCTACCAAAAAAGCTTCCTCCCTCTTCAGGGACAACCGAGGTACAGTTTTTAATTAATTATTGATTGTTGGCAGGGATAAAAACGAGAAATCTAATGGCTGTAGTTGCCTATACCATCAGTTTGATATCTTTAAAATAATTTTCTAACTCCTACCTAGTTTGCTTCAGAAGGACATTATCAGGTGACAAGCTTCGGTCATGTGCATCCTAGGGGCGGGGGGAAGGAGACGAGTCATGTGGCTTCCCCAAGACCTGAAGCTGTTCTGTAAAGATCTGGCGAAGTAGTCGCTTGCCAGTGTTACTGAAACCAGTGTCATGTCTACCGGGTCATCCTGAAAATTTCACTGCAGGATATACAGTGGGATTAAAAAAAAAAAAAAAAAAGACTATGTGCTTCATAGTGGAGAGGGAAGAGTTGATTCTCTGTAACCTGTGTTGCACAGCTGCTAGACAGCTAATTTCTAGGTGGTGGTTTAAAGTTTTAAAACACAGAAGTATCAGCTGAGTTATTACTTGGACATGCTAAAGGCAGAGGAATTGCCCTGTGGAAGAAGGCATTACTCCTCCACTCATCCTATTCCAGACTGGGGCCATTAGCGATCCCAAACAAATCTATTTTCATGTGTTTGGAAAGTTCAGGGCTTCATCATAAAGAAAAGAGACTGTTAGACGTAAGGGAAAATGTACAGTTGCTTAGTGACTGGATGAACACAAGAATTAAATGTAGCCGCTGCTCTGAAATTCATGGCATAGGGTATTCTTCATTTTTATTTTGTGAGGACTTACACTAATTTTTTCAAACCAGATGAAGCTGAGTTTTCAGTAGTTCCCAATGCAGTGGGCAAGTTCAATGAAAACACTATTTTTAGAAAAATTATTTTTGACAAGAAATGAATTCCTCATAAAAGCTATTGTTTATCATCATTTTTCATACAAGCAGCTACAGATGCATCCAGGCAGGATGTGAAGATTCATGGTGGAAGATCCATCTGTAGACTTAGATACTTAACGTTGCATACTTCCTGGAATATATTTGCTGTATTTTTATAAAACATCTAAGTACACTTTAGAAGTTACCCATTAGTCCATTTTCTGAATATGACGTGATTATTCTCTACAATGTAATGTATTTGCTAAGTAACTGCAGGAGAGTGAGCAAAACACTCATTAGACATGCCTTCTTAAAGGCTGCTGTTTTGCTTTTGGTTGTTTTTGTGGGTGTTTGAAATACATTATTTCTCCGTGACCACTTGCAACACAGTAACTTTTTTTGTTTCTACTTTTACCGGAGTTGTCTTGAATTGTATTCTGCTTACCTGTTTTTGAAAATGAGCATGTTGTTATAACAGTGCAGTTGTGCACAGGCACGGCTTTGGGCATACTGTGGCTATTGGAGCAGAAAACAAAAAAACACTGCTTTTTTTGCAGGTCCTGCAAGAAAAGAATGGCTGGTTTGTTTTGCTTTGTTTTTCTTGGTAACTGAGTTATGAAAAAGCAGAACTAAGCATAGTTAATAAATCTGGTGTGCATTCCTTTGTGCCCTGTATGATCATCAAACCTTGGATGTAAACTGCTTCCCCTTGTCCTTAGGCATTCGGACTTTTGTGTTTTCAGTACATACTAGAGTGATTTGTTCTTAAATATGTTTATGAAAAGTAGTTCTGAGCTGCTTTTTTCCCAATGTTTTCCAAGAATCACGGTCATTTCTTAGTTAAGTTAAAAAGGATTCAAGTCATATAATCAGCTGCATATAAATTATCATTTTTAAACATTAAATGTTTTTATTAGACCTTTTATAGAGAGAAATAGTTGGAAGCGAGTTTGCTGTTCTCTTAAGTATAAATGGCTTTCACCATTTTTTGATCATATTTGGTAAGGAAAAAAGAACAAACAAAATACGTGCTTGCCAATTTGTATGCAGTGTGTCAGCTTGATGCAATTAGAAGATATTAAGTCATAAAATATGACGTATGATGGAAATGCTGACATACTCCAAGTTTGCAAAATCTCTCAATTCTTATCCAAAATGAAACTATATATTACATCAGCTGGTTTATTTCTTGAGCGTGTGTCGGTGAGTAGGCAAGTTTTTAGATCATTTGTGCAGTAGGATTGAGATTTAAGTAGTACATTTAAGACACTGTCTTTCATTCAGTCGTCTTTGAACAAGCTATATTTTGAGGTTAATTACGATTTGGTTACTTATGCAAGGAACAATCATTGGTTTAAAGATATTTCTTTACTTTTGATTAAAAGAAATAACAATCCTAATCAGGCTAATATAGGGTAATGACCTTATGGGCATAGCTTCACATTTGCATTTTATTAGCTCATTTTGAGTATTCTCTTCTTTTGTAGGCATTTTCCGGAACTGTTATAGAGAAGGAGCCTTTGTCTCCCTCCTTAATACCACACCCAGTCATTGCTCACCCAGTCCTGCCTACCATTCTGGAGAGAAAATCAGAGGAAGTTTTGTCCGAAGCATCAGAAGAAACTACAAAGAGGATTTCAAAATTCAAAGCTGCCAGAATGCAACAGACTAACTAGGTCCTGCCTAGCCAGCTGACGTTGGGGTATCATGTCTAGTTTCATATTTGTTGAGATTACGTAAAACTATATGCGTTGCACCTAGCTAGTTAAAAGAGTGTCCTATGTTAATTTGGCATTGGTTATCTTTTGAAACATTTATTGGCAACATTAAAAAAAAAAAAAGTTCAGTGTTTGAACACTTGAGTATTCATCTTATTTTGTCGATTTCCCTGTGTGCTGTCAGCACCTTTGTATATGTTTGCCTTATGATAGCAGCACTTGGGTTCTTTTTCAAAAACTGTTCCTCACATACATTGTTTTTGTGTTTAAACCTAAATACAGGCAGTTTTGTGCCAGCTGTGATGTTCTACATACCATATGGACCATTTTAAGGAAACTTTTCACATTTCAAATAGATTCACCAATTATATTGCATTACTTGCTTTAGCATTTTAAGACACACTTGTATTCACATTCTTGTAGTTTTGCAACTAGGTGTCTGCTAGAAGTTTTTTTCCTTCTTTCAAACCTCTCTGATATCTCACTGTACAGATCTATAAAACGCTGGGTTCGTGTACATTGCAGGGAAGTTTCTTTGATGGAAAAGGGTATTTTGTAAAATTAAATTTTCAGTAAAAAAGCTGTGAAAGTCGTGTGTTTTTTGCTGCTTTACTACTAATTTGGAAACAAGGCAGAGAGGTTTTTATTTTGAACTTGCATTTCTAGCTTGAAGTGTTTACTACCACATGGACATAAAAGCAGTCCATTCTCTTCTGCCATTGTGTTTTAACCTCCTGCTAATGAATGTCCATGGAAATTGAATGCTCTTAAGGAGAGAAGCATAAACTCAGGCTCTGATTACAAAATCTCCCAGTTCTTTTGTATACTCAGGAAACATTGTAATTGTCTTGGGAATGCCCAGAGGGAGTCAGCACTAAGGAAAAATGTCTTAATGCTTCAACTTTATTTCAAAACACAACAGCACTGCAGCACTCGGGGTACAGTTCTGTGTATCCTTCTCATGACTGAGAGCAATCCTGGCTCTCGGAGTCCCTGCCCCGCTGCCCCTTCTACGGGCTTGCTGCCCCCTCCCTTGTGCTGACACAGCTTTTGTTGGGGCCACCCCTTGAATGATAGTAGGTGACAAGAGCTGGGTTTAAAAAACAAAACTACTGGATTCCGGGGTGGTTTGGGTTTTTTTTTTAATAGTTGTGTGTGTTTATCTGAAGCTAGTGAGTTTTCTAACCTCTTCCGCAGCGTGCCTGCACCAGCGCAGGTAGACGGGTAGCGTGTGGAGCGAGGGCAAGGGAGAACGTTGGCAGAGGGCGTGGGGAGGTGGAGTACCTTAAACCGATGTTACTCTCCAGCAGACATCACCAAACCACAGCCTAAAAAGTGAGGCAGAAAGACCTGGGAGGTGTAAGGAAGGACTTGCTTTTGGCCACAGTTCTGTGGTTTTGCAAACACGCAGCCTGAGAGCTGCCAGCAGCTGGTTCTCCAGATCTTGGCCGTCCGTGAGCAGGGGTCAGCTAATGCCGTTTCCTCACCTGTCCCTAAAACAGCCGCGCCTCGCAGCCTCACAGTGAAACTGAGCCACCAACTCCCCCTTCCTCCACACTTGTTTTTTTCTCTCTGTGCTTAAAGGGGAGGAGGAGGCATTGGGGCTGCTTTTTCTAAGGTGGCTTTTAAAAAAGGCTGCGCTCCATCCAGCGCTGATGTCCTCTGCTGCGTGCTTGGGAAGGTGGTGGTGCTTCATGAACAGAAGGTGCTGGCCAAGTTGTGTGGCTGCAAGGGGGCAAGACGGGGCAGGTAGCAGGGGTCCCTGCCTGGGGGAGCAGCCCACCAGGGCCCACCAGAGCCCACCAGAGCCGCGGGGCTGCAGGTTCCCCGTGATATGGTGCAAATTGTGTTTTGCTGCAAGAACTGAAGGGAAAGTTGTGTGGCCCTCCCGTGCCCGAAGCTCACCGGCTGGGAGGGGGCAGTCTCTGTTTGAAGCAGATCCTGAGAATCACGTTGAAAGTGTTAATGATTAACTTGATTCATGCTCAAATGTGGACTTTTTTTTTTTTTAAAGCATATTGCATTAGTACTAAAATAAGCCATCAATGCCAGTCCACCCTCTATTCACGGCTAAATATTTAAAGGAGGTTATTTATAGCTTCTTTAATGAATTCTTGGCTAAACAAAATGAAATTATGTCCTAGAAAAGTAGAAGCTATTTTGTAACCAGAACAGTGCAACTGTAAAATATAGTTCCATGAATATGTATTTTAAATAACAAGGGGTTGAGATCCAAGACTACCAGACATGGATAATTAGAGGGGAAAAGAAGAGAAAGAAAGAGAGAGAGAAACCCCTTTAAAAAAGATTTATTTAGATATCTTCTGAAATACTTCCTACTTCTAGTTACTTCAACAAAACCAAATGCCCCTTGTCACCATAGATCAGTTTCAAATCAAAATTAATTCTTTGCTTGTTTTCTCCCCCCCCCCCCCTTCCCCTTTTTTCACATCCCTGCTCACAGGAAAAAGTAGGATAAATGCACCTTGGGTTTTAATGAATTATGGCCTCGGTTCAGGGAAGCATCCTTACTCAGGAATGCACTTTGGCATGTGCTTATGTCTCAAAGATTTTGCAAAGAAGAATGGATTTAGCCACATGCTTAAACTAAGCACATGAGTGTTTTCCCTAATAGGGAGCCTGAATGTGTCTGTGCCCTTTCTGCAATATATTTAATTGTCAGAGGGTTTGCAGGCTGGAATGATCCTTCATCTTTGGTCTCTTCACTTGGGCTTTACCAGTTATTCGCTGTGCAGTGCCTAGAGCAAGAAGGCACGGCTGTAGGATTTTTATAGAAGGCTTGCAAATGCTGAATTAAAAAAAATATCCTAAATCCAATCTACCAAAGCAGATGAAAATCTAAACAGTAAAAAAATGATCATGTGAAGGCCTGTCTCAGCGAGGACTGAAACTTTGCTTTTTGTGAAACACTGAAGCTGACAAGTGGATGCAGCTGACCGTCAGTGCACGGATGAGGCAAACGCTGGGATGAAGCGACGGTGCCGCACATTTAAGGCACATCGGGTTCCCGGTGGTAAATTAATCTGTCGATGTGAGTGTCTTTTTGCCCCCCCGTGCTGCAGTTAAGAGATTTTATTCACTTAATTACTAATAAGGGTACAGTTGATAATCGATTTCTGAAACACCCTTGATGGCTTTTCCTGTGCTGCTGCCGGAAGGGCTCCTGGTGTGCCAGGGAGCGCTGCCCAGCTCCCCAGGCACAGGGCTCAGGACCCAGCGTTTGGTGCTTCCCAGTGTTTCCCAAGAGGTTTTGCATGCCCTCAGCGGGAAGAACGTGGCCCGGCCGGGGCTGGGTGGCTTTGGCAGCTGGTCACCGGGGTGGCACAGACACACGCACGCTGGAAGGAGCCCCTGCCCCAGCCCAGTCCTGGTGTCCCCAGCCCCTTTGGGCACGGGCGAGCGGTGCCAGCCAAACCGCAACCAGGCATGGCCTCACAGGCAGGTGGGGATGCAGCAGGAGAAAACAATGGGGAAAGTTACCGCTGCAGGAGAGGTCTTTGGTCCAAAACGCGGTAGCAGCAGCCTCCATGGACACTGCATGGCCACAGGGACAAGTTGCTGGGCTGTGCCCAAGTGCCCCGCAGCTGCCCCACACAGCCCTCTGCAGGGCCATGATTGCGTCAGTGATGCACTGCAAATTACCTGCTCCCATTCCTCCCTGGGAGGCAAATTGACTCTTTAATCTTCTTTAATTGGCCACAAGTAAGCTGAGCACCTGCCTGTACCTGAGGAAAGGATTTGCTGGGGGGGATGCTTCCCCTCTGAAGCTGAGGAAGTGTGGCCTGGAGAAGACAGTGGATGTGGGACATGGGATGTGGGACGTGGTGCCTTCGGTGCAGCTGGGTCTGCGCCGGCAGCTGCCAGCCCGGCCTGGGTCAGCGGAGCCTGTGACGAGCGTTCAGAGGTAACCCGGGTTTGTTTCCTTCTCCTGTAAGACTAGTTGCACTTAGCACTTTTCATTGCTCGCTTAGAGCATCTAAAGCAGCAGATTTTTGTGTGTTTTGAGAGTGTCTAAACCAGCTGTTTTAGCTGTTCATTTTAACAAAGTGATTTATGTTGCAAAAAATGAGCTGGGATTAAAAGAAATCAGATGTGTGTATTTGGTATGCAATATTTTTGTATTACAAATAGCTCCATTCTAACCCACATTAACCCCATGATACGTGAATTTTGCCAACTCCCGCTGCGTCGGTTAAATCAAATCCAGTAAATCACTCCGAGTGTTCTGATTTCTAAGCAAACTGGTCTCCCAGCAGAGCCCTCCACCACCGCTCGCCGAGCGGGCGACCTGCGGCAAATGGCGCGGCTCCGGCGGCGGCGGCGGCGGGGCTGGGGAGGCGCCGGCCAGGGCGGGCGCTGCGCGGTGCGGGGCTGCGCGGTGCGGGGCTGCGCTGCGCGGGCGCTGCGCGGTGCGGGGCTGCGCGGTGCGGGGCTGCGCTGCGCGGGCGCTGTGCGGTGCGGGGCTTCCCCGGCTGCTCGCCTCGGGCTGCCGCTCGCCCCGCGGCACGTCCCGCCCCCCCCGCACCGCACTGCCGGCCCTGCGCGGGTGCGGGTGCGGGTGCGCGGCCTCTGCGCGGGTGCGGGCGCGGGCGGCCGGAGGGGCCCGGCCTGCGGTTCCCCGCGCACGCCGGTAGGTAGCGGCGCTGAGCAAAAGCAACACCGGAAAGCTGCCAGTCAGTGATTATAATTTATTATTCATTTCTGTTATAGGTGGGGTGTGCAGACAGTTACAGTAATAATTACCAAGACTAGAGTGTTTCCTAGGCAACGGGTTTTTTTTTCCTTCATTCATGCTGTTGCAGAGAGTATGCCTGTAAAGCATGACATTGCTGTATTCGGAGGTTTGTTGCCCTCCTGCTGCTCCAGGTTTGATGTTAGTTACAGTATCATAAGGTGCTCTCAAGCATAAAAAGCTCAGGCTGGGATTAAAGCACGCAGGGAACGCTATCGCTAAGTCTTTCCTTCTACTGTTTCACTTTTAAGTAACAAGGTTATAAAAATGCAAATGCCATCTCCGGGTTGTTAATAACTAATATTGGGAAGAATTCCTGCAAGTTGTAAAACATTTTTCGTAAACAAACCCAAACCCAGGTGAGGTGCCTCCTTGTATTTTACGATGGTCTTGTGAAAATAATATTTGCAAAAAGAGGGACTTGCAGCTAGATCCAGCCTGGCGGTGTTTGGCGTCATAAATCAATGGGAGCCGCTCCACGCGGCTAATGATAAGGTGGTATTTGTTGTTTATCCCGCTTTATGGCAACGGTTTGCGAGGAGGAGGGTGCCATGTCCTTCCTGAAGGAGCTGGAGTAATCCTTGGTGTGGTAACAGAGTAACAGAAACCGCATCTATTATCAGAGATTTATAAATGGATCATATTATCCTACATTTTTAGGCTTACTAGAGCGCTCATTTCCAGAAACTTACATCAAGCATTGTGCAAGGATGAAAAGTAGTATTTTTCCATCCCTGCTGTACGAGGCAGAGGGAATTCATGGTGCAATCTCACACCGAGATGGGGAATTTTTACCTGTTAAAATTTTGAAGTAAGATGCTAAAGTATGATTACATCTAGAAAGACACTAATCTGCCAGCGACGCGCTTCCCTCGGAAGGGTGGGCTGTGGATTAATGGGGCGACCCATGGCTCTGGAATCCCGGCTGGTTGGAACAGTTTGATCTCTTTGAAAGGTTAATGGTGATACTAAAACAAAACAAGAAACCCCAAATACAGACTCAAACCTCAAACAGGCAAAGCCCTGATGCATTGTAACTCTCCTCTTGGCTGCCTCGTGCATACAGCCAGCTCGGAAAAGCTCACTGGCACGTGGTGTGCCACCCTGGTGTTACAGCAGTGGAGATGCTCACCTCTGGTCACTGCCCCTGCCCCTGCTCGGGTGGCAAATCCCAGGTTTCAGGCCACCTCAGGCTGTTGGTGAGGAAGGCCAGCTTCGGCCCCTGCCCGGGCTGCGGTGGGAGCCAGCACCCTGCTGTGCCCGGTGGCAGGGAGCACCCTGGGTGCCCGTGGCCAGCCCCAGGTCCCCACTAGCTTTGGGCTCACCCACGTGGGGACAAACAGCCGCTATCGCCTCCGTCCCCGGAGCGGGGCCGAGCGCTGTGGCACAGGGTGCTGCCGCGGGTCCCGCCGCTGCCAGGGCGGCTCTGGGGACATGCGAGTTCTGGCATGAGCCCCCCTGCAGCCCCCCACAAGCAATGCCTTCTCCAACCCATGGCATCCCCCGGTTTCCCATGCCAAAATGTGGCCCCTCCCCCGGCAATCCCCACCTTGGTCCCTGCCGGGGCCGAGTGGGCACCCCGGGGTGCGGTGAGCGGTGGGGGCTGCATTGCCAGGGGTGCCCGGGTGAGCTGTCTGCAATACTTCAGTTTCCATCAACGCAAATCATTTACGCTAATTCCTTCAGATTTGGATTTAAGTTTTAAAGAAAGCTTCAAGTTACCTCAAAATAGCTTAGTAATTATTTTAATAACTTGTGTGAGCAGGAACAATACCCACAGTGTCAATTCTGGCTCACAAAATGTTTTTTTCAACTGTTCTGAGGAAAAAACAGCGAACAGTTCAACAGCTTAAATACAAGCGAGTGGATCTCCGGAGATTAATCTGTCTGGTGTTCCTCAGGTAAAGACTTCTGCACAATTTAACAAAGGAAATAATTTTCCTATTTTTATAATGCATGTCTCTCTGTGGTATAAATTACTAAAACCACGCTGCTTATCCTCAGTAATGTTATAGATGCAGATAATTTACTGTGTATCACGTTATCAGTTCATTAAAGAGATGCAATAAAATCATTATTTACTAAGAAACAGCAACCCTTGCAATATCTTGTCAGAGAAATTGGCTGATGCAAGAGGATCATATTTAAGCCTATATTCACAATAGCCCTTTAAACATTTCATCTGCTTCCCACTTGAGTTGCGTGGAGGGAGCTGGTATTCCCGCAGCCCTTTGGCAGAGGCGGCAAAGTTGAGTGCAGCCCGGCTGGCTGCCATGCCGGGGCCCGATCCGGCGGCATCGCCCCCTGCTCCCCGGGGCTCCCCGCGCCCGCTGGGCTCGGCCCCGCTGCCGCTCCCGCCACCCGCTCCGCCAAAATGTTGCCAAAATATTAAGGGAGGCTTAGGCATTTCCTACCCCATCCCCCTCTTCTCCTCTGCCTAAAGATTACTCTGCATCCTAGACAAAGGAAATATTTAAACTGTTAAATCTGAACAAAGATACAGTCTGCGTATGACTTCTCTGAAGCCCTATAAAAATTCTTTAAAATTGCCTATTCACTCAAATTTACTGAGTGTAGCAAAAATGTCAAAGGCATAAAGTCAGAGAAGATTGAATAAAATAATGCAGAAAGACAGATTAGTCATGCACAGACCCACACAGCCTTTCACAGCACACAATACCACTTTTTATTACCGCTCTATCTTTACAAAGACTATGTTCAATACATAGAGGATGATACATGGTCAGTCATGTAATCTGCCTTTGATTCCAAGACTCATTTATCTGGGCCCTTTTCACAAAGACATTGATGAGAGATTTCAGTGTTTTCAGTGCATTGTTTTATTTATCATATATAATGGCTGGTGGAAAAAAATAGGAATTATGTCACAGATCCTGCATAAAGGAGTTGTATAAAAGACTCTGTGACAAACTTTGGTAAAACACATAGCAGCTCAGCTCAGGCGCGCTCCTTTTTTTTTCCCCAACCCTGTCCCCCTCCTCAAGCACTTCGAATATTGACAGCTGTCAGAAGCCCTCAAGGACGGATGCTGCCCGCCGTCTCTGCCTGCTCTTGCAGCCCTCATGAAGCTGTCTGAAAATTACCAATTTTTTTTTTCTTTTAAATTTGAGTAATATTTTAATTGTTATTTTTAGCAATCTGGATTTATTATTTATACATTCACCAAAGAAAAGAGTCAGTCACAGTTTTGTATCTTGCAAATTTAATAAAGAACAGCCCTTAAGATAGAATTTCTCAGCCTGCCAGGACTGACAAAAGCCAGCTAACGCAGAAATGTCAACAGCAAACCTCATCAGCAGCCCCACCATGCCTTGCAATCAAGGGAAACCTATGGCTTTACATAAACAATAACATATAGCTATCTAAATATCTGTATGTGTGTGCGGAGATGCTACCCGAGGGGCAGGAGGAGGAAGGGACGCGGTGCATGGGCTCGGTGCTGCCGGGTCCCCTCTGCGTGCGTGCCGGGGTGCTCTGGGGGGGAAAGGGTGAGGGTTGATGCTCATCCCATGGGATGGGGGGCCAAGCCCAGCACCTGGACACGCAGTGGTCCATCTGGAACGAGCCCATCGGTGTGCTTGGGCTCGCCCCAGATTTACACCAAGCGAGTGGGGCTGCTTTGCCCCGCTGAGTCACCATCGTGTGGGTGCAGGAGATTTGTTTTCTTCTACATAGCGAGCGGGGGGGGGGTTGGAGCAGGAGCAGCCGCTGCCCCCACCCAAACCCAGCCAGAGCTGCCCAGAGTGGGCAGTGCTGCCCCTGGGCAAAAGCGCGGCTTTATTAAATACCGGAGCATTGTCTGCTGTGTGCTTAAATCCCACTCTGACTTTCAAAAGATCTTTCAAAAAGTGTCTCTGTGGCTCATGGCAAAAGGAGGCTTTCCCTGAAAGAAGGCAGAGATGACCAAAGGCTGGGGAAAGGGCTGGGCCAGCCACGGTGCGTCGGGAGGGTACCGTGTGAGAGCATCCCTACCTGGCACCGCAGGACTGCGGCACCCTGGACGGGGCCTGAAATAAGGGCCTGAGCTGGGATTTAGCTGTAACTCCAGCAGTTTTAGACCCTGAGTGAGGTCTCCAAGGGAGCAGGCAGAACGGCTGAATTTGGAAATGATGTAGAGACACCGTATGGCCAGATGTGAGCTCTTCTATAGGGCTGGCAGAGATAAATCACGGAGGTATCCTTGACAAATATAGTAGCTTCCACTCAGGGCACGATGTTAACCCGCACTTAAGGCTGAGGCACATGATTTAATAGGGAGAGACTTCGCGGCTAAAGAAAAATCTCTTGAGGAAAAAAAAGCGATGCCGATGTCGCTGGAGTTGGGCTGATTGCGCCAGCCCCGGGGGACGCGTGTCCTGAACCTGCCGTGGGGGTGTCCCTGGCGGGCTGGGGACTGGGGCGATGAGACGCTGGGGTGGCTTGGGTGGGCAGGGTGCTGCCGGTGGCCCTGGGACCCACGGCAGGAGGGGCTGGGATGCCGAGCCAGGACAGCCCCATGCATGTCGCCTGAGCCGGCTCGGTCCCTTTAACCGCGGGGAGTGATGGAGAGCCCAAAGCTGCCGCTCTGCGAGGTCCCTGTAATATAGTGCTGTGCAGCTGCAACTTAGATCGTGAGGAAAACAAAATGGGCCGACTGAAATGGAAACTTTTGTTACTTATAATGTTAATGAAACCAGTTTATCAGGCAGCGCAGAGGAAGTGGAATATTTAGTGCCATTTAATGTCTAATCATCAGCATTTCTTTGAATAAATCACATTACATTGTCTAAAACCTGAAAAGACGAAGCTGTAATAATTTTTAATATGTTGTAGTTTCATTAAAGGGACACCCTGTTTGCTATCTAGCCCGATGTGTTTCAGGGGAGGTCGTGGAAGTGTATGTGGTGGTTTCTGACATGGCCTGGTGACACAGTGACTCGGCTGTGGCATGGCCGAACGGCAGCGCCGGGTGTCCCCACGTGCTGGCAGGTGGCGCGTGCGGCACCGCTGCCCCAAACTCATGGCGGGGCTGGAGGTTTGAGAAGCGACCTCATGCTCTTTGGCTCTATACTCTGGTGCCATCAAAGGTTTTTATCTTAGCAGAAATATTTCCTTTCTCAAGGCTGAATCGCAACATTCCCATTTTCTCCCATAGCATCCTGGCATCATCCTCCTGTGAGCCAGGGGGTCTGCACATCCTACCTGCTACCAGCCAGGGTCCCCGTCCAGATTTTTAATCCACCAGCATGGCCTCGGCACCTCTCCAGTGGCCAGCCTGCCCTGCTCCCTGCCTCGCCGTCCCAGCTTGTCCCACCTGCCCCTGGTACCCCCGGTCCCTGCTCAGGGCATGGCTGCTCGCTGCCATCCCGGCCAGCACCGGGCACCAGCGGTGGGCAGCCCGCAAAGGTCCAGTTCTTGCCCACCAATGTCTTGCTCATTGCAACTTTAAAATGAACTGCAATGAACCTATAAGTCATAATAAAATGAAATGATGACAGTTGTCTTCAAATCCATTGATTAATGGAAATACGGGTAGCTGGACACAGACTATATGGTTATAAATGGTGCTGTCAAAATAAAATAATTATTGTATTAATAAGGAAGCTGTTCAGCATTGGCCCTACTCTACCTCTAAAAATATTTCAGCCCTTGATGTGTTTTGTGTTTCATGATACATCATGTGTTTTCCTGATGAGCGGCTCGGCAGTGTACGTTTTAATACAATTACTGTTTAGCAACGTGAGTCCCTCGGATCCTGGTACATGCACTGCAGCTGCAGATGGATTTTTTTATTGACTTAATACTAGTTCTAACTAGATCCTGAAGATTGACTAAGTTGGTGGAGCACATACCACTTTCAAGCAGGAATGGGAAAAAACTAGCATATCTTATTGTACCTGAAACACTCTATGATATGTACTAAATATTATGACTACTGCGAGCCCTGCAATAATTGATTCACCCACACAGCCATTTAGTCTGTGAGCTGTTCGTTTTACAAATTCTACAATCTTTTAGAAATTCTTTCAGTGAAGAAGATTGCTGCCTGGCCTCAGATTCATTATGGTGATTGAATCCTCTTCAATAGAGAACTGTTTAAAGAGAGCACATCCCTGTGTGTCTCACTCAGAGTGAAGGCACATAGGTTAAAAGCTTGTCTGGGTGGCATAATTCACTGCTGCTGTGCCAAACAATCACATCTTATTGTGACCTTCATAAGATACAAAAAGGCAACAGTATGGAGCTAGTCTTTTTTTTTTTTTTTTTTTTCTTTTAAACCACAGCACAATTTTAGCTACCCAACATCTGAAGCTACCAGAATCCCTAATTAAATAACCAATTAATAATGTAGAATAGAAAGAGCTATTTTTTTCAGACACAAAATCATAATTAATCAGAGTACAAAAAGCTGCCTGTCTTTATATCAGGAAAATATAGACTAGGTATTTAAATATTCTAGCACACCTGAACCTTGGCCATCCGTCATTGTTATGACTTAAAACATCTCAGACTAAATTAGGTTTTGTTTGTATAGAGCAGTGAAAGTCAGATGGCTTGAATGACAAAATTAGAACATGCTCAAATCACTGAAACAAAACTGCATAAAAGGAAAGATGTGCAGGAGGAGTATTGCTCGTGTTAAGCTGAAATCCTTCTTTGTGGGATTTTTTTCCTCCTCTCCTCAAATTGTTGTTTGTAACAATAGGAAGCAGAGAACAGCTCCAGGAACTCTATCAGTGTTCTTTATATACATACCTTTTGGCACATTTATATATTAAAAGAAATAATGTTGTTGTGTATAGCTGAAGCATAACCTCTGTTATTTCTGCTTAGTCAAGGAAATGCCATAACAATGGATATTTTTCAAGGAAGAATATCTTTGAAACACAAGACTGTAGTCATTTTGTATAGCACACAAAGGTCAGGTTTACCAGGAATATATTTACATCTTTTTTACATTCAAAAGTTGAGGCTTTTTCCCTTTGGAAGTTTGTGGCACAGTTTGGTAAATTTAATCAAACAGACTTGAATAAATATTCCAAGGGGTTTCTTCTTGCACGCTTCATACCTTAACCCCAACTGTTCTGCATGGGCAAGAAAAAGTTCTCTGGATTTGTTTGTGTGCTGTTAGAGCGAGCGAGAGCAGCAGCTTTGTGGCGCTGGGGCAGCTGCGCCGCTGCAAGTGGGGCTGCTCCCGCCACGCCGGGCACCTCCTGCCACAAAGCCTCTGCCGGCAAAGTGGGCACCGCAGCGCCTGAGCTGCTGAGTTTGGGCCAAATTCTGCAGCTCTTAATTGAGCCACCGTTCCGGTGACCTCAAGGGGAGATCTGCTGAATGAGGGGCTGCAGTATTTGGCCCTTCGTAATTGTTTCTGGGGTATAATTGATGAGAGGCTATTAATGGCTTCCAAGTTTGATAAGTGTTGAACTTCATGGTTCCTGAATCTGTCTAGTTTTAAGCATGTTGTAGGCCTTGTAGCACCCTTTTTTTTAGGAGGAAACAGTTTTATAAATACATGATGCAAATGCCTACATGACCTTCGTGAGCATGGGCATACTGGTACACGACCTCGGTGAGCCATGGGCATACTGGTACATGAGCTCGGTGAGCATGGGCATACCAGTACATGTGTGCACACCTGCGGACTGTAGGCAGTGAGTGGAGAGAAACCAGCAGCTTCCCTCAGGCTGGTGCCGTATCGAGCAGGAGATTCTGGCTGTGTCTCTGTAGTTCAACATCTTACCGCAAAGGATCTCTGTCCACATAAAATTTGTTATTATCCTAGTAATAAATAATTTTTGGTGACAGTTATAGTCTAAAACTTTGTGCAGTGTTTCTTTATTGATAAAACAGCTATGAATCAACATACATGAACACAATAACAATGTACAAAATATATGTATTATAGTTCAGACTCTGTCAATAGGGCATTACATCGATCCGTTCTCTTTGGTGTTATTTGCAGAGCTGCAGTGAGCACTTCACCAGCAATGCAAACTTTAGTAAATTGCCATAAAAAAAAAAAGTAGTTTTGGCTTGGGTTTCTGAAGCCCAGCTGGGCTCGTGTCCTGCTCTTTGGAGTTATGTCTTTGCGCTAGGTTGGTGGAAACAGTACAGAGATGATGCCCCAAGGCTATCTTCAATCACCTACTTGCACGTATTGTGGAGAATGGCAGAGAAGGTGATGGAGGCAGGAGATAGGGGACAGCCGTAGATGAACGAGACCCCATCAAATAAAAGAAACAGTAATTAATAATAAAAAAAAGTGCTTCATGTAACATCTTTTTTTCTGGGTCCATGACAGGGTGTGAGGAAGGTGTCCCTCACAGGAGCGGTTTGAGGGGGCGCGGAGCCATGCCATTGAGGCTGCTGAGCTGATCTGCTGAGTGCAAAGCTTGGGACACAGTTTTGAAGAAATAATCATAGAATCGTTTAGGTTGGAAAGGACCTTTAAGATCATCAAGTCCAACCATTAACCCAACACCGCCTGAAGAGGTAATTGCAAAAATAGTCTAAAAAGCTGCATAGCTTTACCAGGCGTAGATTACGCCAGATGAACCTGGTATCTTGCTTTGATAAGATCATTGATTTTCTAGGTAAAAGAAATGAAGTAGATCTCATCTCCTGCAGTAAAGTATTTGATACAGTGCAACGTGGGAAATTATTAAGACAAGATAAGTACCTGAACAGCAAGACAGGGGAGGGAGACGGGGCTGGGTCACGCTGAAAGACGAAGCACCGGTCCAGGGAGAAGTCGAGGGCTGCCTCTCGGGGTCAGCCTCTGACCTGGCCTTGAGGACAGGGGAACGTGCTGACTAAACCTGCTCACCATGCAAAGCTGGGAGACATCATTAATACGGAGGATAATCGGCACAGCGTACGGGGAGAATGAGGCAATTCCAAGGAGCATACAACTGGGAAGAGCTGTTCTGTCCCACTGCCATAGGAGGGAGGGGAGGGAAGTCCTGGAGCTGAGCCACCTATCTCTAGTGGTGCAAGGGGAAGACCTGATGGAGTTCATGGCCATGAGGGAGTTTAAAGCTGGTAGGTCATGGCCACCTTAAAGTTTTGCCAGTGAAAAATTTTGGAGAGTATCTTACCCGGTGGAGTTTCCTGATGTCATTCAGCTCTGATTTTCAGGTTTATTATTCTCTAATATCTCATCAAATAAACAGTTGCTCTGATCTTCTCCTACTTATGTGCAGAAGTAGCTGACGGTAGTGGTGCAGGGCGCTTGAGATAGGAAGTAGTCAAGTGAAATGATGGAGGGAGCCACACGCCCCTTTTCTGAAGTCTTGACGTTTTCTCTACAGAGAAACAAAGAGCTGTCACTCACTCCAGCACGGAGAGCGCACGAGGAGAAAGCCCAACTGCAGTTAAATAAATAAACACGAATATATATGCGTGTACATTCCCCATGCATTTGTACCTTGAGGGACCCCTGGTGTAGCTTTCCTGGTCCCCGCTGTCCTTCATGGGATGCTCTCTGCAGCCCTTGGAGCTGCTATGCAGCATGTGAGCAGGAGGGTCATGCTTAGCTGCGGGGACATCCGTGGCTCCCCACCCCCCGGTCATCTCCACACCCCCCTGCTGTGCCCCATCCCTGGCTGGGGCTGCCCTGCTGCCCCCTGTGCACGTCCCCATGAGGGTGCAGCAGCGGCGGGAGCCCAGACTCTGCGGGTGAGGAAAAGAAATAATTTGGTTTCTAAATTGGGATTAGACATCATTGCAGCCGAGCCGCAAAAACTCTCCGGCCAAAAACCACAGAAATTGGGCACGTTGCTGAGCGGAGCCCATTGAGAATAGGAGGACGGTATATAAATACTGGTTCTCTGCGGTTGTGGTGCCTTGCTCTTATACTGCAAGTATTTGTGTGTTAAAAACAGTAAGAACAAGACATCTGAAAATTAGGATTCTATGTCAAACTGTCAATACCCACAAGCATGCAGCCTTTCATTAAAATCTGTTTGACATTTTTGTTATGCACAGAGAGCCAAAAAGATGCCAAAAGGATGTGATATTTGTGATCACATCCTCCTGCTAATACAAGACACTGCAAAGACAATTGCGTTAAAACAGTCCTTGCAAAAGGCTGAGCAGTTAAAGAAGAAGAAAAGTAAAAAAATAAAGATACTGAAGTTAAAAAAGAGAGTTATGTGTAGTGAAGGAATTGGGGATCTGCTCCTTGGGCAAAGCAATGGCAGGTAGCCTTTTTAACTCTTTATAGTTAACTGAAATGATAAGCAACCTAGTATTTTCAATTTTCCACAGAGATCTTCAACCCCCAAAATGTGCAAAATTTAATCATTTTGGGAAAATCATGTAATGATCATGTCATGTGACCCAGGCAGGAGAGATATTATATTGTCACAACAATGTGAGTAAATTATCTTACTGGCAACTCGCTTAAAGGTCATGGAGATCATCTGATGCGTGAGATGGAAATTTCTCATGCCAAAACAATATTGACAGCTTATCAAGCAGGGAGGAAAGTACAATGATATAATAGAATGTAAGGAAAGATAACACTTGCTACTGACGGTAGAAAATATGACATGGCATTTCAATTTTAAGGTTATAGGCAGAATGATATGGTATAGATGCTTGGAGGCGTAACAGGGCAACTTGCCTGTGGATAGGCTAGAATGAATGCAATATCATAGCTTAACGTATAAATATATAACATATATTGGATATTAAATACAAGACATGAAGAAAGGGTTATAGTTGTGCAAAGGAGGGAAGGAGAAAGGCCTGCACCTGTCCCAGAGGGGTTCTCCTTGTACCTGCTGCCAGCTCAGTGAAGTTGCTCTGACAGGACTCAAAGGATTTGCATGGCATCGCTCTCTTTTCTCTAATGTTTTGGTATTTGCAGGTGCCTTGATGCTTTTCTTTAATTTTACTCCCTAACCACACTCATCTTTCTGTTCCATAGCTGTAACATGGTGCAGAAAGTGAATGGCCAGCAATCTATACAGTATTTGTGTCTATATATAGTATATGTATATACATAAGCAACAGAGACTGAAGCCCTGAAGTGGCCACTAAAGGTTTCCTCCCTTGTTTTTAATGCTGAGTTATAACACCAGCTAATAAAATAAAATAAATGACAAGAGAAGGGGAGTATTCACAGAGGATCTGATGCAGCACGGATGGTCACAGTCTTTCTTCATCATATGTTGGAGTGCCTGTCCTTGCTCCACTGGGCCCTGCATGCCAGGGCTGCTGCTGCTCGGGCTTCGGCGCGGTGAGGCGTGGTGACACCGGGCAGTGGCCGCTCGGGGCACAGAGGTAGCCGCTGGGAAATGCACTGTCCTGGAGAGGAGTCTCTCAGGTCTGGAAGATCTGTTTCTTGTCTGCTGTAACAGGTTGCCTGGGAGGTGGGACCATACCTGCTACCTGCAGGTCATTGCTCAGGGGGAGCCCTGGTTTCAAAAAGCGCAGAGGAAATACATCAGAGAGGGTCGGCGATCTCTGCATCTGCGCCTGTTTCTCCCTGTATTTGTATTTGGGCCAGAATCACGATATCTCCGGGTATGACATTTCGCATCCATGAATGAGCGACGCAATCCCACTGATTTATTCGCTCACTGGGATATTTTTTTCAGCTCTTCTTAACCCAAATGAAAGATACACATTATTTATTTTCTTTTCCTCTCTCATCAGTGGCAGTAAACTAATTTACCCCTGCCGAGGAGAGCCCCGTCCTGTGCTTGTGTGTGACGCTCTCAGTCAGAGTCCCACAAACATCATGTTTTTCAGAGTGAAGGTTTCTAAGGGCTGAGCCTCAGCCACGGGCAGGTGGCTCACCAGAAGCTCTCATTTCCATGGGCACCATTAGATCCAGGAAAATGACCGTGGTGCTGTGCTGGAAGGATGTACTTGGTCTCCACCGAAAGGCAGCATCATGCAGTGTTGGAGGGGATGGAGATGGCCAAGACTGTGTGTCGCCGCTGGCAGCACCGGAGGGTTTGGGTCAGCCCCATGCCCCCCACGCTCAGCCAGCCCTGGGCATCATGGGGAGCGAGTCTGGATGAGCCACATCTGAAAAAACAAAGGATGTGGCCAGGGCTGGGTGTTACAACGTTTTGCAGCTGTTTGTGTGGTAGGTCCTTGGGACTTTGAAGATCTTAATTTCTCAGAGGAGAAAATGTTGCCAGAGAGCTTTCCTCCACACGTAGTTAGTTGTAAAGGAGCTATAAAAATATTTGCTGTGCTTTAGGTTGTCTTCAGGGAGAATCAAGACGATCAACAAAACCAAAAGGAGTGATGGTCCTGCAGTGGCTGATCAGAAAGGGTTGGTCTGGTTGGCAGAGTTTTGCTGTTCTTGAGCTTGGCTTTGCCTTTTGGGCTCTGGCATCACTGGGGATGGGAAGAGGAGCTGACAGGCTTTGGCAGTAGAAGATAAAGAAATATAGGGCTCGGATAAAGTGCACTTGCTTCTCAAGGATCAAATGAGATCTGAATGAAAGTAGGTTTCTTTCATCTTTGGGATTTTCATATCCATCCCAAAGCACAGTCAGTTCCTTAGTTAAGAAAACAAACTCACGTGCTTGGCTTCTGTTTTTGTTGTGGGTTTTTTTTTTTCTTCTTTTTTTTTTTTTTCCCCAAGACTTACATAGCTTCATATTCTGTGAAGCAAGTTTGTATCCCCCCAGAAGGACTGTAGCCAAATATAGTCTGTGGTGTATTACGAAGGTCTTCTCTGCTCAAAACATAGTTGAAGCCTTGGACACGGGTAGCCGTTCATACAGGTTTCCAGTATAGCATCTTCAAGAGTCAACTTGCTGGGAGCAATGCACTCATTTGTGTAAGGAAAAAGATCCCTTAATGTGCTATTAAATTAAACAATGTCACTGCTATTGCAGTAGAGCTGAGCGAATAATCCATAATGAATAATTTATTCAACAAATTTAGCTGCTTTCTCTGCTCACAGACTATCTGGAGACAGATCACAATTCCCTCCAATTTACTTATTATTTGAAATTACTGATGGATAGCTTTGTAATTAAAAAAACAACTCTGTGTCTTGATCACAAACAACTGTGGGTGTCTGATCTTCGTTAGTCAAGGTATGTGGGTTGGTTGTGATGGGTCAGATAAATCACATGATATTGTTTCTGCCTGCTCATTGGAGAAGCCTACAAGCATGTCTGGCATGAAAACACAAAAAATTCTGTCTCTGCATGCAATTTTGAAATTTGTCTTGTGCAAACATTTGCCCAGTAAAACTTGATTGCTCAAAAGTGTGCAGAAAGCAAATCCCAGGGGGAAATCAATGTGGCTGCAGCAAATTCATTTAAAAACGTGAATGAATATTTGCAGACTTTTTGTTTTCTTTAAAGCTCCCGCCCAGCCCTGCATAACAACGTCCATCAAATGCACCAAAAATACATTTCACTTCCTGAAGATTATTGGGTTGTTTTTTTCTTTCCCCCTTTTCCACCTCCAGAGGAAGACAGAGTGAGAAGGGATCTCTGGTCCTGCTATTACAAGAACATTAGCCTAAACTCATGACAAACTGCACAGGTGGCATTGTAAAACTGATTGTCTTGGAAGGATATTTCAAAATCTCCCTGTTCTGACAGCTGGAAGCATTCTTCTGTTGTGAATCTCCCATGTACTCACGGCGCAGGTTGCTGAGCCCCCATCCATCAGTGCCATGAACAACCCTGAGGGATGCAGGGCTGTCTGCTCCCTGCCCTGTGTCATCCCTGGGCTGCCTGGGAAGCCCAGTTGGTTGCAATGGCTTTCCAAAATGCCTGTTAAAAGTCATCTGCAATGCCTTGCTCTTCTCACCTTCTTTGTAGGCTCCTCTTTCTCTGTGGCTACCTTGCTCAGATGGATAGGCCCTCCTTGCCTTGACCTCGCTGCAGCAGCAGACAGGCAGCCTTCCTCCTCCTCCTCCTTCTCGCCTTCCTCCTCCTTCTTTTTAGTCCCCTGACCCTCTCTTCCAGGATGGAGGTTACGTTTGGAAGCCCCCAACCCTAACCCCGTCTTTGAAGCTGATTGAGACTGAAGGGACAACATGTTTTTTCTTTTCCTATTTTCTATCGTTAAGAAAAACAACTAGAAGTGGGGAATGCCTTTGCAGAGGTACGTGTAAGCCTCTCAGACCTGAGGTCTGGTGCACATAAAGGAAAGGGCTGACAAATTGATTGTGTCCCATTTCAATACTTTACTCTTCCCAATGGAGGAGATGGCTTTCTTTTTGTGAGTTCAGCTAGGCTGGGTCACAAAGATTTTCTGCATCTTTTGAAATATTGTACATATTGGCATCCTCTTGAAGGAGAAAAGTTCATGTCAGTTTTTGTGTCTTCCTGCTAGGAGCCAGGCATGAATAACAATTCATAGTGACCAGAGTTGTTTCGGGTATTCACACCTCGTTAAAGCAGAGAGCCACTCTGGGGAGAAATACCATTCCCTGGTGTGCCTAGCCACGGCAAACAGCACGGAACAGTGACGTGTGGTGAGACGGGACAGGGAACGCCTTCCTTTGTGAAGACATCTTTTTTTTTAATATATATTTTTTAATATCTTTTTTTATATATGACGCTCAGAAGGAAGAATGTGCTGATGCAAGAGGGGCCTTCGGAGCGAGCGATGCCGCCTGCTCAGGAGCCCAGCAGGTACCTGTCCCCGGGTCCCCGGGCGCCCGCCGCCAGTGCACACTTGGCCCCTCAGCATCCATTTGGCTGGGGGAGAGCGTTTCGTGGCACAACTGGGGAATATTGAGCCTTGGCGATTTTTATTTTAAATTTGCAGAAATGCAGTCCTTAATGAAAATAGCATTAGCATCAGGAGAACAAGGAGGTATGTGGGAGTTTGTAGAGGCAAGCAGCGTTTACACCCCATGTTTACACCACCTCTGGTGCCTCCTCGTGCCCAGAGCTTCGCTCCGGGTTAAGAAGGACAAACAGGACATGCGGATCACTATGATCTCAGTGCGGCACAAGATACCCGACAGGAAAATAAAGGGATATAAACGTCCCTCCCGGGAAGTCCCTCTGTTAAGGGCATTGCTTTTCCCAGGGGCTGTTTGGCTCTCCCTTATGCCCAGGTAGGGCTGCTTCTTTCCCTGCCTGAAACAGATCCCAAAGTGGCAGGAAAAACAAAGAATGGCTTTCGTTTATTTTTGCAAAGTTTTAACTGGGTCAGGGAGGAATGAAGCCTTGTTAAAAGGGTTTTACTGTAGGTCATCCAGAGTTTGAGGAGCTGAGGAGGAAAAGGGGGAGAGATGATGTTTCCCTGTCGGCAGGTCCTGCCCGGCTGCAGGGAGCAAGCAGCGCACAACACCAGCCGCTGAAGAACAGCAATAGGAAAAACTCCTTTGGGCGAGTGAAGATATGAACTGAGGCCATTTTAATATTTTTCTCATAGAAAGTAGCATTAGTTAATTTTATCCTCTATCCTTAATTGCTTATAAACACAAAATGAAAGCAGCATAATTCTTTAAAGCCCATCTCAGGCTTTTTTAAAATGACCTCTTCACCTGTAATTACAAATAAAAGATTATTGAGCCAAATGGGATATATTAGTAAGAACATCAGTGACACAATTTTGATCACAGTGAATAAAATAGTTGGTAAAATTCATTTAACAGCCTTTAAATCACTGGCTCCTGTGTTATTTACTTCTGAAAGCATAACTCATACAGCTTCTCCTCTGTTGTATTCCCACAGCGTGTATTTATCTCACCTTCTCCCTTGAAACTGATGTAAAGAACAGATCTTGCATTGTCAACTCTTTTCCCCTTCATTGCTTGAGCCTGTGCGCTGTGTGCAGCCCGTCAAGCCCCTGCCTTTGTGGCACGGTTGTGGCGGTGAGGTGGGGACAGGCAGGTAGGAAACCAGTAAAGCCAGTCAAAATTAAGATAAATATTTTCCCGTCAGAAGTCTGGAGGTTAACCTACCCGGTCTGTTTTTGGGGGGTCAGGCAGAACAGCTGAACTCCGATGCAAAGAGTGCAGTTTAGCATTTGAGCGTCTCTCTGCTACAACGCTTACAAATGCCAGGAGTCGGAGAAAGTCCTGCAAGTCAGGAGTGCTCCGTGGGAGATGGCCAAGATCTGCCTTACCTCTGCCAGGCCACAGGCAAGCTTTGTGTCAGCTAATGCTCTTAAATCAGAGATTTTAGGAGACAACAGTATGGTCCATTAACAAATATAATCAACATCGTCTCTGCTGGACCAAGAGCACAGGATATTCTTTGCTGCAATATGGTCACTTTGAACATACTATTCCCTTTAAATCAGTGCAACATCAGGAGGGTACCACGTTGGATCAGCTGTGTGGGAGGTGGACATCTGCCAGACATAACCATTATCAATCATCACCCAAGTATTTACATCAATCATTGTACAAACATTTATGTCTGGAGCCCTTCTTCTGGCCACAATGTACGTTTAGATAGCAGCATACACGCAATGCGGAGAGGATCCTGATGCCTTCCTTTGCCCTGTTTGTAGAAAATTGGCTTCTCTCTTCTCCCCTGGGCTGACCTCCAATTTGTTTTCTATTTGAAAGGCTAAGGCCATATGGCAGATATGTTCAGCCCTCAAAGTCTTTTGACCTTTTGAACAGTTGCAGTCTAAATTTCAATAATGAAAACACTTCCTTTTTTTTATTTCTTTTTTTCTTTTTCCTTTTTGGATACTTATAAATGAGATATTGTATTTCCATACATTTTATTCCTGGCCACATCTGTGAATCTAATATTGACCTGAAGTTATCTGTGATAGAGAAGTTATTAATTTTGACAGATATAAGGGAGAAGCTAATATCCTTCTTTTACAAACACCTAATATTAATCTCTAGTGATGTAAACGAGAACTCCAGAATGGCTTGGGGTGGTGCTGGAAATGATATGAGATTGAAATTTGATAATGAAAAAGGGAAAGATTCATTTTAGAAAATTGATAAAATGGATAAAAAATTGTATTTCCTATGAAGTAAGTGTAGGAAGCACAATTTAGATTTAGCATCCATTATTCTTCTATAGGTGGTATATACACAATGGAAATGTTAGAGACCAGATTTTACTCTGATTTATATATCCTTAATTCCATTGACTCAGAACAGCATCCATCCCATGGTTTCTACTCAAAAAACATATAGGAAGACTGGAACAGGTTTTATGGCATGTGGATATGCCCAGCTTGGTTTAAACAGATGGGGATGGCTACTAATGCCACACCAGCAAAACTGCAGTGACATGGTTGCCTTCAAAAGCTGGAGACTTCACTCCATGGCCCTCAAGATCTTTTATAGTCACGCTCCCAGATCCTGCTGCTCCTCCGTGACGTTTTCTCCCCCAGCCAGCCTTCTCTGGGTTACTGTGCTCCAGCTGAAAGGCTGTGTGAGCTGTCAGGGAGAATTCCTTGACCCACTGGAAGGAAACCCTTCCTGCAGCTCTGAATATCTGGAGATCTGGCTTTGGGTTCCCCCGCTGGAGAAGTTTTTGGCATTTGTTTGGGATAAAATTCCACTATTTTATGATACATGGGATACTTTTTTTCCCCCCAGCAATTTACTGGGTTATCCTGGGGAAATTGCCAAGTCTGGAGATTCTGCAAGTGTTTGGAAGGTTTTTGCTTTATGGCAGAGAGACAGTTTGATGGCCTGGTTCAAAAGGAGCTAGGATTCACACAGCTGGACTGTTTATTTTGGTTGAATTTTTTTGTTATGCCAGAAGCAAAAGAAGGCTATGCTGTTAATCGCATTCAGACATTTTGCTGTCCTCCTCTTTTTATACCTCAACAGCATTTGTACCCTGTCCTCGTACAGGATCATACTGTGTACCTGATACAAGCCCACCCGGTTCTAGGAGCACCGTGCAGGTTTTGTGGCTGTCCTGCTGTGAGGGGTGCACAGAAGCTGGGTGCCTGGTGCACTCACAAAAGGGGTGCTAAGGGGTGCTCCTGCATCCCTGTTAATCCATCATGGTGCAGAGGTGCTTACGATGGAGGGAGACAGGGCAGTTACGACTAATAAACAGTTTCTTGTAGGAATGAGGAGCTGTGTGGGAGAGCTCCTCTTTTGTCACACAGATTTTTGCTGTTGTGCTGTCCTACAGTGTTTGCTATATGTATTTATTGCCAGGCTTATCTCAGAGTTATGTATTTGATATCAAGGCGCTCAGGAAAATTACGAAAGGCACCGAAAGCCTGTCTATCCCTCAGACCAAAGTGGCAAGTTACCTTGTCTGCGATGGCTGGTGGCATGCAGAGGATGGCACAGAGCCTCCCTTCTTGAAGAAACATCCTCAGCAGCAGCAGAGATTGAACTGAACTGCTGGTGGAGGGAGATGCTGGAGGAGCACAGGTGGTGAGGGGAGGTACAGCCTGGGGGCAATCTGCCCCTCTCTTGTTCTGCAGGTACTTTCTCACCTGGAGATGCTGTTTGGGGGTGGGAAAGCACAGACAGTGCAGTGGCACAGCAAAATCCAGACAGCTGTGGGCTGCACAGGGGCAGCAGGGAAAGCAGCCCCCTCCTGGGGGCTGGTTTGAATCTTGGGTTGATACGTTTTATTAGGTGGGAGTCAACTCAGGCTTGTGCTTTTAACAGATTTTTCTGTCCCTTTTGTTGCAACGTCTTCCGAGCACACTCTTAACTAGTCCACCTCTGACCATGTCCAGGCTCTTGTGAGCAATGGTCCGCAATGCACAGGCGTCCTGGGCGCTGCATCGCTGGGGATGCTGGGTCCCAGCTGTGGCCTCACCCAGCATTCTCTGCACGGCTGGCACCATGGGTCCTATATTATGCCTGGGCACAGTGCAGGCATCTCTGAGCTTCTCCAAAATGGGTCAGAGGACTTCTACCCTTGTACTGTTATCACTACTATCAAAGACAACAGCTGATATCTCTAAACAAATCAGTGCAGATACTTTATCATCCACTGCAAAGATGAAATGAGTTGCTAGCCAGCCTAGGGACAGTTGTGATACTAGGCTAGGACCTAAAACCAAAGTGACTTAAAAGCCAAAGGCCTCCAGATAATGCTGTCCTGGTTTTCCTATCAGTCTTGCTCCGCTCCTGCCAAAAAGGAGACAATAAACAATTACCAGGTATCAGTGCCTGAATCTTAAGTGTCTTCTGTAATACTTAATATAAAAACAAATATGTTCTCTTTCAGAAAATGAAGCAGATCCCAATTAATTATGTATAGCTCTCCTGCTTTCACGCGAAGAATAGCAACATTCAAATAAGTGCTTTGGTCTCCTTATCACCTGTTAGATTACAGGCATCTCCCAGCTCTCTAATGATCATCTGAGTTTTGGTGCTGGTTTTTTTCTTTTAACTGTGCATCATGTTCTGTCTCTTAGCATTTTTGATAAAAATAGTATAGTAGAGACAGATGTCCCTTTGGTGATTTTAATGCATTCTTTGCTGCCTTAAAATGTCTGAAAGAATTGGCTTATGTACCAAGAGCTGTGTTCTGGATTTCAGGCATGCTGACGGCAGAAGGGAGGACAGGGAGATGCATACTGCAGGTACAGGCCAAGCCTTCCATGTGATCCATGGCCAAACAGTGATGATGAAACCCAACAAACCAGTGGAACCTATACAGTGACTCTATGGCTTAGGAGAGCACAGCAATCCCAAACCTACATGAAATCCCCAGCTTTATTTCAAGTGATTTTTCCCTTGCCTTGTGTTTGTTCAGGATTAACCTGGAATACATCTTTTGCTCGTAGCTTTGGGAATGTTTGTCCTGCAGAAGACTAGGCTGGGATGGAGACCCATAAACAAAATTTTGTGTTTCGGTGACCTTTGTGAGCTCTACTCGCTTTATTGTCAGAAGGATGACTAAGAAGTCTCCAACATATGGTGTCATCAGCATTATGGCCTGAGAAACAACACCTACAGAATCTATTATTCATTAAGTGTAACCAATATATAATTTAAAACAGTGGGTTTTGTCAAATAATGTTAGGTCAGCATAATTTTCTGCCTATTACTAATATCTATAACATCTTTGCCTTAGTCAGCTCTATTTAAATATGCAATCATTTACAGCTTTTGACTATATGTGTGCACACTCCCAATTTCCAATATTCAACTACTACAAATTTTATGCTGACATCAATAGCAAACTATTAAAGACAGTATTTCATTATTGGTTTTTCATCCCAAAAGTTATTTACAATTATATACTAAGCACTAATATTAAAGGAAACCATTTAAATGAGGTGCTATCTGCTTTAACAATATGTCTGTCACAGAATGAGATTGTGTTTAAAGATTTTATCAAGAAATGGTTGTTTGCTGAGGTTATGTTTTGTCCATGAAATATGCATTTCATATCTCTTTCATTTCATTAACATAATTTAATTTGTGCTTTGCATTTTGTGCATAATACATATTTGATTTACAAAACAAATATTTCCATTAGAAAATGAATTTCATGCAGGCAAAAAAGCAGAACCAAATGATGTATTGAAGGAAAATAAGAAGAAATGAAATGCATTTTCTCAGTCTATTAAAAAATCTATGGCATTGACAGAAAGTGCACTTAGTGCTACATTTAAAAAATAGCACATATGTCAATGTATTAACAAATAGAATTGGAAATACAAATATTTCCCTATATCAAGCCAAGAATCTCTTTATTTTAATTGAGTTGATTTAAAAGTCCAACTACAATTTAATTTTTATTTCATGATGTGGTACACTGCCTGGTGCCATTACATCCATGTAGAATTGGCAGTCAATATACAAAGATATTTTACCTTTTAAAAACTTTCTATTGACACCGGCAATAAATAATTTAATGGGCTGAAAATGTGAAATCATTAATTTGCTGATTGTTTTTGAATATTGGGTGGCTGGGTAGGGGTACAGATAGGTGAGCAAACTAATGAATAATGTTTGTGAGACTGTCAGGAGAGGACCCCGGTAAATAACGCCTTAGATGAAATGGAATGCTATTTAAGCTGGTGTGGTTTAATCTCCAGATCCAAGGGGATGAAGGAAAGGATCACGTCCAAAATGCCCCATTACCCCCCTGGCAAGAAAACCTACCCAACCGAGTGCAGAGGAGTTAAGTGCCTGACTCCACCGGAGTCCGAAACGTGCACGTTTCTGCCCACCTAGCCAAGCCACAGAGATCCTGACTGTCCCCACGGGAACGCTGGGCTGAGGGGACCACGGGGGATGTGGCAGCACCGGCGGGAGCTGGGCTGCTGCCTTCAGGTGGGGCTTGCTGCCCTCTCCTCTAACGATGTGACGGAGGCTGGGCAGGAAACCCCTCATCCTGCCAGGAGGGAAAACCCAGAGGGAGCTGGGACCTTGGGAAAGCGCCTGACAATGGCTGTCCCGTTCCGCAGAGGTGCATGTCCCCGCTGCCTCCCCGCCTGCAGGCCGCTGCCCCTCGGCACAGCGCAGGAGGGCATGGCGCGGCCCCAGGCACCCAACACGCGGGTCACCTTCTGCCCGCAGCTGTACTGGTGCAGCTCCAGTGGTCTTGCTGATATAACTGGGAACAGAAGCGGGCTTGAGAAAGAGCAGGCAGATGGGCTCAGGGCAGAGGTGGGTGTAACTGCTTTCAGACCCGGCTCTGCGGTACCACGGGCATCACTGGCTGCAGGGAGGTGGCTGTGGCAGGACTCAGACAACATGAGAATGAATGTAAATTCATGGGGTATTTTAAAAATAATAGTAGATGTTGAGTTGCATCTTTTCCTTGTTTTGGAGCTTTATGCTTTAAGCTTTTTTACACAAGGATTAGAGGCTTGCTTTTAAAAAACAAGGGAGGGGTTGGGAACCGGAATTCTTGCAGTCTCAGGAGTCCAGAAGCAGCAGCTTAAAGAAAAATACCAAATGTTGCAAGGCGGGTAAGACTGAAAAATCCTGCAGTATTCTGCCATGGAGAATAAGTTTAACTATGAGAAACTCTATGCAGCAAAGGAAGGAGAAAAAATGAAGAATAACTCCCCCATTTAAGACTAAGAAATACGTTTGGGGAGGTTAGCCTGTAAATACATTAGCTTAGCTGGAATTTTGCCAGGACTTTGGGACTAATATCCATACTCTTATGAAAAGTGCTTGGGATAATGACTACAGGTATCTGCAGCCTCGATGCTGTATCCAAGGCTAATTGAATTGAGTAGGCGTACATACTTGAGAAAACCAAAGGGAGGTTAGGTAGGAAAAGGGAAGAAGGTGAAGAAGAAAGCGAAGAAGTGAAGCTGCAACATTCTGATAATTAACCGGAATGAAGGCTCCAGGTCTGTCCTGCCAGATCGCGCTACGCACTGGCTGAAAGCAAAGTGACGGGGAGAGTGCTCTCGCCCTGCTGCCACTCGTGGTCACCAATGCCACTTCTTGCAGCTTGCTTTCATCCTCTGCTGAGTGCCAGCTGAGGCAGGCATGGCTCAGTTGCAATCTCGTCACAAGAGCTAAGCTCCCCAGCGCCCGCGTGGCCCGGGGCTCCCTTCCACAGTGTCACGGCTCGTCTGACATCCCGCACATCTCATTGCTGGGTCTGGCACCAGGGCAAGCCCAGCCATGCCATGCTCCACGCTGGCAGCTTGACTGTGGTTGCTGCCTGCTCATCACAGCCAAAACTGCTCTGCAGAACATCCCTCAAAGGGACTGGGTCACCAGGAGCCAACGGAGTGGTCCCCTCACCTGCCCGCGGGGCGCAGGGCTGCCATGCAGGAGGGAGGCTGGAGCCTGCCTCACCTTCATGTGGTCTCTCATGGGGATTTCATAGGTCTCCACACTGCTCTTTCTGAACACAAAACACAGAGTATCTAGGATGAGAGCACGTTTTCATCCACTGGGTGTGTGGAACACCTTGCGTGTTTTCTGGGAGGTGGCTGTCCCCAGTAAGAGCCCTTGCAGCCGGGCAGAGCGGCACTGCTGCCAAGCAGCCCCCGTCCCAGCAGCAGTTCAGCTCCACGGCCCTATTGACTTTTTGTTGAGACATATGTGTTCTAAATCCTCTACAGTGAACCACAAAGTCACGTCTTGAGCCAAACCTTCGAAGAAATGAATAACGTGAGCCCGGTGATTAGCTCTAGGATTAATGAGATGCGCCACCTACATTCACAAGATATAACCAGAAAAAATACCCGGTAACATTTTGAACATCACACCTCCTTTCCTGACAATATCGGCGTGTCAGAGTTGGGATAAAACTGTTTTGAATAAAAAATAACGTATGTCTAAAATATTAAAAGAAAAAAGCTTAGTGCCTGCACACACAAAAGCAATGATCTAAGGGAAATCACCAGTTGCTGTTCTGTGAGGTATAAAAATAAACCCTTGCCTCCTTTACTTTTACATCTGCTGACAAGTGACTATATTAGCATTAAGTGAAAAAGCAGATGAAAAGTAATGTCTTTTATTTAGCTCCTACCTGAAACATATTTAAGTTTTCTGCAGCAAGTGAGATTGTGCACAGGGGTTTGAAATCATGTAATAAGACACTGTGTGACATTATCTGTCCACCCAGCAGTCACTCCAGTAACTAACATTGCCACTAAATCTTGGAAGGGAAGTTAACACAAATAACTTCACACTTCCCCCCTCTTTTTTTTTTTTTTTTTTTTTTTTTCCCAGCCTTGTCAGTGTGTCTATCTATATAAGATTTTGTACTCGTTCTCCAAAGAAACTTGTTAGGATACCTGTCCATCAACTAGTCTAACGTACTTGTCTCATTTTTAATATGCCAAAAATGTAGAGCCATGTATTGTTTCTAAATGAAGCACATGTGTGCTGCAGAGTAGAAACAGAAATGTGCTGATACAGGAAACTCTACTTGTTTGTTAGCAGTGATATTGGAAAAAATCCATCTCTCCTAGCAGGACAATCTCATCATATTAAAAGTTATGGATTTCTTGCTTAAGCATTCTACACTAGCTGCAGAGCTGTATAAACTTGCTTCTGCTTATCAAGCGAGCCAACAATACACAAAAAAAAAATTTAACATCTTTTAACATTTCTGCCTTCATATGGGAGTTCTCCTGAAATGAGTTCTTCAATTATCCTGATGGATCTGTTTAGTGAGTTGGTACTGTTTCCTGGCTTATAAAAAGCCAGTGCATTACTATGCAATACTGTGTATGTGGTGTTGAAATGAGATCAACATCGTTGCTTTACTACATTTTAAGCAGAAGTTAGCACACGTTATAAAAATCATAAAGACTTTGGAGTTAGATATTCTGGTAAAGTATTCTAAAACCTATACTGGTTTTTGTTGGCAAATAATTAGAGGTGCATGAAAAAATGAACTGCCAGTGGCTTCTTTCTTAAATAACTAATGAGTATTAATCAATATCAAGCCATGATTAACAGAGACTATGTTTTATTTTCCTTTACCCTGGATAACAAAGGAAATGTGGTTTATAAAAGATGATAAACATACTGAAGTAAAATTATTAATTTCAAAAAAAAAGTTGCAACATTATTCCTACATGTAGGAGATAATATATAGCCCTATATATGAAATTTAGTTCAGACAAAATTCATTTGCTGCATCTGAGATTAACTGCATATGACATCTGAGAATGTTTCAGAGCATCATTTATTGGATTGACCGTGTTGTACAAGTATGCAAAATATTTACATCTTCAGCTCTCAAAATTATTAAGCTGCTAAGATTTGTCTGTGAAAGGAAGTTTTAACAAACCAGTTTGTAGGTGTTCCCTCTGAACCCAATATCCTCAGCTCTGCGTGTGTGTGTGTCTGTGTGTGTGCATTTGCATGTGTGCGTGCATGCACAGATTTTTTTAGTCCTTACACTGTAAAAAACTTTGGAATTGTTTGACCCTGTAAACACAAAATTCATGTATCTCACCCTGGGACAAATGCATTCTTTTTAAAAGCAGCATATGGGCAGCCTTGGACTGATGTTAGTTTATTGTCACTGCTTGATAATGTTTAATGGAAAAGATACAAGAGTGCCAAAGAATTTTAATTATTTTTGTGATAAAGTTATATGTTCGGCCTTGAAAAAGTGGAGATAATGCTGGGATTCATTATTATTCCCAGTGTGTTTAAACAGACGACACAGAATGCAAACAAAAGCAGATGAAATTTGAAAAGTATTATCAATATTGCAGATAGCAGATGCCCTTTCCAATCAGAACAAGCATATCTTCTATAGCAACTTTATGGTTGAGTAGTTTATTCATTTCTATTAGAAGGTTGTACGTTTCTAAAATATGTAGATGGTATCTAGAAAACCAACCAACCAACCAGTAGGGTCATTTTGCTTGTTTTCCTAAATTTATTATTTCACTTTTGCAGGCTTGATCTGAGGTGCATTAACATGGGAGTGAAATCTTATTGTGTCAAATCCTATCTTGTATATGACCTTTCATGTGTTTTGCTGTGGTTCTGAGAGGGAAATGCTAAGAGGTGTCTGTTCTGCAGGGTTTTGTCAGGGTTGTATTTGTGCTGCTGTAATTAAAACTGGGCCCATCTTCCTGCAAAATTTTTCTTCTTTTTGGCCTTATGGCTCGAAAGAAAAATTTTGCTGCGGATACAGCCCCTAATTCAAACTTACATTCTTTTAAGAGTGCCTGAGCCATAGATCCTGCAACTGTGAGGTTACCAGCGCCGCGCACCAGAGCTGGAACCCAGTGGGGTCCCACGGGCGCTGCCATGGTGGGTCTGACTGCAGGACTGGGACCCCAGCAGCACCCTTGGGTGCCTGCTTGGGCACCCACCTGGCCACATGGGGGCTTTAAAAAGCATTTCCACACGTGCAATAACATAATCAAACCAGTTCTTTCTGTGAGATGTTTGAGGCTTTCGTTCTGTATTTTTCATTTTGAAAGAAACCAGCAAACATTTAAAATTATTTTACATTAATTCACTGAACCCTAAGGCCATGGTTCTGCAGTAGGTTAGGACACTGTGGGCTTTGATGGTGAAAATGGTGTGCTGATGCATTTCCACTGCAGATAAATGGTGAAAATGTAGATCTTCAGAAAATAAATTCCACGCAGTTTCTTGCTACTTGCTTATATGCCAATTATCCTTTCAGGTTTGCATCTGAAATTCATATCTGCCTAGTAACTCCATATCCTCTGCAATGTCTGTAGTCCACTTAGTCATATGTAAAGCTGCAGGTAAGTCATTTTCTACATGCAAACACACAAACTCAGAACACCAAAAGGTTAAAAAAAATACTGATTCTCCTCCATAAAGGATCTGGAGGATGTTGCTTTGAGTCCTTGATTTCAGGCATCAATGGAAGAACAATGAATCCTTTAAAAAAATAAAAACATTCAGTGGTTGGGCAGTTGTAAAAGCTAAAACAAACAAACAAAAAAAAATCACTGGAAAAGCCTGCTGTGACATTTAATTGGAGCTAAATTCAGCCTCTGTGGAAGTTCTCCTGAGATGAAGGTCCAAAATGGCAGGAGACACCTCTGCCCTGGAGGCTGTGAGGAAAGGAGCTGCCTCCTGGGGATGCACCACCCAAGCCTGGCTCTGTCAGCCTGACGTCCCTGGTCCGAGGATCCCCAAGGGATGTGTGTGCTGGGGACAGGGAGGGGGGATAAGAGGTAGAAGAGGAGGAGGAGGAGAGGACTACGTTTCCCATGATGCTCTTCAGCCACCCCAGACTTCAAATTGGGCAGGTGTTGGGTGTTACACCTGGTTCTGGTGGGGTGGCAGCAGCTCCATTGCTCCAGCCTGTTTGCAGGCATTGTCAAGCTGTGCCAAAACCTGTTTGGGGGGTGAGTTCAGGAAATTTAATTGTGAGAAGAGAGCAAATGTATGATGGGCCCTGAGGGGCTCTGAAGTTGGAGACCTTGGAGAGAAGACGAGGCTCAGGACATCCCATCTTTAAACTGCGTTAGGAGTGTGTGCCTGCACCTTCACCACGGTATGTTTTCTTAACGCTGGTGCGTCAGTCCCAGGTCAAGTTGAACCCTACCCTGGGCCAGTTCTGAATTTCCTCTGAATGTGGTTAAAGTGCCTGTGCAATCTGAATGTAATATGTGGCACTGACCTTGGTGCCTTGTCCCCGGCTTTGTGCCCCAAGCCTGGTGGCTCCCTGCGGCGGGAAGGCAGAGCTGTGCCAGCGCTCCCCATTGCCCCTCTGCACACTTCTCTTTCCTGCTTATTCCTATCCCTTACTCTTACTGTCTTCTGTTATAGCCCCTAATGCACGTCTAATACGATTTTATAGAGCAACATTATCCGACACACACAAACAGGCGTCCTCCCCCGCCCCAGTGGCGTGGCATGCTGCCTGGTCCACCCCGGCACCCGCGATGTCGCTGCTTTTGCCACGTTTATGGCTGAGCGGTGTCGTCCCAGCGCGTTGGTTACTCAGCAGACTTCCCTAATGAATGCACTCCATAAATATAAAAGCCTTTCTAGAAAGTGAAGTGTTTGGACGTTATAAAAAGCACCAGTGCTGAGTCATGCTCTTCCCAGCCTGCGGGAAATGGGCAGTGATTATTTCATGCCATTTTGTGTTGGGCTGCGATAACTTCAGGGAAAATGTGGCCACCAAAACTGACAACTCACGCTGATCTGCTGCTCCGTGCTCGTGGTGCCATCTGTTAGCACATGTCACTATAGGTATGGAGATGTATTGTATAACAGACTTAAGTCTATATTTCAAAATTGCTGGGAAGCAAGAGGCACACAAAGGAACTGTAATAAGTACAAAGTGTAATTAAATTTTGCTCTAAGAACTGCCATAGTCAGTTAAATCAGACCAGTTTAGATGTCATTATTTAGCCAATAGAGTAAATCTTATTTATAGAAGTCCAGGTCTGGCTCCACTTGTTTTCTGATAAGCAGTGGTAAGCTATTGACTTTAATGTGCAATGCTTATAATAGAAAGATGCATAAACAAACATGGACAAAACGAGGGCAGAAAAGCACCGCTAAATCACCTCTGCAATTGTCGGTGCCCTCAGCTCGGGTGAGGGCCTAGGCTCAGGTATCAATTCCTGTTTTCATTTTCCTCTTTTAATTGATCTCGTGGAGCAACCATTATCCAAATAGTAAGGGAAAGGGATGGTCCCTTCAGGAACTGCTGATGCTGCAGCTCTGTGAGGAGTCAGGTATCAGATGTGGAGAAGTAAGGGGTGAATTATACCCACCCGGGGAACAAAGGAGAGGATTTTTTTTTCCAAATTTAGGAAGACAGGTTTTAAAAATGAAGGAACTGCTGGAGAAAACTTAGGAGATGGCGTATGATAGAGCAAGGTAGGTGGAAGTGGTATCCCCAGCAGTTTTCCTGGGGAGGAGTCTGAAAAACAACCGAGGGATGTTGGAAAATCAGCAGCTGCAAGTGATAAGGCACCAGAGCTCAGGTGTTTTGCATTGAGTTTACAGCGGGGTCTCTGTAGTGCTCAACTTCAGTGTGAGACAGAGAGAAAGTGTTCTGTTATTTTTGAGCCCTGTTCAGGGCAGCAAACACTAGAAATCTTCAGTGAAATGGCTGGCACGTGATTTTCTTGCTTTGCTTTCCCACAATCTGAGTGCTCAGAAGGTTCGGATAACTGTCTGGATTTTTGTGGTCTCTTAATTAAGCTAAAAGCTGACCTCTGAATGTTTTGGAGCTTGCCAAACACAAATTAAAATGAGCGAAGCAAGGAAGGGTTAAAGAGCCTGTGGAAACTCGCTTCCCAGTTGTGTTTAGTTAATGCAGAGGGTTTCAGAGCTGAGTGCTGGCAGCTACAATGTGCTCACAGGTACGTCTGGTTGGGAGCAGGGTTGGGGTAGGGGTGAGGTTCCTCCCAGAAAGAGGGAGGAAGCTGCTGTGACTGCCACTGCCCTGGAGGTTGTCGTCTTTGTGCACCAGAGTAGATCAGGGCCATTTCGTCCAAAAATCTTTTTGTGTAAGAATTTGACAGAAAGAATTTCAAACCATGCATATTCTTTTGATAAAGAGGAGACTGAAAACAGAAAAACTTTGGAGAAAGAAATGGGGGGGAGCCACAGAAGCGTTTTCTGCTTGTGACAGTAGTTGGCCATGTGCAACAAACACTGGTCTCCACTGCCGAGCTTCATGCTCTGAGCAAGAGATGGCCAAAGCTGGAGGGATCTTTGACTTCTTAAATTGCAGCCTGATGTTCAGGGTATTTATAGGTGAAGTCTGTGTGACAGGATGGGCAAATTCTTTTCTGTGCTACCCCGAGGTAAACCTGCTGTAACTGCTTGACATCCCAAGGTGCTGCTTCCCACCGCTCACATTGCCTTGAATGGGAAGGCTGAGAATGGAACACTTGGGGATGTCAGGCTGCGAATCCCTGGATCACCAGCAGATTTCTGGCATGGGCAGTTTAACTCAGAGCAGAGGTGGATCTGTTGGTGCCCGAGTATGGCTGCTCTGTATTTATGGCAATGCAAACGAGATCATAATCCTGTGCTCGCCACGAGGTGCTGCAAAGGTGACCCTGTTTTCTCCTAGCCGCCTGTCCCATGTGGAGATAAACACGTGTGTAATGCCGATATATGGCCTGCAAATTGTATGTGGGGTGGTGAAAACGCTGTCGCTGTTTATGTGGAGAAAAATAGAACCAAAAGGCCACAGAATGAAATATAATTTGTTAAAAACAGGGAATAACATTGATTAAAATGAAATCCAGTGTTCCAGCATTTTACTGTAGAGAAGTATGTCCCCAGGTTCCTTGCACTTGCCCTGTGATTATACAATAGATTTTAAGTCTGTGATATCTACAAATCTACATCAGAATATATTCTATAGCTGTAGGAAACAGCTCTGAATTGTTAACCTTCTCTCCAGGTACTGGAGGTAACACACTGTGAGATTAGATGTATATTTTCTTCAAGATATACCACCCATCGAGGAGTCCATATTTACATCTTTTGTTGATATTTTTTATAGATTAAAAGAGTCTCTTTTCTGGTGATAATTCTGCTAAGTACTGTAATTTGCTGCCACTAATATTTGTCTGAGTCCTAGTTTGCAAAATATATTTGAAACCACTTTATAAAGTCTCATAATTGCTTCTTTGTAGAGCTGGTATAATGAGTAGTTTCTTTATCCAGCCTTTATCCTGTTAACCTTAGAGGTGAGCGACTGCTTGCTGGAGTAGTTGGGGAATGTCTTAGCACTGTTGAGCCATTTAATTTCACTACTAATTTCATAGTGGTGACACAGAATTGGCTACGAGCAAGCTTGCAGTTATTTCAAGGGTTTTCAGTTAGCTTTGAATCAGGACCTGATTCACTAAAATGAAATTGAAATAAATGCACATGTAGATGATTTTTTTAATGCATAAATTGATCTGCATTTATGTGCCCAATTCGCATTAAAACATTGACTTGCTGTAGAGGGATGGGAGCTCAGCATATTGAGCAGGGCTAGCATCACAAATGAGAACTTGTGCCGCTGCGCTGGTGGTTCGTCCTCTGCTTCCTACCTGTCCCAGCTGCAGGGCAACTTCTTGGTTATCCAGAGCTTACTCTTAGTTTCCTGGAAAATACAGATTTGCATTTTCAGTTTCTTTTTGCCATTTTTACAAAGTTAGCAATCAGCATGCTGTGCCGTTTAGCATGTAGGATGGCTTCCAGGGTTGCTCTTTCTGCAAAGGAGAAATTGCTGTTACTCTAGTGTTTGCTTTCATTGAGCAGAGCTGGCTTGTGCAAAACTTGTCTTTTCTCCAAAATTGCATGGAAAGTTACATTGCTTCTCAAATCAGGAATCAATTTGCCCCAGAGCTGGCCACATTTAAGAGGCGAGGTTGTCCCTTTTAGTGAATATAGCCTAAAGTGTGCATGTGTGGGGATTTTTGCTATTTCCATCCTGTTGCTTTTGCTGTTAATGTAACAGTTGGGTGATCTGAAAGAAGTGTGATTTGAGGGTCACTAATAAACACGAGAAAAAGCTTTCAGTTTGGCATATGAGAAAGTATTTATGGCGTGCACTTATGAAATGCTACCACTGTGTAATCTTACTATGTATAAATTTATAAGCAGCGTAAGAATGAAGTTTGATGAAACGCTGGGGGTTACAGGTGGGATCACAAACGTTATCTAAGCTGCTGATTAAATGCACTTTGCCCATACATCATCCCTGTGGGAAGAGGGCCACAGCAAAGACCTGCCTGCACTCTAGCATGGGCAGCGGCTGGCACTTGACAGCGGCCACTGCTGACAAGGGACACGTGGGGGGATGGAGCAGCAAAAGCCCACTGTTTCCCAGTGCACCAGCACTACAGCCCCCCTCAGCCACTGCCGAGCCCCCCCCAGGGCTGCCTTGGCCTCTCTCCTGCCTCATCCCACCACTTGCCCTCTCTGAGCTGCAAACTCCCTGTAGCTCAGCATGGGTGTAATGCATTTACCTGGGCAACCGCCAGAGCAAATGGGCTTTTGTTAGGCAGCTGTGGCTGCGTGGTGGGGAGAGGGCACAAAAAACGCTGTGTTATTCTTATGTGACTGGTTTAATCGCTGTGCGTCTTGCATAGGCATCTAACTGTGGCGGCATTGACCTACAAGTTATGATTTAGCAGCGTGCTGATGCCAGCTCCTCCCTGGTAGAGGCATGTGCATTTAACACTTGGGCCATTTTGTCACCTGGAGGTCATTGCTGCTAAATATTAAGGGTGAATTTTGCACTGAAATACGGAGTTCTGATTGTGTACTTGATTTTGGTCTTTCAATGCTTCTGTCATTAGTGACATTGTCATTTAATGTGGACATTCATTTAGACATATGTCTGGACCTGCCTAGAAAGCATTTTCGATGGCTGCACTCTCAATTCAGGTCTGCTCCCTCTCGTAGACTCTAAGCAAAAGTTGATAGCATTTGAAATTTAATCAGGTTGGTATTGTGCAATTTATCTCTTATAAAAGTTTCAGTAGCTTTTTTGCACACTTTACTGTTTAAAAGGAATTCTCAAAAGCCTGGAGTTGGAGGAACGTATCTGTCCATACATCATTGCAGTCTGCACTTTTAGTTCTTTTAATCTGAGTTTAATATCTTTCATGAAACATATCCTTAAACATGGAACTTGTTACACCAGAATTCTATAAAATTCATAACCAGAAGCCTTGTGTTTGGAGCATTTTCTGTTAACTATAAGAAGTAGGAATGGACTAAAGATGGCTTACATGGGAAGATTTTATAGTACTAGGAAAGGCTGTTTTTTCTTATGAGAGACTTCCGAGCTTTGCTGGTTCCTGTGTTTGGTTTTTTAAATTTTTTTTTTCCCTGTTAGTAGGACAAAATTTATGCCAGTTCACAGGATAAATTCCTGAACTTTAATCCAGCATTTTGTCCACATCCAAAACTTTACTAAATGTCATCCTAATCAGTAGGACCTCCACGATCTAGTTTTGCTGCACACTGCAGTGACAATATTGCCCCGTCAGGCCCCAAACACAAGCAGTACAAAGCGGTTGGTAAGGCCCCTTCCCCACCTTTTTCAGACGTTTATTTTAAACATCTGGTCTTGGAAATCAGAACCTACACACAACCTCCTTAATTGCCCCGTCCAGAAATTCCCCTCCTGTCTGACCAGTCTGCTTTCCAAAATACTCTTGGTCCTTCCAAAAAGACGGTTTTATTCTTCTAAGTTTCAGATTTAAAATCTGGATGAGTGAGAGATCTCGGATGAGAGATGCATTAGCAGAACTGATTTCTCTTGTTACCAGTTCAAAAGGCTTCAGTATGCAGCACAAATGATTCATAAGTATCCATTGTTCAGAGTTCAGGATAAAGAGTTCAGAATCAAAGCTCTGCTTTAATGTGCGCTCATGCATTTCTTTTTTCAGTAAGAGCATTCTCTTCATATATATAGCAAATGAAATTCAAACTTGTTTAAGCTGCAGTTCTGGTAAATTGCTCTGCCTCTGAAGTTAGCTTAGAATATCATGAGAGTTATAGAAACCGTTACAGATTTTGCTAGTATTGCAAAAACTTAGTGCTTAGTTATAATCAGGCAAGAGATGTTTAATAAATAGAACAGCAAAACAAGCGATCACTTCATGTTTTCCCTGGGTTTGGACCTCGTGTCAGCCCTGCTGGCAGTTCCTGAGAGCAGAGCAACCCAGGATTTTGGCTGTTGGTGTTTTTCTTACTGGCCTTTACCAAGGGGAGAGACAGCAGAGGTTTCTGATTTACGGGCAGATTTTTGCATGGGAATGCAGGGTGGCAGCCAGTGGGCAGTGACTAAGAGGTATTCCAACGTCTAGACATCTGTCCCAGCCTTTGTCATCGAGCAAACTGTACCCGATATTGCTTCTTTCAGAGCTGCCTTTATCTTTCATTTTACTGTTCTGTAGGTCTGAGGGACAGTTGCTGCTGCAGTACTGTTTTTCTCCTGGCGTCCTGTATCATGGCTAAGCATACTGAATGGGCTCTCTAAAACCTTTCTTATCAATGGAGTACAACCAGCCCAATGCAATCATTCTTTCAATTATCTTCTTCATCTCAAGTGTCACCAGATAAGTGCTGGCATAGTATTCTTTGAACATTTCTGATATTGTTCCTTGCTTTTTTGGCTAGAAATGTATGAATATGGGATAAAGATTAAGATATCTCATGTTTTACCCTTATTATTCACAGACAAAACTATGCTTGATCTCCTAAAAAGGTTCCTTTTTCCCCATCTTTTTGGTTTTGGTTCTCATTGGGATCTGGATGATGATAAGAATATTGGGCTAACTCCTGTGTTGTGAAGGGAGTCGTGCCCTGTAGGATCAGGGGAAAATCCAGAGAGCCTGGTTCGGTGTTGGGCAGCCTCTGAAACTGGCGTGACGTGGAGGTGACCTGGCAGTGGGTTGCAGGACAGGACCCCCCAGATGAGACTTTGTAGATGACCAGTCTGTAGTAGGTGGCTCTGCTTCTGCTTGCTCCATCCTAGAGAGGCTTTCAGAGAGTTTAGTGCCATCAGGGGGAGGTTTTAATCTATTTGCCTTGATTTACTTTCACTTGGTGAACACAATCTGACTCCGTTAAGCCACAGGCCTTTGTGGATTCTTTAAGTTCAGGAGGCGCTTGTGAACAGACTGAAGAGACAGGGTTCCCTCTGTGCTCTGGAGGTGATTAATTTCCTACCTCCTGTTCATTTGAGGTCTATAAAGTGTGTCTTTGTGTACGCCTATGTGCTTTGTGCTATGCAGGTGGCGTTTCCCTTTGAGCTGGTGTTGGTACCTCTGCCTGGGCACACCAGTGCATTTGGTTCTGGCGCCACTGGAGAGAGGAGCCCTCCTTGTCACAGTGGAGAAGGCCAGCAGGGGGCTGTGGACCCTCGGGGGCCGAACTGTTGTTATTTGGCAGCGCAGTGTTTCCAGGGCTGCAGGGATGCTCATGGGCCACACGAACATGGCATTGACCTCTGGCTTGGAGACGGAAGGAGCAGAAAGAGCAAGAAGCCGCTGGTGGGTCCCAGCTGCAGGATCAATACAAAGCTCATGGTTTCTAGAAAAAGCCCGATGGGATGGGATGGGATGGGATGTTACAGGGATAAGAAGCCAGCCTAGGATCTGTGGGTCTGTGAACAAGGCATCCATCTGGGAACTGGAAGATCTGGGGTTTTAGCACTTCTCCTGCATGGCCTTGAGTCAGGGCATTTACCTCCCTGAGATTAAGCAGCTGTATAAAGTTTACAGGTCTTTGTGACAAGAGCAGTTTACGTTACTAAAGCTCAGCATTCGCAACCATGAGTCAGGCTCCCCAGAAGCATGATGTTGGCTTATGAAGAGGGTTTTTAAAGTGATTTTTGTCTTTTGTTTATTGCCTTTTGGTTTGGAGGCCATTAGATTAATTTGGCAATATTCTTGAGGTTGTCTCTACAATTAGGAGAGCTCAAAACACTTTTAAATTTAAGGAATTAATTGTGATGTAATTATGGAGAGCTTTAGGAAAAACACCAAATATAGCAATATGTGTGAATCCTGAGGATTGGCAAGTAGGAGATTAGTGTGGGAACAAAAGAGGAATGTAGGCTTCGGTTCAAAGAGTTATTTTAAAAGAAAAATGTTGAAAATAAAGTGTGATGAAAAACAATGATTCTAATGAAGGACAAACCCCATCCATTGTACGCCAGTCGTGCTTTCTTTTTAGCCATTACAAAGTAGTGGAGGCACAGCACTGGTGACAGCAAACCAGGCAAGTAACAGAACAGATACAACTTCAATCTCTTCATTAAAAAAAATGTTTCACGGTTGCACACAGCCACACAAAATGTATTTTCACGCTTACACATTTTAAGCATTTTTGAAAGTCACACAATTGTTTTGGTGATTTAAGTTCTAAATTGATGAAAATACAATGGGAAAGAGGGGAGTGCAACCTGGGAGGTGAGGAGCTAGGCTTTTCAAGGAAACATTGAAACATTGCATTGATTGCTGTGAAAATTCATTTAAATTCTACCTTATTTCTTCATTAAGCATTTTAAAGCAGTGCTTTCTTGGGTTAGTTCCTGCAGGACACTCAGTCTGACTTCAGGGGCAGTATTTTTAAGGACATGGGCCAATTTGCACTAATTTATACTGCTTTACTGTAAGTGCAGCTGCTCCAGATTGATGCCTGTGGAAAAGAGAATTTAGACTACTGAGTTACATCAGGGTTGTATAAATGTAGTGACTTTACACATCATTTAGTAAGAACTGCAACAGGTGGGCGTTTGTTATTTTGCAAATAAGTAAACTGAAATACTGAGTTCTGGGTCATGATTTATGACTCATAAGCACTTGCTTTATGAGAAGGATTTTGAATGAGCTCAGTTTCCATTTGGGCATCTAAGGAGAATAATAAACTCTGACACTCGGAAGTGACTTGCTGGTGACTACACCAAGTCCTGATCAGGAATCACCCCCCCCCCCCCCCCCCCCCCCCAAAAAAAAAAACCCTCTTCCTGAGACAAAGACTTGTTGACTTTGGTTTCAAAATATGTTTTATTTTCATGAAAGAATAGAGTGAAGGGGAGAAATATTAGATGAAACTTAAACATCTGGCAAAAGAGTAACAGAGTTTTGCAGCAAATATTGGCAAGCCAGCAAACATCACTTTAAAGAGTTGCTCTTCACTTCATGCCTTTTACATGTGTGGGTTTTTTTGGTTTGGTTTTTTTTTTTTTTTTACAAATAGGTCTTGGCATCTAAAAAACCACTTCAAACTGAAATGGGGGCTGACTATCAGCATTTTGATCTTACTAGCCACTTCCGGTTTAACATAGATATGACACCAATAGAAGTGAAGAGAAAAGATCATAATAAAAGTAGATCTCCATTCATCATCATTTCCCAAAAGTAATTTACATTTGAACAAAGCAGAGTAAGCAAAGTAAGGTGAGATATACCTTCTCCCCACTGGCTGCCATGGCATGTCCATGTCCCCTGTTACTGTGTCTGTTGCATTCAGGCAGTTCCTAATCTCTTAAGCATTTACCTGCATGGCACTGAGCAATTACATGGAACTGGAGATCAAAAATACTATGTAACTTAACTAATGCCTGTGGGAATTCAGGGAACTCTGTCTTGCAGCCCCAGTAACAATCTTCCTTGCCACCATAAAACTGTGTGAGTACTGAATGCACAGCTGAACATTCATATATTTCCTTGCTTGGCAAAACCAATAAATCCCTTGGGCAGCTAATGATAGCATATTGGTAACCAGAATTAAAATCTGACACGACAGTCATGTAGGATTATGATCACTTAAAGAAACACAGGCACTGCTGCTGAAGATACCTCTAAAACCAGGAACTTGGATTCTGGTCTCTACTGTGCCATAGATTTTTTTTTTTGATTAGTTTTTAGGGAAAGCCAAAACCTGCATGTCATTCTGCAGTTCTGGTAACCACTTTGTTAAATAGCCATCCCATCCAGATATTTGTATGAAGATTTAGGTATTAATGCCCACAGAGTGTTTGGGATCATCCTGCTTAGGAAAAGTCCTTGCTCAAACTTCTTGAAGGTGTGGTTAGGACCTTGCAGAAGCACTCTCAGAGGAACTGGTCTCTTGCACAGTGACAGAGCAGGCTGGGAAATGGAGGGATTTATCCAGTGTACGGTGATGGGTCTGTTGTTCATGGTTGGATCCTGCAGTTAGCATGCATTCTGTGTGAGACATGATTTGACCTGCTGCCTTGCTCCTCTGTGTTTTTCCTGCTCTGGAGCCCCTGGCAGCCTCATTGCAGGCTCCTGTCCCTGCTAGCCCAGCGGCCGTGGATGCTCATCCACCCAAGCCAGGGTGTGCTCTCCCATCACTTGTCCCTCTGTGCGGCACAGGTAGCATTGCCAGAACAGGCTGATGGGCTTAAAATCACTGAGCATCTGAGAAGGTGCTTAACAAAGGCGCGTTTCCTTTGATGGTCTTGTGTTCTTTAATAAATTTTATTAGTTAATGAAACTGACTCCTTTGTACGGTACATTGGAAGAATTGCTATTCTGCCTCACTGTATAATCATTATTGCCATTAATGAGCATGTTATTCTGTCACCAATATTAATCTAACAAAGGAAACAAATACCTGGCCCTGCTGCGATGCAGGAGTCAGGAGGTTAAACACTCACTTCTGTGAATTGTGACAAACAATCCAGCCTGAGCGGCGGGAGCATGGTTGGGGGGCTGCTTTTAGAGACGCTCGATGTGTGTAGATGTAAAATACACAAGCAGCTCTTCTTGCTGGTTGTGTGATGCTGCTTTTGTGAATGGTCTCTCTTCCCTGCCTTTTGGAATCGGCACCTCCCTGAGGATAAAACGCAGAGCAAATCAGTTAGGCACAGCAGAAGATGGGGCATTTTTATACTTTGCCTTTTCATTTGGATTTGATTCCTTAGAAAAGCTGCTTAAATGGTGTTACAACTGCTTTGATACGGACTCTTAATTATGAAAAGGTAGCACCAGCAAATAGCGTTAGGTGAAAAGAGCGCAGAGGGGACAGGCAATGGGAACCTTGACTATCAATACGTCAAAATGATGAGTCTAGAAAGAAACACTTAGTGTTACAAATTTCTTGCGAAGCCCATGGCAAAGCTATTTTAGCAGCTTTCAAGAAAGGGATGTATGTCAGTCTTACTGTAGTTCCTTGAGGGAATAGATTTTGCACACAGAGGGGAGGAGAGACTGAAGTGAGGCATCTGTCATTTTCTTCGTGTTTATGATCCCTTAAAATAAAGATGAAAATTAAAGGAATGTGTTTCTCTTGTATCAAGAGTTCTTATGTTCTTCTTTAACTGGCCTCATGCAGAAGGTTTTGGCTGGTTTAGCTGGTTCTCATTTTTGTGGTGTGCAGCTCTTGTTGGCTTCCCTTGTACCAAACACACACAAGCTATTCCTTTACTGTGGGTGGCATGAAGCAAACAGCTGTGCGTGTGTTGCACTGAATTTAATGCGCATCATGGTAACAGAAGAATCAATCTGAGAAGAGACTCCTTTTGTGACGCTGTTAGCTTTGGATTTATATACTTTATTAGCTATCGGAGCTTTTTTGTTCTTGCGGCTATTGGTTAGACCCCCTATAACTCCAGTAAAACCAAGAGACACCGAGTTGCAACAATTGCAATATGCAGTATGCACACACAACCTGGATCAACCTAATTTCAGCATAGCAAACACAAAACAAAAGCTGTATATGACTTCTTAGCCTTTGTGCACATCTGCATTATTATAAATGCTAATATAATTCTGCAATGATAAATAATTAAACAATTATGGTCATGAATCAATAAGTTTAGCACATTTTTTCATCAGCAAATTGTACTGTATAAACAAGAAATATAAATTACCAAGTCTAATTTTCACTGAAAATTGTAAGCATTTTATATCTAATAATTAAAAAAGTATTAGAATTCAATGTAAGATACTTAGAACTTTAAAATTTTCTAGTTTTAACCAAACACCATTAAATTGTCATGTTTTATGTTTCTGAATCTGATTAACATTTTGAGATCTGACTATTGCAATCATTCTTTTTGTTTTCCTCTGCTAGAACCCCCCTCGCTCAACCTCTGGTTTCTCTTAAGCACAGTTTATCAGCTTGAATCCAGCTTCAGTTGACCTCATTATGTTGCCTTTAAGAAAATATAATGTTTAAAGAGAAACAAGTACCTTTCTTCTAAGGTTTTGAAAGATCTAGCTATTTTTATCATGTACAAAGCATTTTGCTGCAGAAGGTGCAATATGGAGGCAGGGAGAAGGGAAAGCTTTTACAGCTATGTTTGCATTAAATCAAAGGTCGTAGGGTTGCCTGTAATCTTTCCCACTTTCAGATCTTTGGCATTTCTAAAGAATCTATCACCCCAAATACTGGCATCTAGCTACATAATTTGAAAATAATCTCGCCCTACTCTAGAAGTAGGGGTAAAAAAGGGCACATTTTCTGAGAAAAAGCTAAGTTTGATATTTTATAAAGGTGTGCAAGTTTTCTGTGCTGAAAATCTTGCACGGACTAAGGATTTGCCACAAAGGCAGTTACTGCAGCATAGGTCTTCCTGGCTGCCCACCAGCAGCTTCCTCGTCAGTCATGCTTTAACCCAGGGAAATGCTTGATCTGCTTCTACTTTGTCTCTGTTTGGTCTTAGCTGAGGCATGTTAGAACAGGAAATTTGGAAAACCAGCAGTTTCAGAGTGGAGTTTGGCATTGTGGCGCCAGATCCAAAGGGGATGCTTTGGCACCAGATGCCCATCTCTGCAGTGACAGGGGCCTCCAGGACCCTCTGCCCATCACCCAGGGCTTCGGAAACTCCGATCGTTCCCTGACCTGCAGGGTGGGCACCAAACCAGTGAGGGCTCATCCTCCTGCTGTTAACCTAAGGCAGAGCTGGTGGGACTGGTTCGTTGGAGATGTTGGAGTTACGCTGCACCACGGTGCTGGAAAAGCTTCTCTTCATGAGAAAATTCAATAAGCCGATAAACCGGTATTATCTGACTGCCATGTGTTTGGTGGTGGGAATGAGTTAGGGCAGCGATCCTTCACAGCGGCCCCATCTGCAGTTCTACAAATACTCTAAGTGAACCTGCAAAAGGACAAAATAGGTGACACTACCTTTTAGAAAATATGAGAAATCAGGAAAGGAATTTGGTACGGTATGGAAGGTGCTGTGACTTGGGAAAGGCAGCTTCACCAGGTGCGGTGTGCTGTCTCGGGGTCTGGTATCATCTTGCCTGGCTTCTTAATGGAAGCGCATAGTGTTGGAGGAGGGTCTCCATCCACTGAAGTGTTAAAGTTTATTTGCAGGCTTTTTAAGACCAGAAGCCTCAGGAATCTCCAGAAAGCTGGGAGATCAAGGATGCTTTCTCACAGTTTTAACGCTCGCTGGCAAGCAATTAGTTATTTGTGTTACAGAGAAGACTCACAAAGATAGTATGTTTAAAAATGTAAGCAAGTATTTTGCCTTCGGGGGAGAAAAGAAGAAGAAAATATTTTCTTCACCTTTTTGTCTTTATCTCCCTTTTTGTTTACCCTGTCTTCCTCCTTTTGATGACTAAGAGAAAGAAAACTACATATGGAGCCTGAAGATCTTTACTTTGAGTTTCTTCCTTGTGCTGAGCATCTGCTCCTCTTCCTCTAGCTTTCCCGATGAGCTGTGTTTCCATTTGTGGGTGTAAGTGTCTTTGCCTCTGATGCCAATGTCACTCTTCTTGTGGCAACCAGATTTTGTTTTACTATATGGCTCTTGGCAACATGTTTCCTGCATTCTGCTCGCTCTGTTGTGGAGTTCACACTTTCAAAGTCTAGAGATATAGATTGCTCTGCTTTCACATATATGCTTTTGTCAAAACAATTAAAGTCAAATCTCAGAAGGCGTTCCTTTTCCTTGTGCAGAGTTAGTGGGTTTGTCTTCCACTCTGAAGCGAGTCTACATGGATCATCCTTGACCTCCTTGAATCCCACGCACTCACTGTTCTCAGATTCCAATATAAAATACTGCAGAAAATTTTATATATGCATTAGCTGGATTTTTTTAGGTGGCTGAAAAAGTGTATGTTATTTTTCAAGTTACAGTACCTGTATTAAAAGGTACTGATGTGATAGAAGTCCTGAATTTTAAGTGTTAGGGCAAAACTGTAGAAATTCTCATTTGCCTCTCTGACAAATCCGTGGAACCTGTGGAGTAGTAAGGTGGTCATACATTTAGCATATTTCTTTATTTTTAAGATATCTACATTTAAAACTCACAGATTTCACCTATGAAAATGGATTACAGGGTGCAAAGTGGGTTTAGAAATATTTCAGAGATGTTGCTTTCATGCTTCAAATCCCTCAAAAGCCAAATGCACTCACTTCTGAAACTAAATCTTGGTTTTCACTGTTAAAAAAAAAAAAAAAAGAAAAATGTTTAATAGCACATATGGCATAATTTCATGTGACATCTGTTTTGTAACAAACAATATTTAGCTCACTTATTTGCTGAATGATACAGTACATGCTGCAAACAAAAAGTCCAATGAACAGTTTTACATAGTTTGTAATATATCAATATTTATCACAAAAGAATGCAAAACTTAAACATTTAAGCATGTTATTGATTGTAATATGCAAAACATTGATTACTGCATGCTGCCAATGCAAAGAAAGTCTACTGAATGCCTTATGGGGTATGAAAATTAGGTAGATTTCTGAAAGAATAACTGATGTCCTCCCACTGGTGACATTTAGGCTTATGGCCCCTCAACCTAATTTGTGTCATCTTATAGGAGACAGCTGTCAATATATTTAGGATGGTTTAGCTCATAACAGAAGAAATGGTGAGAGCCTATTGGCTTAATTGCATGGAGTGATTGATTCTAATGGAAACAACATTTAGAAACTCAAAATGCACTTTCTGTTGGCAGATCTAATAGAATATCATAATGAATTGGAGCATCATGCATATACTGTACTTTCAGTGAGGACTGCAAAAGGACAGTCATGGGTTTTTATGTTGTTTTTAAATTTGATTTTAATGTTAATGTTTAAATTATTTGTTTAAATAACAAAACCAAACCATCACAGAGACATAGTCGAAGTGAAACCAGAACATCAGAATGATGCTGAAACCACACACTGGTATGGTAATTGTCAAAGGAAGATTGTGTCCAGGTAAATTAGCCGAAGGCACTGAAATAGATGTTAGCGCTTAGCAGTGTTGTGAAATGGCAGGAGGTTTCTGGGGCCGTGCCAGTGGTGTGATGCACTGTGGAAGGATGCTCTGAAAGCAGTCACCGCTGGGGGTGACGCACATGGGTGCTGTGATCCCCAATGGATGATTTCAGTGGAGCCTCCCCCATGAACCCCAAAGACTTTGTGGAGGCACATGGTATATTGCAGATGACAGCCGCCACTGGGCTGAAGAAAACCAAGCAGGAGCTGACACGTGTCTGGAGCTGGAGCAGAGCAAGGTCTCTGCCTTCCTGATGCTCCTCCTCACTGCTGTGTGTGGCCAGATCATTTTGGTCAGCCCCCGTGACATTTGTGGGTCTAGAGGCACCTGGGCGTACGGGCACGGGAGCTTGCCTGACGGTCTCGGAGAAGGTGCGTCGGCACTGCTGGCCACTTTGCTGCTGCAGAATGTGAATCTGCTGCCTGGACAGGAGGGAGCAAAGCCTGTGCCGACTGTCTTTTCTCTGGGGTAGGGCAAGAGCTCCAGAGCAGTTGTTCTGTGTTAACTTTTTTGTCCTCTGGCAGTTTTGCACAATAACCTCTCGCCTTTAAAGACTCGGTCAAACTATAAGTGCATCTGTCTCCAGCTTGGGTGCTCACTCTCTTTCTCTCTTGGATTCCCGTCATTTTCTTCTTCCCATTGTAATTTCTCAGAGGCGTCTTACTCTTTCCTGAGTACCTGTATGGGAAATCAGGATTATAAAATCTTCTTCTTAACAGAAGATGCTGTGCAGTTTGGCCAGAAGCTGCTGACATAATTTCTCTTTGTTTCTACTCCTTTAAGATCTAGAAATGTGTAGGTTTTAGGCGGAGTAATATGTGGTTAAAGATTAAATGTTTTTTCCCCCCTTTCCCATAATTAGAAAGGTATGAAGAATCGGATGCAAGATTGAACAGTGTAAATCCTCCAAAATTAAAAACATTTCAGAACTGGAATAAATATTAATAAATTGGAGGCATAATGAAATGCCATAGATATGTAAGGGGAAAAGCAAGCAGGAAAGGAGGGAAGATTTTTATAGACCTTAATTACAGCAGGGTTGTTAGTAAATTTACTGAATTGTAAATGTAAAAGATTCGGATGGCCTGAGTAAAACCACATATTTAAGCCTTCTAAATGAACATTTCTGTTTTTTGTGTAATTTGTACCATCTGTGTCAAAATTCTGAGCCTAAGAAGAAAAAGCAGTGGAACAAATGTTGGTTCCATAAAATAGTCCTAGTTCATTGTTGAAATTGTCACACATTAACATTGCAGGCCATCTGGGTAGACAAAAGACTCTAACCAGATTGCTAAGATGATTTTATTGGTCTGGTATTAATCAGAATGTGGCATAATATTTAAGCAGAAAAAATGATGAGGTGAAGTGGAGTGCCTTTAACTACCCTAGCTGTGTGGTAGTTGCACAATAATCTTATTACACCATAGAGAACTGTGTTTTTAAGCAAAGATCCTAATTCTGAAATGTAAATAACAAGCTATGTGATATTTCCAATTTATAGTTTAAAATAAAATATGAAACTTAAAGAAGTAATGACTGTTGGCATATTGCAATGTGGAGATTTAAAGGCCACAGCATGGTTATATTAAATTGCGGTATACCCACAATCATGTTGGAATTAACTTTAATTTCTTTTTGTAACATTGTAAATCAGATTACACTTCATCTCAAAGAATCCAGAACTCGTGATTTACAATTGATTTTCTACATTTTGAATCTCTACACAATGCAGCAGCTTGCCTTCTCTCCAGGATCTAGAGATGACGGTATGTATGTGCATGTATGTGTGTGTGATGTTTGTTCTCGAAAATCATCTGCTTTCTTGCCTTTCACAGGCAACTGGAAAAGTCTCTCTTTTTAATATTTTCCATGATCTTGCCTCTTTCTAGTTTTTTTCCCTTATGATTCTTAAAAAGCCAGTGAGTGGTTTTGCGCGCGTCTCCCCGCTTTGCCAGCACCTTGAAAACCCTGCCTGCTCCCCCCGTGCCGAGCCTTGCCCCAGCAAGGCCCCCCAGCATACAGAGATGCCTCCAAGAACCGTGGAAAACCTTGGGATGGGGTGTCCTAGGAACACCTTACACTTTCTCTGATGCATTTGCTGTGAAACTTACCCTGCTGGAGCAAGGCGGGTGGAGGAGAGCCCTGCGGAGCTGCGGGCAGGGCTGCTCCCTCCGGAGCTGCCTCGAGGCTGGTGGACGCTGCGTCCTGCAGAGAGGACTGAGGGTCTGGCGGGGTGGGAAATGGGGAATCCATCATCAGGCTCGAGTGTGGAAGTGCCCTGTCTCTAGCTGAGGATGGCGAGGGAGGCTGTGCGGTGGTGGTGGTCCCCACCTGCAGCAGAGAGATGGAGATGTGGCTGTGCTGGTCCCACCACGTTCCCAGGAGCGGGGAGCCTGGCTGCACCTCCTGCCGCCCCCAGCGCTTGCACGACAGGCGCTGCTGGGATGACAGGCTTGACTGCCAGTTGGGTTTTGCAGAGGCCTGAGATTTTCCTATTTGTAAAATATTTCTAGTCCTGATTATTATATAGAGTGCATTCTGTGGAAGCAGCTGTAGCACGCTCCTGTGCCATTTCCCTGGCACAAAATATATGGTTGGATGCTTTCTACTCTGTAGTCTCCTGCTATATGATATTTTCTCTCTCTCTCCCTCTGAGAAACAGTTACTCGCTGCAAAACTTGTAATGGAAAGGGACTTAAATTTTCCAAAGTAATAGTATTAGGGTAATTAAACAGGTCACCTGATGTAGTTAAATAGCATAGATGCCAAATTAATATAGGATGTTTTTGCTTTTTTACCTCTGTTTTAAATTATTAATCTGTGAGGAAGGTAAGGTGGAAGGAAAAGACACTGTGAAAGAGGGATGCTGCAATTAAAGGACAGGCTGTGGAAGGCAAGGTGGTCTAGCAGGAGAAAAAAGAGGGTAAGGCTGGTCAGACTGAAACAGAAATTGGAAGGCAACAGGTTTAGAGAAAGATGTCACAAACTGTGGCTGGCACTTAAACAGTAAAAGGTGCTGCGGTCTGTGGCAGGGTGCGATTGAGGACACCTGTACATGGCCAAGGGCTCTGCCCGGGGCTGTGCTGGGCCCTCGCTTGGTGCAAAACCTCTCTCCCCTGGGGCAGGTCTGGAACTGAGCAACACTAACTGGGCCCCTCAGGCTCTGCATGTTGAGTTCATTGCCTGGGCAGGAGCAGACCCTGGTTAATGTCTTAATATCTTCTGTTTGAGTGATGCGTGGCTCAGTCCAGATTGGTTGGGGGATGGGTGGCCCAAAGGCGCTTACAATGTCCTTGTCTCTTGCTGACCACAATTCTCTGGAAACGTCTCATGGGCCAATGTGTGTGCCTGTGATGGACCCATAGCGTGTTTGGAGATGAGGTGATGAGAGAATATATCCAAGCATGAAAACCTTGGGTAATCACGTTGCTTATCTTCTGGTGATATGCTGCTTGGCATAAATGTTAAAGGGAATTTTCCAGCTTCACCAGCATTTTGGGTGTGTTTTTTTTACTCGGTTTTCATTAATCTTACATTTCAATGTTTAGAAATGCTAAATACTAATGTTAAAAGATGACTGAAGTCTTTGCTACTTGATTAAAGGTTTTCCATGGTTTTGCCTATTTAATAAAATATTTATCAGCCATTGCTGTGGAATTATACAGTATAGTGTAAATTAGACCTAATTAAGCAAGACATTTGGGATTGTCAGTTAGCATCACAGTACTGGCCTTGTCCTTGATGACAGATAGCAATGGTGAGGAAATGTCACTGCAGCCACACAAGTGTTGCGCTATCAGTCATATACAAGTGAATTGTGGATTAAAATGCTATTAACATAGCCAATTAAACATAGGCATAAACAAACCAGTTAAATCAATAGCAGTAGTTGCTGTGTTACAGAGCTGGTGCTTTGCTGTGTCTCTCTCTACCCATCTGAGGACCAGCCAGAACAACACACGTGAAGCTGGGATGTTTTGTGTGTTGATGGTGAGGATAACACTTCAGACCAAGGGCTAACCACACCTTCACGGCATGAACACAGCAAAGCTGTTCTGGGTGTTCAATAGCGAGTTATTTCCTAGGTAAAAAATGGTTGATTTTTCCTTCTGTTAGACTCCTCTTTTTTTTTTTAGTGTTATACCTGACATATATTCTAGGTCTTGTGGACTCTGTGTCTCTGTAGTTGCTGTAACTGGTCCTTGTGGGCTGAGATGTGAGTCTGGACAAGGCCAGCAAAGAGGATGTGCCATCTGAAAGGAGATTTCATAGGGTGCAACTAGGTTAGCAACCAAATAGAGATAGTCTGCTATTTCACAGCAGAATAGTCAACTGTTCCCATGTCTTGCATGTGGCCACCATGGGGCCAGCACATCCATTTCATGCTTTCTGATTTTTTTCATGAATGCTAACCTTGGTTTTGAGCATTCTCCACCCTGGAATTATGAAGACCTCCATCTTTTGCACCTTTACTTTCAATGTTGTTAGTCTATTTTGTGATATTTCAGTATAGTCCTCTCACCAGGTCTTCTACTTTCTGCTTTAGATCAGTATAAACTTGTTTATTTTTCTGTCAAATGTAGAAACTAAGCTCTATATAAGTGTTCTTGTTCGGACTATGAAAAGAGAGAAAGTCTGGAATGAGAAGGCTGGAAGTGCTTTGAATTTTCCAGGTGTTAAATCTAATTTCTCTTCCTGGTCAACTGGTTTAATCCTTTGGTCTTAAAGTATTAAGTGCTACCTATAGTAGATCTCATCCTGATGTCAAGAGATTTCTCTGGATGGCTGGTATCCTAAAGCCCAAAGCCAGCAATATAATTCCTCTGCAAAAAGTCAGTATTGCTTTATTGAAACCCCCATTTGAACAGTACGGTGAAACATCACTGCCCTATTTATGTCTGAAGACCACCTTCTTAACCGCTACTCTCTTTATCCCCTAAGGCCACCTTACTGGCTGTAGGTTTGACAATAACAAGAGAGCACTGGGTATTTTCAGTCTGAGATCTTTCATAAGAACAAAGAAATGACTATATTTCCTCTAGATTCTTCATCTGAATCCATTTAAAAATACAAAATGGAAAATAACAGTCTGTTTATTTTTTCAGTAGTGATTAAAAGAAGTCATTCTTTAAACAACAAATGGAGAAGGAATTATTTAAAGCATATTGGTGGTCTCTTCAAAAGACTAGACATTTCTTTTTGTGGTGTATAAAGCACCTGTTAGGAAAGCCACTTCGATAGTATGTTGGATTTTGTCCAATTAATGTCCTTTAAAAGCATATTGATGGAAAACAATGGGGCAAAAAAGCAAGAGCCCTGTTTCTAAAGACAACAGGGCAGGTGGCTAGTGGTGGCCTATGTTGTGGGAATACCTTGAGTAGATGGTCCCATGCTGGTTGTAAACAAACCCACCCAGTGGGTAGCAGTGAGGATGAGCTTGAGGCTAACTGCTTTACTGGGCACTGAGCTGATGGCAGTGTATTTAAAAAAAACAAAAAACTCAAACAAACCCCCCTACATATATATAATGAAGTATTTGAGTGCTAAAGACAATCCCAAAGGTTAAAGGTAGGGAGACAAAAAGGCAGCTAAGGGAAGTAAAGTTGCTTTTGTCTGAAACTAGAGGCCAGCAGAGCCCCACTGCCTGGTCTGCTGTGGGGGGTGGTTGTATGTCACCAGCCTCTTGGTAAGATACTGCAGGTTCGGTGACCTCAGATGTCTCTGTTGTGCCAAGAGCATATTGTAGGTGGACCACGGCTTGGATCTGCATCTCTTCTCTTCCTGGTTCTTGTTCATCTGGATGTGGCAGGATCAGGGTCTACAAATTAGAAAATGAATGAAGAGCTTGATTAGAGCTTTAAATGGGATTCTTGAGACTTTCTGTTTGTACCTGAGGCAGTATGTATGCTGAAATTAAACAGCAACCACTTTTGGCATGCTTCCTCTGCTCATATAATCTCTCTAACAGACTTGTGTTTTCTTACTGAAAATTTCTCTCATGTATATATGTATTTATTTATTTATATTCAGAAACATCATGTGTGCATATGGAGTCCTGAGGAGTAACCATGGCTGTGTTCAGCCCAGCAGTGCCATGGGTCATCCTACCCCACCAAGGTATGGAGGGAATTGGGGCTTGCTGCCTGCCCTGCTCCAGTCCCGTTTTGGTTAGTGCTGAGGTGATTTCGGGCTTTTCTGACCTACTTAGAGGTTCTGCGGCCCATCCTGGATGTGAGTGATGGCCATGGGAAGCCATGGTGAGGTCCTCTGCTGTCTTCTCCTGGTGTCCAGCCCTACCACCCCTGGGGAGCCCGTACACACTACCTGTTGGCCCAGCTGCTGTCTCAGGCAATCCTCCTTTCTTCCAGTCAAGCCCTTCCCATCTCCTAAAAGGACGTTCTTTAAAGCTCATGGGTTATTGACAGTCTTTTAAGCAACAATTTGCATATTTTATACTAGACCCATGTTGATACGAGAGCATTTGTCTTGCAATAGAGAAGTCAGGAAAAAGAATAAAATGAGGGCAAAGAGGAAAAGATGGAAGAAAAAAGTGTTTCAGAGACTGGCAGTTAGTGAGGAGCAGGAAAGCTGCTGGGAAATCCTGGCTGCGATCAGAGTTGGAAGAAGGGAGAGGTTCTGAGCAGAGGTTAGAGGCAGCTGCTGAGTGCTGTGGTGTGTTTTCCTGGGAGGCTGAAGCTTGTCCGTGGAATGCTTTGGCTCGGAGGGAATGCAAACATTGTCTTGGGCTCTGCCTCTGGGCTGTGTGCTTTGGTCTTTGTAGATCGTATTTAACACTGGGCCGTGGCATCGCTGCTGCTTTGTTGGGCTGTCAAGACCACTGGGAAATGCAAGCCAATTCAGCTTTAAGTGTATTCCTCTGTCTTTCTTTTCTTTTCTTTATGTAGACCATCTAACAGTAAATCTAGCTTTTGCATGTGATTATTACTTCATGACAAGGCATGATGAAGTGTTTGAGAATTTCTGTAAGTTCAAAATTATCTTTACATTGGCCCATGTTAAGATTTCTGACAATTGCTGTTAATCTTCAGTTCGGGGGAAAGGGCTTTTTCCACACCATATGGACTAGACCAGATTGATCTGCTGCCTGTTGCCCTTCATGGGACATGAGGCACATTCTCTTGATGATGGATTGTCTACAGACGTGTTGTAGCAAGAGCGTGTTGGCGTGTACGCACAGCTGACAAAGTCCTACGCACCTACGTTTAGTCAGTGTACTTGGGGTGCATTTTGCTGTTTTATTTCCCTTGCTGCACTTACCGTGCGTTTTCACATTTCTGTTTCACTGGCTCCATGAACGTCACCAGGCTGGAGATCAGCTGCTTGTGCAATGTGCTTGGTGAAGCCTCCTATTTCTCAACAGCAAATCGGTGCAAATGTGGGCCATTAAAGCCATTATTGACTCCAGACTAAGGCTTTGCTCCCAGGCAGTTTATGCGCTATTGAAGGCTAGGTTTTTTGTTCTTTGATCCTTGTGTTTCATAAGAGCTCCCTGGCAACATCAGTAGCGCAAAGTTAACTTTTTACTAATTTATTTCTAATGAAGAAGGTGTTTTTGTGGCCAAAGAATTGAGAACTCCAAGCTCTGCTGTTTCAGGAAAAAGACCATATTTTAATGTGTGCAAATATTTCCAGGGTGTGCTCTGCTCGCTGATCATTTCCCTTAAACATCCAAAGCTACATGGTGCTAACAATACAAGATCAAGGTGCTTGTACCAGCGTGGCCGTTCTTGGAAATGGCAATTTATTTCTCTTATTTTAATCCACAAGTGAAACATAGCTCTGGAAATAATCACAGTCCTGTTTCCACAAGCAATACACAAATGGGTCAGGAGACGAACAGGGCGTTGTGTTCCCTAATAGTGACATTAAAGTTTGCTTCAGTGGGATCAAAATGAGTGCAGGATTTTAATGAAGTTTGTCAATTAACAAAAAAAAAATATCATTTTCCCTTTCAGAATTGTGGTGTCTAGCATTGAAAATCGGTACAGATATTTATGTCCTGTAGCTGTTGATTTCTAAGCAATTAGAGTAAAACAAAAGTATTCTCAAGTTTTGTGTTTTCTTTGGTTGTGTTTGCTGCTTCTTGGATAATTTTATCCATGGAGACTTCTTTACCCCTCTGTCTTGTCAAGTCAGCTGAGTTAAAATTAAAGCATAAAATGAAATGTTTATTTAATCATGGTGATGTTCTTAAAAACTTGAGAGATTTCTTGTGTCACTAAAAAAGTGCCATCAAAACTTCCTGAACTTCTTAAAATGCATCCTCAACACTGATAATTAATGAAGATATACTAAGTAGTAAAGCAGCATTTAGTCTGTATTTGAATAATTAGAAATTTAGATGAAATTCTCCTAGTGTGTCAAATACGCTTAACTTTATTATTTAAAAAAAAACCAACAAAACCCTCTCATAAAATGATCAGATCTTTTGCACAGGAGTATTTCTACCTGATTTAAATTCTGGGAACACAACAGCTTTAACTATAATACATTTTTGTGAGAGGAAGAAAAAACTATTCAGTGTTCAATTCAAGACTTTTATACAGAAAGCATAAAAGAATGTTAATGGGAGGCAAAACTGAATCCAACAGCAGAATTCATACAGCTTGGTTAATTACACAAATATTAATTCATGCAGGTCCTCTGACCAGATTTCATTGTCCTACTTGACTCTTTGTGGACTTGCATCCCATTGCTATAGCAAAGCAAAGACTGAACAATGCCGACAATGTGACTGTTCCCTGAAAATATAAACTTTGCCAGATAAGGATATACTTGAGCCTAGATTCTGAACTTAGCTCTTAATATATATTAATTCTTCGTACCATATGTGAGAACCACCGACCATGGCAAAGCAAATGAAGTGTTAATTATCCAGAAAGAGCTCAGTTCTGCCCAGTGATGAATAATGCTGCCCAGATTCAGAAATGGACTTATTTATGTGATTAAAGTTAAGCACATGCTTAATCTCATTGATCTCTAACATCAATAATGGTTTATCAATTCAGAGCTGCAATTGGTGCTGCAAACACAAAGGAGAGGTGAGCGGGATCTCTGTCTTGACTTTGCCCACTGAATTTCTTGTGGACTGGGAGGTGCAAACAGCAAAGGGTTACCACTTGGAGACAGATTTCTGGGACTTCTAAATTCTTTGCTGTTGTTGGTCTTCCCATCTTTCATTTCTCAAGTTCTGGGTGAAATTTTTGGTCACTAACATTTTGAAACAAATAGGTTTGGGTAGAAACTGTTTCAACTTAGGGGGTGCAAGTGGGAATAATCAGACTGGCAGCAGTCTCGGTGACAGAGAATATTAAAATAGAAAATCACAAATGAAAGATAAAAAAATCTAGGGCTGAATGTCTGCGATGTGAGACAAATAACAATCAATAGCATGGATTTGTAGCCTGCTGTAACGGGGGAAATAAATAGGAATATAATGGTGCCCTCTAGACCTGGTGCTTCTGCTACTGTGCACATGTCCCTTGCATTCTTGGAAATATAAATGCCATGGCACCAATATCTAATAACATTTGAGTGCAAGTTCATTTGAACTGCTTAGGTGTGGGGCATAAAACTGACATATAGTACTGGAAAGGTAATTTTGTCTTCCTTGGGCTATTTTTTGAGGCCTTTTTTTTTTTTTAAGTTTTTCTTCTGTAGAATACCCTTTATCTGTCCTTAAAATGCACTGGAGAGGCAAAAAAATACCTGGTCTAGGATGCTCATCTTTGATTTTTCTGTTGCAATTATTCTTCCTCGGCTGAGATTTGGTTCTTTCCAAATGTTTTTTTCAGTAGTGCATATTAACACTTATGATCACCTTTTGTAACTTTGTTAGGAAAATCATTATTCCCAAAGCATCTGTGTTGGAGTCCACTAAAAGCACAGACACTTCTAACCATTTTAGATAATGGGCTGAGCAGAAAAAAGCAGTCACTATTCACATAGTAGATTTGATGATTGATAGAACTGCCGTGGTTTCATTGAACAGAAATAAGCTTTAACTTTTTTGTAGTGTAACCTCAAAACATGACCGTTCTTGGTTAGCCTTGAAACTGATGACACAAGAAAGCCTACCCATCTTTAATATTAAAGGAATTAAATAAGCCGGCTTTTGTTCCATGGTCTTCAGTTAGAATAAAAGCAAAACTAGAACCATTATGGTACATTAATACCTATTTTCAAACATGAAGGGGTGGGGTGGAAAACCCCTAGGAGGCTTTTCTAGCATAGAGGTTTACTTTGGGTGGGAGGAAGGGTAAGAAAGCCCTAGGGAAGAAACTACATTGACTTTTGTAATGAGTTGCATTCCAGCTGAATAGATCTCAATATCCTAAAGCTGGTTTCTGGATTGAGGGATAACGCTTGGTTTTGATGACACTGTATTTGAGAATGTGCAGTGCTATGAATACATTTATTTTCCTCTTAATCACCAAGACATCACTAATAAACTCATTCAACTGTTGGTACCATGTTTTGTGAAGGTAGTTTAGAAGGGAAATAACATGGGACGGAACCAATGCCTCAAAGGTGATATGAATGCCTGATTTATGTGGCGATAATGACCAATCCTGGAAAGTACAAACAAAACAAAATTGCCTGGTTCTGAAGTTTTCTCACAAAGGTAAACTGACCTTTGTAACCCAAGACCTTTACAAAGGTTCATAAAACTTTCTGCACTACTTTGAGCCTAGTTATCAGGAGGTACACACGGCTGTAGTTTTTGGTGAGGAAATCGTACTTAAATTTCATTTGAATGGGAGAGCTCAAGCAAGGCAAGTAGCATGTGAACTTTGGAGGGTATTTTTATTTATCGGGGTAGAAGAAAGACCAGGCAGATACTGTGAGGGAAGTTACAGTGCTACTGGTTTTCCTTCTTCTGCTTGCTAGCTACTGAGTGATAGGCTAAGGAGTGCAGCATCATCTATTTCTTTTGCGTTCTTGGTTACCATAGAGCATATGCAACATACAGCAAAATACAAACATTTCCTGCTTTGTTTTCTTGGCAGTTTTCTGAATTCAGTATTCTGGAATTAAAATGAAATAGTGTGAATCAATGTAGAGCACACAGAACACCTCGTTTCTTGATCCTCTGATGAGCATTTTTAGAAAAAAAACTGCTGAAATATGCATCATAATCAATCTGATGAACAACCAATGGAGAAGGCTTTTAAATATTTAAGAAGTTCTATGTTGTAGAGAATAGCACATTTTTAAAAATGAGACTGCAAGTTCCTATAGACCAGCAGAGAAGTCCTCCACAGAAGGTTTTTGTGCCTGAAGGCTTAAAATACCTAATGCGGTCTTGTCTAAGCTGGGGTCTGATGTGACCTCTGAAGTACATCACTGACCTTATATTGGCTCCCAGGGAGTGACCATCACTTCCCTCCTTCCCTTCCCTAACGGGACTTGCTCCCGGTTGCCCTTGCAGCCCCCGTGCATCTGCCTCAATTTCCCATTTTTCTTGTGGCAGATCTTTCCCTAATTGTTGCTTAGAATTTCACCCCAGTGATGATCAACACCTTCCTCTGTGTCACCCCATGTGCGGACAGCAGCCTCGTGACTGGTACCCACCCGCAGCACGCCCGGGTCCCCAAGGATGCCAGGTTGGGCGTTGCTCCACTCTGCGCGCTCCTGTAAACTCCCCAGCATTGTGGGGTAATCCAATTTTTAAACAGAAGGCATAATTAATATTAAAACACTTTGAGCAACGGTGTAGCTTTGTAAATAATAATTTTTCATTATAGGAAGCAGTTTTTGTAAGGCGAAGGCTTGAATAAGGTAATATTTTTGGGTGATGCTTCAGTGAAGAGATTTTCTGGAAATCTGTGATTTACCTGTTACTAATATTAGGCTATTTAACAAGTAGGGAGCAGTACGTAAGAACAATAATAGGAATCTTAGTTAGAATGGTTTTGATGAAAGTACGCTTTAATTCACTAATTATGACAGCTAAAAGGCATTTTTACAATCAGTGTTAAAATCACTATATCTGTATTTTTACCTCACTCTTCCAGCTGCAGAACTCTCTCTAACATGTTTTTAGTCATGTTATGCAAATGCCTGTTTAAATTACTAGCAGTATTTGTTTTCTATTTCTGCCCTGTAAAACATAATTTTAATACAAGTTATTTGTGAAATGCACATTGTAAAAGGAAATAAGGTTTCAGATGGCATTTCTATGATAATTTTACTGCAAATGTTGACCATGTTTTTGTATTTGTCTGTAAAAGGTAATGCAGGCTGTACGTAAGGCATATTTCAAAGATCTAATATTGTATGTGACTAAATTAGTGAAGTAGCACTGGCTTCCCTTTGAACAGTTAGTCTAGCACTAATCATACGGAGTAAAATAGATCACTGCCTCGCATACATTTTGCGGGAGGCAGGGGCTGAGCTGAGCCCTGCTGCAAAGACCAAGCGCCCTTTCCCGGCTCTGCCTCCCGCCGTGCGTGTCTGGCACGGGGGCTCGGGGTGCCCCTGTCTGCCATGGAGCCGGGGCGCTCGCCCCTGCGCTGAGCAGGAGCTAAAGGCTGGGCAGCCGAGCTGGTGGAAACACACACGGCTGGCACCGTGGCGCGGGCGTAATGTATGTAAATAGGGGGTAGCAAATGCATGAGCAAGTAAGTCAAGGTGAAGGGTGCGCGGAATACCTAAAACCTGGCTGTGGTGCTCTACCAGCCTGGGGAGAGGGGGGAGAACTTGGGGAGCCTGGCACAGGCTGCAGGGTTTAGCCCTGGGAAAGCGCTTGGTAAATTCCCAGCCAGATCCGCACACTGCCTCGTTAAATGCAAAACTGCAATTAAAATCATACTTTCTACTTTAGATTGATTTGTTTAATAAAAAAAGGTTAGTTGCATTTAAAAAATGTATGGGCGAGTTTGCTGCATGTGGGGAGAGTAACAGATATTGCTGGCAAGAGATTGTTCTTAATAAAACATCTCCATTTCAATGGCATGCTGTATTTTTACTTGGCTTGATCCTCAGCCTCGGAATCCAAATGGAATTTTTTTTGAAACAAGAAGAGGTTTCTAGAGGTGGTATCCTGTTGTTTGTGTCTCTGTCACACTTTTCAATCAAATGATTCGTACTAGACTGAAGTTTGACAAACCCACTGTAGTGTCACAAAGAAAAAGCTTCCCCATAAAATCAAAAACATATAGCAGATGCATGTTTTATTGAACATTACTAAAAATAGCGCTTTAAACCCTGACTCTGTCTGTAATGCTCTTTAAGTATCTTTTGAACACTGCCTTCATTATTAAGTCTCTGAGCTTCGAAAATAATTTTCTGATTCTTTCTCTTCCACAGATCTCATTTTTCAAAACAGTTGTTTGTTTCCTATTTTGCATGCGTATATGCTGAGTGAGTTGTCAGTTAGCTGATGACTATTCAGTCGTGCTGGATAAGATCCGAAGACTATGTCCGTAAGCAAATTCCAGACCCAGTATCATGAATATATTTTGAGATTCTTTAAGGATCTCAACAGAAATGAAGATGACGTATTTTGCTTTTTGGTGACTCAACAGTCAAAGTCAGGATGAAGGGTGGCGAGTGCCTCCTTACCTGTTGTCATCCTCATGCTGACCAGTGCGATGCAAACTGCACGCACCTTCTAACTGCTCCTTGCGTCTTGCCCACTAGCAAGGGAAGGGGAAAAGCAGGACGCAGTAGGACTGCTGGGTTTACAAAAGCAGGGGAGTCAAGAGATGCTAAGCAAGTGAGGACCAGGAAGTGATATAAAGCAGTTAGCAGAAAACACAGTCAAGGTTTTGTTGGGCAAAATAGACAATTGAATAAATACTTCTCAAGGAGAAAATACCTTACTGGTCTTGTGTGACGTTATAAACAGCAGTTTCTGAAATGTGACATGCAAAGCTACAGTTTTATGATGTTGTGGCTTGAAATATGGCTAAAAAAGGCAGATAATTGGCTTTAAAGGATCCGGTTCAAATACCGCATTTCTTCCCTTTCTGAAACCTTCCTGTTACTGAAAGACAACACCAAGCATGCAGGATTCTTTTCTTTTTGTTAAATCCAGTTTAATATCACCAGTGACAGAAGTCTCGTTTCTCTTGTTGAATTCTCCACCAGCCTGATGGGTGAGAGCTTTCAGCACCCATTTCTGGCATTTGCTTTCAGACGTGCCATTTGTTTTGTTTTGCTTATTTTACTTTTAGGCTTGCAATATGAATAAACACTGGTACTACTTAAAAAAGGCAGCTACCTACCTATGCATGCCAACGTCAAGGGGCTGTATATAAAAATTGCTTTTTTTTGGTAGTCTGCAAGGAAGAAAAAAACCCTTCTTTTTTGAGACAAAGAAAGGGTTAAATGGAAAACAGTTGTGTTGTAGAAAGGTGCCTATACCAGGAGTTGTGAAGCTTTGTGAGCATGGGCAGGGCAAGAGCATTTCTGACTTAGCTTGAAGTGTTTGCAGCCATTTAGCCTGGGAGGGCCTTTGGGTGTGCTGCTTCTGCTCCCCTTGCAACCTGGGACAAGTCTTATGGCTCTGATAATTAATTTATCTCCATCTGAGACAGTGCCTTCTAGCTTCCATAGTTTCACAACAAAGTGTCCTTGGACAATGTGAAGGTACTTATCCTCATTCAGGGCTGTATATGTGCTATATCAAAAATCTTAACTGCTATATTAGATATGCAAATGAAAAAACCACATGTCTAGCAAGACACATTAGCTGGAAAATATCTTATTTTGGAGCTAGAGGGCTGAAAATAAATGACACACATCCTTTAAAGAAGCTGACAAAAAACTGAGTCTTGAAGTGAGTTTTGAGCAACTCCATCCTTGCAAGTCATTTTGATTAGAAACGTGTAAACATATGAGTCTGCCCTAGAAGTGCACGAAGCACCATAGTGCCACTGCCCTGTGCAGCACAGGGGGAAATGCACCTGCATTGGGATTTGTCCTTTTTCTCAGCATCTCACGGGCTGGTCTGTTTGAATGGAGCCCAAAGTCCTCAACTCTCCTAAGAGCAGGTGATATATTAAGACAAGAGTGTATTACGCAGTAAGACATTAACAATGAATCTGAAAAGGTATTGTGAATGTTAAAATCACCCTGACTAAAATATACTGAGGTTAAAATACAGGGTAACTTTACAAATCACTATTAATTTCTTTGGCTTTCATTGCAATAACATTGATTTAATTCATTAGATTCCTTTCTAAATCTATATTTCAGTTTTAGAGTTGTCAGTTTCTGTTAATGACAATTTTGCCCATCTGTTCTAACATGAAAATGAGGCTTCATGCAGTAGACATGATAGATCTCTAATAGTTGAAGAAGTAAGAATCTTAAAGGTATTTCATCTGGATTAGACCCACTCTGATGCAGTTCACCCTTGAAATTAAGTACCTAGTACTAAAAAGTTTTAACTGTATAATCAAAAAACAAAAGTGTCATATCTTGTCATTTAGGCCACTGTCTATTTCATAATTTACAGAAAAAAATTTCAAAACATTCCCACTCATTCTCTTTCTAATGACAGAGCCATAATTTTGGGTGTCAGCATATCAGAATTCCACTGGATGTGATTAGAATAAGAATTAGTTTCTTTAATTTGGCCATTCAAATGGTAGTATAACTACAGTAAGTCATTTTGCTAAGCCAGTCTTTGCTGCCAAGCTAGGTTACAACTTCTGTTTCAATCCAGGTTTAAAACTCCCGTTCCTCACGCAGGTCAATCTTCTGAAGGGGTAATTTTTCAAAGCAGTGTGGGAGTCTTAAGCACACAAATCCAGTTAGCAAATAACAAGATTATGTTCTGTGCACTGCTTTAAAAATTTACCCCTAATATCCTAGAGATAGGAGCACAGTTATTGCACATACGGCATGCGAGGTATAATTTAAATTGTTTTTAGTAAGCAATTCCTTGCATTTGTGTAATGCAATGTTATTCTGGGGAAAAAATGCCCTGCTAATTATTCAGTCTAGAAAAATAAACACATCCATTAAAGGCTAGACTACATATTAATGCATGACCTTTGTAACCATAGTGTTTTATTTGAAAATCTTCTAGAAAATTTTGTATCCATTAAATATATATGGAATTGCATTTTGTCTTTCTCACTGAAAGTTACCAAACGTACCCTGACTCAAACTCAGCACGTTTAGTGTTGCCTTGTAACAAAGGAGACGGTTCCTACGGTGTGCTTCATTGCTGCTTTTTTGTCTTAGACTTCTCTTGAAATTCAGAATATAGCTAGGAAAATCAGACTCCAGAAGCTCCTACAGGACCAGATTTTTAATTTCTAAATACAAACTACTGAAAATTTAGCTTTTCAAGTGTAATACTTCTAACAAATTAAAAATCAACAAAAATATTATGCTTTTGTGTTACCTGTTCAAGTGTATAGAATGTACAAAAACTTTAATCAAATACTCAGGTTTGCTCAGTTTTAAATTGTGTTAGTTTAATAGTTTCTATTCTGCTGTTTATATTAATGACATATTCCCATCTAAATATATTGCAGCGCTGAAAAGCCATCAAAACATTTCTAAGGTTGAATGAGTGCAGTTGCATTCATGATTTTTTAATAAAATGATCTCTTTCTATTGAACTGCCTCTTTTTTTTAGCAGAGATTGAGATTGTATAATATATATATACATAGTTATAGGAGCATTATAAATACAAACTGCAGCTTCATTTACTGTCTGAATGTTTGATTTCAGTTCATAGCTACACAGTAGGCTGAGAAATGTGAGTTACTGTACATAAAATATGAAAGCAAAAGAAAAAAGGATAAAAAATGAGAGATGCAATTGATTATTTTTTGCATATTGATTAAAAAGTCTTATTACTTGAAGAAGCAACTAATAATTTGCTAATAGTGATTTTTCCAAGAACTAGTGTTTCTAAAAATGATTTTCATCTATTCTCCTTTTCCTTTTTCACAGTCCATTTTATATTCTCTACTTTTTAATTCTGGCCTCTTTTGCAGGCATTTGATACTTGTAGTATACGTATAAAAGCAGTTTGATATTGGCTAAATTTGGGCATAGTCCGTGTTATGAATACGAACATCTGCAATGGAATTAAAAGCAGCATTCACCAAAATCCAAGTGTGAAGTATCCCGGTTAAGCATACGATTCTGAATGCATAATTTAGTTGCCATATTTTGTTTCTTTCCTGTGTGGTATGTTTATGAAATTCTCAGATTTATTAGGTATTTAGAATTTTCCTTTAATTTCTCACTGCTTTTTCCCCTCTGTGCTTTCTGTGCCTGTAGTTAATCTGTGCATGGACTGGCCTAATGTCATTTTATTTTGTTTCTATTCGTGTTGGATGACTAGCCAGCCTATCAGGGATTTGAAATATTCAAACCAGCTGAAATTCAAGAACCTGCTATAGTTGTTTGAGTTTAAAATGCTTTTTCCTGTTAGTAAGTTGAGCCGTTCGAATACTGAGGCACCAAACAGTCCTAAATAAGACTTATCTTTAGAACCTAATGGCTGTGAATCTCCCCAGACACAGACACACATATGTTCTCTCTCATTCCCACTCCTTTTTCTTATTTTTATGTTAATTGCTGTGGGAAGATTTGGAAATTCTCTGGTTAATTCTCTGATTGCATCTATTTCAGCTGGTAGTTGTTTAGGGGAAGCAAACATGAGAAAATGGATTGGATGAGATTCCGCTCCTGAGTTGGTGACAGTCCAAAATCTGTGCATAACCTAGCTCCACAAACCCAAACCCGAATATTCTGATGACGACGGAGCTGCGAAGCATAAGGTGAGCACGTGCTGTGGAAAGCAAGGGTTGACGCAACCATGTGCCTGTGTCCCTGACCATCTTCCCTAGAAGTTTTTAAGTCAAGAAGCTGATTCCAAGGAAATTCAGCAGGGGAGGGCTGGGGCAAAAATACCATAGTTGGTGTCCTCAAGACAGTAAGTCACTGGGTAGAGAAGAGAGAACCTGGAAGTGCTGTTGCTGCTAGAGCTTGCTGCCGACCACGCAATGCCAAACTGGAGGCAACTGGAGTCCTGTCTTGGCAACAGCTGGGTTTTTAAAACATCTTTTCTCAGAATGTGTGAATTCCTACCATGCACATGGAGTGACCCTTTCCTTCATTTGATAAACTAGTATTCTTCCCATTTCCCAGCTACAGCGATCTGCTGCTGCTGTTCCAAGCAGAAGGTGGCTTGTATCCCCCAGACCCCTGGCCCAGCAAAGTGCCTGTGCTGTCCGGTGGCTGGAGGGAACCGTCCAGCGAGCGTAGATGCAGCTAAAGCTCTCTCTCGGTGTGATGTCAGTCATTTGGATTGTGATGAATTCATTTAGAAAATAAGCTGTTGAGAAAAGTCTTTCAGTCTGGGAACCAGGAAGGATCTGGTGTTTACTCAGACTGAGGGCCTGAGTATGAATATAAATTTTTAAATGAGTGCAGTATATTGCATGACTAGTTCATCAACTAGTTCATCAAGTGGTATCGCTAGGTTGCCTTAGTGTTACATTTGAAACCATTATACTCACAGAAAAACTGTTCTCACAAAACAGGTAATTTAAGATAATCATGCATACAATTTAAAGATAAAATAAAGTTTATATTTGGTTTCATAGCAAATTTAGTGATCTGTTTAGAAGCATACTGAACTGAGAAAGATGAAATATGGTGGGAATTATTTTATTTCGTCACAGAATTGGCTTTTTCATCACACCTGGCTTTGCCCTATTGCAAGTGAAGAGTATCCAGGTTGTCTAACTTGCAGGCATCTGACTTGCTTCCCTCCCGAGAGTAGAGCCACCACCTAAAGGCAGGTGGTCTTCCTACATCAGCTATTTAAGCAGGCAAAACTCAGATGCTTCACCTGGCCTTCTGCAGGGTGAGCTTCCTCCTGCATACAGGCACAGAGGGAAGAATGGGGTTTATCAGGTAAAATAAATGGAAATAAGTAGCAAAATTCCCATAGGTCACTGACTGTCTGCTGTTTCACTCTTAATATTAAGAACGTATCCAGAATGTAGTAAGAACTGAGTAATAGTTGCTAATACTCATCAGGCTTAAAGTTCTCTTTGTGATGCTACAGTGGGTTTGTCAAACTTCAAGTTGGGGAAAGCTTTCAAAGGGGTAGCCCCAAGTCAGTACAGTGCCAACAGCATTGTGGCGTGGATTGAGTATGGTATTCTGCTCTGTGCTCCTAATAGTGCTGGTAAGCAGACTGTTCTAATCAGATACAAATGCTAATATATATGAAATCTTTACCCATCTAAAAATAATAAAATATTTTGCTCCAATTAATTCTGATTGTTCTAGTAGAGCATACAATCAGCAATGCAAATAGATATTTTTACAGTTGAAATCAATAACTTATTTTCTTTTGTAATACAAAAAAATAGAGGAAAGAGGGTATTATTAATTGCTTATAAAACTAAATCTTTGTGTGGGAAGCCTGCAGGTATTAATCTCATTATCAAGACTTTCCTTCAAAGTCTGTGTGACCATTATTGTTCATGATTTGACCACTCGAGAAATCTTGCCATAGACTCCTATTTTGAAAGTATTTATTGGAAGCTGAACGAAATTAGTTCTTTATGAGCTAAGTAATTGTAAAGTTACATTATCCTGTGGAGAGAGATAACTGATAAAATCTGACAATTTCAATTTTAAAACGGCTGTGCCTTGCTACACTGAAGTCATGATAACCCTCATATTTATAAATCTATAGCTTACTGGCTACGCATACATAGTCATGAAGTATCAGTTACGCTTACTGATAAAATTACTTTAAATATTGATTATAAAATAACCTGTGTTAACAAAAAGTATATTCCTTGCTCATGCATATGGTATTGTTTGCTTCATTTGAATTCCTGTATCTCTAATTCCTTTCTCATTTTTGTTTTATTCTCTTGAACAACCATTGTTCAACTTGGTCTGATTAGGAAGTGGGAGCAGCTTTGCTAATTCAGCTTTAATGACAGCCCTGCACCCAGCAGAATTCTTGGCTGCTGCTGACGAACAAGGGCACTTTAGTAAGACTCGGTGTGTCTAGCCTATACGTCTTACAAAAAATTTGCAGTCTCTTCTCTAAACTGATGAGAAGAAATGGATGACAGCATTGAATATAGATAGTCCAAGCTACGAGCAGCTAATGCTGCTCACTAGTCTCCTCCACACAGGTCTACTGGTCATGTCCTCCCCTTGGAGGGCTTGCATGTAGGAAGGACTTCTTGTGGTCATAGTTTCCTATGGTCTTCAAGTGACTATGGTGTCATCTTTGTCACTGGCCATGTGGCTTTGTCCTGGACATGTGCCCACAGCACCCAAGGGAGACAGACATCTCTGTGGTGCCCCCACCACCTCTTCGAAGAGGTGCAATTCCCTTGCAGCCCCCCTTCCCTTTCCTGCAGAAACGAATGAGGGGCATTTAGTATCCTAGAAAGGGGCTGGTGGGTCTCCAGCAGTGAGGCTTGACCCACACTGGGACAGTTATTGAGCTGCTTTACCCTCACACATGGTTCTAGATCTGCAGTGCTGACCCTGTGCCTATGTGGTTGCCTTTGAAGTCATGCATGCGGCTGTCAAAAAAGGCTTGAATTTCATCTCCAAAATGATGAGCTGGTTTCTACTTTATTCACAATCAAATTATGTTCAAAACTATGATTCTTACAGAATTTTCTTCAGTGTTCTTTTCAGCGAGGGAAAATCAACAGATCTAGAGTATAATTGTCATAAGTTCTCATCATAATGGAGGTATCTAATTTCCAGAATGTGTTCTGTGGTAAAGAATGCTGCTTTAAACAGAAAAAACCAACCACTGTGTCCTCAGGGCAACTATGGCACCATGCAAAGCAATTATCTGTGTTCTGAACTTATGTATTTCTTTAAAATCCATCCATTTCCAAAAGTTTGCCATATATCACAGCAGACTGTCCAAAGTGACATAAACCATCCAGCAGATCAGAAGCAGCAATTCCCTTAAAATATTGTGTGTCTGTTTCCCTGCATATATGCGCAGGACAGCTGGGCCTGTGTTGTTTTTTTTATCGAAAAAACATAGCATCCCAAAGCCATAACTCCTCGTTATGCATGCGGATTCGCTCACGTAATTTTTTGAGGCTGCGGATGTTGACGTGTGTTCCCACAGCACGTTGGCGTGATGGGCTCCTGCTGCCTCCACTGCAGCCGCAGGGAGACGTTGCCTGGTGGGGTCAGTCCTGGCTACCTGTTCCCTGGGACCGGTAAGAAACTTCCCAGGTTCACTGTCACTTCCAAAAATATAATAAAATAAATACAGAAATCTCCTCAGTTTATAGACTCTTTTCCCAATTAGCTATGCTGGGGTGTGGTTAACACAAACTAATCATACTCTGGAGTGTTAAAATGTACATGGTGCAGCAGAGTGCCTCGCGTCTCCTGGGGTGTGATTATTTAATGATAATGATGCCCCCTGCAGAGGCACCTTATTGCTCTTTTGCAAAAACAATCTTTATTGAGGGGAATTAATTGCATTGTTGTTGATAGGAAGAAATAAGTTAATATTTTGAAATGATCTTTCTGGTTTGCACAGCTTAAAGGGATGTTCGCACAATTATGTCGAATAAATGACCTCCTTTGAAAGTTTCTCCATATATTTAGGTCTGGATTCCAAAACCACTCTGGATATACGTTTTTCTCTGAAGATTTGATTTCACTGGGAGTCTGAAAATGCTGAGAAGAGTTAATCTCTCTGTTCCATGTTCTCTTGTATTGCTGCCTAAAAATTGATCTCTTCAGGGTCACTGACTGTTTTCTAGTTAGAGGCAAATTTGCAGTTATACCGGATTCCCACAGCATATTTACTCTATGCAAAGTATCTGAGAGCAACTTTTATGGTAGGGTTTTTAATTAGCGCGATGTATAAAAGCAGCAAAGTTAATAAGGATGAAATTTGCTGGTGTGCTGACTTCTATGGAAGGCAATTGCCTTAGAGTCATGGTCATAGCCTAGTCTTAAATATCCATTCGTATTATTGCACTGACGCTACATAGATTTTGGAAGACGCAGCTCACAGTTCCCAACTGAAAAAGATACAAGCAGCAACATATACTTTACGTGCCTCTATCTACCCGCTAATTTATCTCCAGAATAATCGCTAATTTACTTATCTCAGTGCTAATGTTTGCTACAGTAGTTTGGGTTTTGTTTCTCACTTTATGGGAGTCTTTGCATCATTTTTATAACCTGCTTGCTTTTTTATACTAATGGTTCAGTACATCAGCATTACAGTAATAATCTAGGTATATATTCATTGTAAAATGATGATTTACTGCAGCAGGATGGATGTATTTACCGTGTATGCAATGTTGCAACAAATGAAAATATCAGAAATATGTGGCCCTGTGTCAGCGTATGTGTAGGCATACCTGAATGTGTAAACATGAATAAAGCAAAGCAACTTGGTAAAGTCACCTGCAGTGGTATTCGCTCTGCGTGAGGGACTGCGGAGAAGGATGCAGAAACCCACCGTGGGGCTGTAGCAGGTGAGCAGGAGCTCATAGGCTCCGTCTCTATCTCTGCAGCTAGTCCTGGCCGAGCCGATCCCTCGCTTCTGCTCCTGTTGACCCCAGCATGATCCACTTGTTTGGGTAACCAGGGAGGTCTTATTGCTTTCTGGGGCTTTGGTGTGCTGCTCCTCCTTGCCGGAGTCATGTGATCTCTGCTGCTGCTCTGGATGAGTGTCCCATACCTGTGTTTCTGAAAGGACAAACAGTACGCTCTGAAATACTGTTTTGTAAGGAGCAATCATCATCTTGCCTTTGAGACAATGTGGTTCATAGGATTGTAGGATAATTCACATTGGAAGGCAAATCTCTTCCCACGTGTGTGTATATATGTGTGTGCATGCGTGCGTGTGTGTGTTTTCCCCCTCAGTTCTCTTAAAGAACTGCTCTAGCAACTTTGGGAAATTTCCATTTCATTGGTCTCTTCCACAGAACTGCCAGGTGCAAATATTCCATCATTTGTATGCCCAAAGCCCAGACCTACCTGGGCTGCTTTTGATAAATTACTCTAAAATCAAGTCTGTTGATATTTTTATTAAAAAAAGAAAAATCCAGGTGAGCTGCTCATCAAAATACTGATCTGTTTATACCCAGTCTAGTGGGCTTTGTGGTTGAAGCTGGCTGTCTGTTAGTGGTACTAAGGTAGTAGGTTTTTTTTATGGTGAAACAATTTCATCTAACATTAAAGGTGCTGATTGAGAGGCCCAACAAAGTCCTCTCTCAGTGCGCAGCAGCTTCCTCTTGGATGGACTGGGACAAAGACATCTGGTCTCCCCTGTTGTTATTGCTCTTGAATTTGGTCATGATATTATTTGTTTATATGCTTAGACCACATAATAACTTAAATAATATTCAGTGATCATGACAATTAGGTGCCCAGCTTCTACTGTGGATACCTATGTATTCCTCAAAGTCACACCTTCCGTTTACATCACCAGTTATTTTTTTGGATAAATAGCCCTAGAAAAGGCATGTACCATGATTTCACTCTGAGACCCGTGATACTTGCATGGAGGTAGTTTTCACATAGAAAATAACGTTTCCTGAATGACCACCCAAGTTATTTAGTTTCTGTTTTCTAATTGCCCTTTAGGTTTCTCTAAGCCAGAGCTATCAGTGGTCAGTGCAGCTTGGGACTGGAGAATGATGGTACACAGGTATCAACTGCTTTCTGTTGTTACAGTCACAGGGACAGGGGAGAACTGTGTGTCCAGGACAAGAAAAAGTTTATGGGGAGAAGTGATTAGTTCCCAAAACAATCTGGTGTCTGGCAAAGAAATATCTGTAATGACAGAAGCCAGCATCATGAGAGAGGGGACACTGGAGGAAGAAACCTTGATATTCGTGGTTATATGAACACTGTGCAGCCTCACTTCAATAACTTTTCAGGCCACATTGGTACCTGAATAATGTCCATTTGAAGAAAGGTTTGGCTGGTGATTGCATTCAGACTTTTCAGGGTTTTTTTTCCTCTTAATTTTGTTCGTATAGAAATAGTTTCCACGTAGGCAGTCCTAGATGTAGTTAAGTAGGATTGACCCACCAATATACAAGCAGCCTGCCTTTCACCTGTATGGAGCCAAGATTCTGGATCAGCTTCTACGCTAATTATGAAATATTAGATCTGGATAAACTAATTTATGTTGTATAAAGACTGGTTGCTTCCTCTTTGGAGAGCAAATGGATATTTTGATTTTTTCCATCTTTTCAGCTGGAAAAACAGCTGAACCTGGAGCGGCTTGAATGCAGATTTCTTACTCGCATGGAAAAAGGATGGACAATTACATCATACATTTAAATTACTTCAGCCCCTAAAAAAAGATAAGCATATTTGGTCTGTCTCCTGTTAGCTGGATCAGTAATAATACTGTTTTAAAATTTTTTGTTTCTCCCTTTTTTTCCAGACCTGTATGACAAGGTCAGTCATTGTCTAGAGCCTTGTTTTATTAGCTTCGATAGATAGAGTTAAAAATTTGAAACTTTCAGGGATACTAGGGGTGTTAATAGAAAGTGAAGAAAAGAATGTGCCAGAGAGCAATAGAAGCTGGGAAAAAACAGTACAGATGCTGGAAGACGTACTTCATAAATGAAGCTGAGAGAAAAGTCATCCCACAGTCTTGCAAGAAGGCAAGGGAAGGCAGGAAGGAATTGGGAGAGGAAGCTGGCCCCTCCAGCATCCCTGACCTACCTGGTTTGGGAGATGACAGTGCTACGTGTGTGAGCAGAAAACATGAAAGAGAATAATCTAATACAACGAATCAACTCAGTCCTTGAAAGCCAAAGCAAGCAGCATGCAGACTGAAGATGAAGAGTTGGCTTTGCATCCATCCAGGTTATCTCTCGGGTGCTGCTGCCCAGTACCAGGTAGGTCTGTGGGAAGAAACAGTACACCTGCGTCCCGACTGCCCGAGTACTCGGACCACAGCCCTGCCGATCCATTTCAGTAACAAACTGCTGCTTTGAGCAGTCTCGTGAAAGACGGTGCTTACAGGAACTATCCACAAGTAGTCTCTTGGGAAATGTCTGTTTGATACAATTTATGTCACTGAATGAATGAGAAGTTGCTGATGATGTTGCTGTGGGTTGCACAGTATTTGGTAAAGTTGTGGTTTGTTTTTTTCTGGTTTTTGTTTGGTTTGGGTTTTGTAAGCTGTAGAAATCAGTGAGAGAAAAGCTTTTTTAAAAAGTTAGATCAAGTATTAAGAAAAAAATAAATGAATTGATTAAAGGAACCTCTCTTTAGAAGATGCCTTCATTGGGAAATGTG
>NC_137594.1:13924189-13999189 GCF_963210335.1 Falco punctatus | reverse complement strand
GCAAAATGTGGATCCAAATGCAGGATTAGACTCTGCTTCCAGTCCCGGTGTTCAGGTTCACATTTAGATTTGCATCCTGGTATGACTTTAGCCTTTTGTCCTCCATCTAGAACCCTTTTATTTTGTTCCACAGCATCTTTAGCCTGCATTGAAGATCAAAGCGAGTTTTAAAGCTGTTATTACTTTTTACTGTCTTCTCTTTTTGCCTGCTTTTGCACCAGGTTATTTCTCTCGGTAGTTTCAGCATTTGCCAGCTGTGCTACCTTTTTCCTGTTTTCCCATCCCTTGGTAAACCCAGTATTTTTGTCTCTGGGCTGAAATTCTGATTTCTGACTTCTCTCAAGCTTTCTTTTTCCTTTCTGTTCCATGAGTTCCTATATAGTCTACATAGTTACTGAATAGGCTATACAAGCTGTAGCAGAGGACTGAGATGTCTCTTCCCTAGACCCCTGTTTGGCTGGCAAAGAGAATTGCAAGAGAGGCGAATGGAAAACCTGTAGTTTTGTCTCCGTGGCCTTTCCAGTTGAAGGAGATGAGAGGATGACAAGCTAAGGAATGACTCTATTCAGAACTGAGATTGCCAAGTTGGCTCATCAGCTAATTCAAAACGCTTAAAATGTCTTTGATTCATTGAGCTGCTTATGATAGGCCATCCTATGGCTTTTTTCAGATATATTTGAGTCATGTCTTATGCCTGAGACTACATAGAGACTATACTGCTTCTCTGTATCCCTCAGCTCTGCTCCAAGAGCTGCTGCGTAGCACCGGGAAGCACCGCGCTGGTCCTGGGCTGCAGCTGCACAGCTGGTAGCCACATTTGGTGCTAATGGCATGCTTTGAAGGGCAACGTCAGTAGAAGATCAGCATACGTAATGGAGTGGGAGGTTTTCCGCATCTGTACCTGCTCTGCTACCTTCAGAGGCCCAATAACTTCGGTGGCTGTGCTAAGGCATTGCAGACTCAAGAAGTAAGAGAGGCAAGTGGAAGCTTTGGCCCCAGTCTCAGACAACAGATGCTGGAGACAATAAAACCTTCTCAGAAAAGGAAGGCGATTATTGCGGTTTTCTAGCCAACAATTACCTTGCTCTTATAAATTATGTTGATGTCCATGATATAACACACATTGCTGAGCACATGATAGCTGTCGTGGGCTGCCACCGACTTCCCTGCTGATGCCCGACACACTGCTTGTAACGCATTTTATTTAGCCTGGAGTACAAAGGTGCTCTATAAAATGAGATTGGCCTCAAAATCATGTAATGTGCTGTCTGTCCCTGTGTCCCCCAGCTTTCTTTGCAATGTTCTGCTGTAAGTCAAAGCCGTAGCCAGTTAGATTTCACTCTCTTAATCTAACACTTGCATATGGTGCCTCCCAAAAAGCCATTTGTGGGGGCAAGTTTGCCAAGATTTACTTAGGTTTTTTTATGAAGAATTAGCACAGTACCAAAAATGTAGTTTTTCTCTCCTTTCAAGTCCCAACCTCTTTTGAAATATCTCTCGCTGCCTTTCTGTTATCATTTAATTTCCACATGCACAAACACAGGATTCATTCCCAGTTCTCTTGACTATAACATATCAACCCTCTCGCTAACATCCTTAACCTCTGCCCCTGGAAAACTAATCATCTCTGTTGTTAGCTCAGTCCCTTTTAGAGATGGCAGTGCACAAAGCACACCAACACTTCTCTACCGTAAGTAGAGAAGTGATGCTTCTCTCTACTTGGTTTGTTCCACAGCTTCCACACTGATTTGTGTTGTACAATTCAATCTTCTGAATCACCCTTAATGACATCTATTATCTAAAATCCATTGGGCACCACTACTTCACTTCATCCCTTAATTACACCGCCTCTCTCTTTTCATACCTGCTCTTATACTTACCCAGTCACTGCCCTTAATGTCATCCTATTTCTCCTGTGCTAAGCTTCCAAGGTACTCATCCAGCAACGCATGCAGCCAGCTCTGTCCTCCCGCCGAACCGCTGAGAGTGCTCGTAAGGAGTGTTTTCTTGCCTCCTTTCCTCAAACAAAAGCAATCCTTAGATTATAACAGAGAGTAGAGGAAGGCGTTATGGGTTACGCTGCCATGGGGGGGGGGTTCTACCCATTCAATTTGGATTTAGATACATTATTTGTACAGAGATGAGTTTTGAATTTTGATGTTCAGATGTGCCTGAGGTTCATTAACAGTTGAATTTACACTAAGAGTCAACGGGCTTTTTGAAAATCCCAGCTTTTTTAGGTAGTATGTCAATAGGCATTTTCTTTGGGGTGGAGAACATTCCTGTTCAACCCTACGCACGGGGGTTAGTCGCAATAAAGTTAGATTTTTCTAGTGTATTAGTATATCTTATAACAATACAACAGTCAGCCATTCATCAAGGCGCAATGAAGCATATTTAAGTTTTCTAGAAGCTTGATCATGTGATACCAAATTCTTGACTATTCATAATGGTAAAAACAAATGAAAGCCCTTTCAGACAGCAGATGCTGTACAAGGAAAGTTGGTTATTTAGAGCAGGAATGATTTGGCAGACCTAGTATTGTTTGTTAGAATGCTGTCCCACAGAGAAGGTAATTTAGAAGTCTTTTTTTTTTAAAAAAATAATTTTTCCATAGATCCCTCTCCTCCCCCAGCTGAATGAATTCAGAGTCAGAATAGAGACCCATTGATTATTCTGGCTTCAAGGATCAGGAAGAGGTTAATTAGGGGATGATAAAAAGTTCTCTGAGGCAGGGGTCATGTCTTTGTATGTATTTGCACCGTGACTAATGCAGTGTCCCCCTGAGCCTACTGGGGCTGTGGGTTTCTTCCATAATGTAAATAATACTAAATTGCAGTTTAGTAAGTGTGAAAATGGGTTTGATGGCAATTTTTAAATCTTTACCTTTTTAAGAGCTGTCTGGAGCAATTTGATTGCATCAAAGGTGTTTTCTCGTTTTGATTCCTTCAGAGAGTTTTCATCAGTGAGAGTTCTCCTGTACTGACATAAATATAATCTCAGACTTAGCAGGGATCGTTCTGGGCTCTGTAGAGCCCTATGGATCAAATCATCACAGACAGAATTGCTTATGGCTCTTCTGGGTGTTTGGATCTTTATTTTCTCTCTGGAGCCAAGAAGCATGAAGCGAATGTACCTGAAGAGGTGAGTACATCCCTCCACTTACCCTACTGGGAGGAGTTTTGAACTGTGAACGTGGCAGTCATATGGAAGACCTATCCCTGATTTTTCTCCCTGGCAAATTATCACCTGCATTTTGCAGACCACTGTGGGGCTGAGAGCCACGCCAATGGCATGCAAGCATCTCCTGCGGCATCTGCTAAGTGCAGGCATCACAGGCAGCATGATGGTGGCATGGTGATGGGGAAGGATAGCGTCAAATAAATTTCTGTAGGTGTCCGATGCTGTAATTTCTTAGTGTTCCTGGTAACTTTTTGCAGACTCATGAGTTTTTGTGCCCCTACGAAGGAACAAACAAGAAGGATCACCTGGTGTTTTATGAGAAGTCTTGATCCTCCTACTTCCCACCTTAAAGAGAAATAGGACAACAAGAGAAGCAAATGGTAACAAACAGTATAAAATAATAGCTAGGGAGAATATATACTTTTTGCAACATTTAAAGTCACTCTGGCAATATTTCTAAAAACACTGCTTCTACTAGGCAGCTATAGGCAACCTTATGCATTTCTGTTCATACAGGTCTGCAAAATTACAAAGACAATTGTATGATGAATCTTAAGAGTTTGGCAGTGGTCTTCCAGATACTGATACAAGCACAGATTTGAAATCCCCAAACCATAATTTGGCCTTTTAATCACCAAAAAGCTGGTGTCTGTCCTTGGTTTGCTAAACAGCTTTATTTTATTCCAATGAATAGTGGCTTTCTTGTGGCATTTTTCCCTCTTCCCTACCCTACATATAGTTGCCCAAGTTACAGTTTTTCTTTTGACTCTCTGCTAAGCTAGTTGTGTTTCCTGCTCTTTCTTTAGCTCTGGTGCGAAAAATATCCCCAAAAGTGAGAAGGCCAACAGTTCTTAAATCCAGATTGAACCATCGGCTTCCTACCTTCATCATCCTCCATATTTTTTCTATGGCTTTACAGAGAAACATCACAAGCTTTACTCCTCTCTGTCATCTGGTATCTTGTTCATTCGTGTAGGTTATAATATCTATGTGTAACCTGGTAATGGCGCTTGAATTATTTTGTCGTCTAGTGTGGCAGATGATGTCTTTGCACTTCACTCATGGCTTTTGCTGTCTCTGATACCTTCATGCTTCATTCAGTTTGCTTTGCTTTGATCTGGGCCAAGAAGTGATTACAGATCGCGTCCACTGGCAAATTTGGCTTGCTTTCATGCTTGCCTTGAAACTCATGAACGTGTCCAATACAATGGCAGAAGACCTCCAGCTGGTCTGGCAGGTCACAGGCCCTCCAGGACTTTCCGAGCTCTGTGGTAATTGGCAAAAAATCCGACGTCGGTCATGGCTTGTTTCTTAAACGCGTGCCGTAACTTTGTCTCTTCCTTCTCGTCTCTGCTAAGGGGATCTGAGTAGGATACAGGAAAGAAAACACAAGTGGCGTTTTCTACAGGAAATGGCCCTCACGAATATGTCTCTGCTAATAATTACAGAGCTGGTTTTATTTTGTTCAATGTACTGCCTTGGTTTTGGATCCACATCAAGAGCAGCATATGCTCTCCAAACTAAAATATGTGCATATCTGATTTTTGACAAAAAAATTATTTAATTGATCTCGTCCTACCCTCTCCCCTCCCCCTCATTCTCTTCCTGCCTATTTTGCTCATTTCTTTACTAATTCCATAATGTAGTAAGCCTCCTATTATGAAAGAAATCCGAATTAATTTAAATATAAAATATAAAGAATTAACCTTACAGCAAAACAGATAACAGAAAAGAGAGAGTTTTTCTCTGTCAAGTGACAGCCTTCTCGTTTATTATCATTTTAACAAATTAAGTTGCAAAATTGGCATTATTTCAGAACTGTACAAATTGTAATGACTCTATGAAATATATTGAATTTTTCAAGTATTAAAAATCCCTTAGTTTTGAAAATGAATCACTGGAAATGATCCTTAAGAATCCAAAGTTTTTTGTGCCATTTCTATACTATGCCTGCACAAAATCTAATGGCATTTGCTGAGTTAATCCTGGATATTCCATTGTTTTGGTATTTGTACTCTATTAGTTAAATACAACATGTGCGAGAAAATCAAAGGGAAGACATGTTAAAACAGGAGAAAATGTTTATCCCTTAGATGTAAGAAATACTCATCACCCAAAATAAATCTGGCTTAAAATCTTTAAGTCTTAAATCAAATAAGTTGTAAGTTAAAAGAAGTTTTCAGTCTTAAACCTCTCTCCCCCTGAAAGTATATGTTTGCATGTGTGTATGCACATGGGTGTGTGTCCGTGTGTAAGAGAACAGCATGTCCTGCAACTAAACTCCTCTAAACCTTGTTTCAAGGAGCGTCGAATGCTGGTACGTAATGGCTATTGTACAAGCAGATCTGAATTATAAGGATATAATGTTGTGTATGATTAAGCAGTTCTAGACAACAGGGGGATGATCTTCCCCTGTAGTGCATATTTCTCTTTTGTTCTTCTGCTTTACCGATAGATGTGGACAAATGCAAACAGGCAGGTTTAGAAGCACAGACCCAGGGAACAGTGCAGGCGTGGCTGGCGGAGGCAGTTGTGGTGCTCCCTGTGCCAGCAGGCTCCCGGCAGAGGCTGAGCTAGGGAGGACGCAGGGTAAGGGAAGGGCATTTCCAAAGCAGGCAGAGGATACAACCTGAGGTGGGAAATGCTGCTGTCTAGCATTCCAGCAGGATGGCAAGGAAGCCAGGGAGAGTCAGAGACCCACAGGATGGAGGCTGTTATCTGATGAGGTCATCGTCACAAATGTTATAACTCAAAAATACGTGTTCTTGTCAAAAATGAAAAAGATGCATAGCCGTGGAAAGAGCCACGTGAACGTTTCCCCCTCAAGCTTGCTCTCTTCAGACTTGTTCACATATCATGTCACTTCAACTGTCTCTGTGCCACGGGCCACTTGCTAGAAAATTGGTGAAGCTGGTTCTATTGCCTCGGTGTGTGCACAATAAAACTTGCCATTTTTTTGCTCAGTCCTTGCCAGCATTTTCTCTCCATGAAAATCTCCAGAAGCATTACCTGTTAACATGCCTTTCTCAGTACTACCTCTGTTCTGTTCTCTCTCGTGCCTTTGCCTGTCCTTCGAATACATCTGTGTTTTTGCCCTTCGAGAGACTGCCCTTTTTTCTGTTGGCAGCCCTTGCATAGGTGCAGTGTGTTGTGCTGCCTCTCTTCTCTGTCTTATTCTATTCTCTTTCCTGCTGATGAGACCCATGTTGCTTTGGCAGAAAAACTAAAATACAGTAGTTCATCAATCCAAAATTCACGATGATGCACTTGTCTGACAGTGGGGGTTTGGCTGAAGGTGATTTTGACTACGAGCCTGACTCTACTTTTCTCTTGAAAGTAGAAAAGAACTGCAGGACTTTATGTCTAATACGAATTTCACGAAGTATTTTTTGAAAAAAAGCTTGTATTTATTGGTGGGCAGAACAGAGAAATTGCTTGGATTGAGAGGATATGGGGAACAGCACTGGTGCTGGTGCACATCCTCATTTGGAAATGGTAAGTGCTTTGTGTCTCATTCTCAGGGGACACAGGGATTCCTTGCCCAGAAGCAAAATGCCTGTTGCAAGAAATCACTAACCGGTGCCACCAGGGCTAGTGTCCTGCAGCATGTCCACAGCAGAGACAGATATGGCTGCAGCAGAAATGCCTGGGTCTTTTATAGTTTTGCAGATGAATCTGGAAAATCTCAAGTGACTTTATAAGGGCCAAAAGTTCATCTCTTCTGGACATAGTAACAAAACACATCAGGATGGAATGATTTGGAGGGTATGGGAGGGTGCCTGCTCCCCGCCTTCCTCTAATCCTCCCTTTCAAAATTACTTAAAATGCTGTTGAAAACTCAGTATTAAACCCAAGCTAATCATGATCTTCTATATAAGAATTCCTCTTGCACTTTTTGGTAACATAAAAGCTGATCTCGGGGTCCTTGGGTAAAATCTATGTTCCTTGCAATATTGAACATGATGGTCCTTGCCCTGAAGGCTTCTGCCCTTCACACTAGCAGTGCCTGTATGCCATCAGTACTGAAATAATGGCAAATCATCTGGAAGCCCTCTGGAATCACTTTATCTTAAAAGGTCGTATTTAAGAGTAAAAAAATGAAATTGAATAATCCATTTGTAACTTCATCTGGAAAGGGTTGGAATCCAATCGAGAACAGACACATGGAAGATACTTGTGAACTCCTCGTTCTGGGCAGTGATTTAGTGTGCCATGTTTATTACCCTTTTACAGCCAACTGATGCCTAAAATCAAACCAAGCCATAGCAGCAGCAGGCCAAACATCAAGGTAGGGATGATGTCTGAGCATGCTGATGGTTGTGAGAGGAGCTCATGCTTCCTTTAGAAGTTCCAACATCAAAGATGATGATCAACTCTTTTCTCCGTGTTCCAGTTTTGCACATCATCTGAGCATCCTTTGGCAGCAACAGTTGGCCCAAGCCTTGGAGCAGCAGCTGGTAAGTCCAGAAGCGGAGCTGTGATGCCTGTGGCATCAGATGTACTGGAAACTCTTCTGAACTGTATGTTGAAGTTTCAGCATTTGTGTGGACGTAATTATAAGACATACATTTAATTCATAGACTGGATGTCTGATTATGCATGGTAGCATGGCTTATACCGGAGCTGAGTCATCGCTGGTCACACTTTAAGGAGAGGATGTGATTGGCAGTATGTGGCGACATGATACAGGTTTAGTCGTGTGACTCCTGTGACCAGGCCAGGAGACTGAACCCCAGCTCAGATGAGCTGTTCGTGGCCTTTCCCCCGACTTGCTGTATGGCATTGCACAAGTCACTTAACCCCTCTGTGCAAAAGTGGTCCCATGATTAAAGTGACATCACTAGCACCTGCTTGAAGGGCTCCTGGGTATCAGCATATGTTGAGTTACTTCAGGATCTCTGTCTACTCGTGAATGCTCATGCATATATGTCTATATGTGCATTTAAAATATGTGTATATAACTGATATACACATAGGGCATTTATTTTATATTCATATGTAAAATATATATACCCCCCCAAATATATGTGTATCTACACACATGCATTATATATGTGTATGTGTGTTTGTGAATGCACATGCAGAAGCTTTTTGTTATAACAGTACAATTTTATATCATAGAGTCACCATATCTGACATATATTTTGGTATTGTAAAGTGAGCTTCACTGGTTCTGAGTCTTGGCTTTCAGAAATCACAGTCAGTCTGTATCTATATATACCTTCTTGGTCATTTTGGTGTGCTCACTGCTGTTTTCTGTCGCTGTTGCTGACAGCATTGGCACACGTTTGTACAGCCTTTGTGCAGCTCATTCTTAGGGAGGCTGCGTGCAACTCTGCCGTTGGAGGCTCTTCTGATGCTACATTTAGAAGTCTAGACATAAGCATTTAATGTAGTTGTTCAGTGCAGCAAAAAAGTTAACAATTCATTCACTCCTGAGGATGCTAGTAGTAAAAAAAAAACAACCCGCATTTAACTTCAGCAGTCCCTTAAGAATGACTAGGAAATTGAAGGCAGCCTTAACTGTGGAAGACCCCAGGATTTAATATTGCCATGTGGTAAGTGACTGCTTGGAGACTCCTGCAAAGCCTTGATACAGTGGGATGAATTGTACCATCATTTATGCCTGTAAAATCCCTCATCATAATGGACAAGGCTCACTGGCATAACCATAAGTGTTCTTGGAGCGAGAGTGAAATTGAAACTATGGTAAAACCCTGGAGTGTTTAAATATTGTTTTCAGTGGAGCCAGGATGCCAGCGATGTCAGTAGGTCACAGTAACATTTTTTCACTGGATCATTGTAGGTGTGAATCTTCAGAGCAATGTCTTGGAATTAGGCAGCCGTTAAACTTCAGTGAAAATTTCAGACTAAGTGCTCCAGATCCTGTTGAAAACTTTAGTCTGATGCTTTAGCCATGTGAAGTCCAATGGCTCCACTTCTGTTACAGGTGTCAGTGAATAACAATACTACTAATAACAAAAAAATGAGTTGTGCAATGCTGAATCTGCCTAGAATTCTTATTATACATTTATAAAATAAACTCTAATGGCTTTTTGGAGTGGTTACGGTGTAGTCTGTCGATGTATATTAAGATTACTACGATAGCACATAGCCTTTATGATAAAAGCATGCAAATTAACATAGAAATCTGCAGAACTTTGCATATTTCCCAATAATTTAATACAAACAGGTCCAGATTTACAGAATCGTGCACAGAAATTGCATGTGCACATTTTTGCATGCGCATTTCTGACCTTAACTAGCAGAGAGAAAGGGAGGAACAGCTCACATGGTTCAGATCTGCACTAAGGTCTGTGAATTGGCATGCCAAATGAAACACAAGGCGACTTTTGACGGCCAAGTTAACCATCAAAAAGGTTTTTTAATGGAAATGCTGTCACACTCTTAACTAGAGTACTGCTGCCAGGCATCACATCAATAATGCAAACTTTGGAAGACAATCTTGCAAACTAAATAGCCAAGAATTCTGAAGTATTTCTAGAAAGAAAAAAGAAAAAAGGTGATCATTATGAAGAGGGGAGGAAGCCATCATGTGAAATTTAATTTTGCATTCAGATTTATTATTGTTATCTGTTCTCAGTGCTGAAATGCCTGTTTACTTGCAAAGGACAGTTTCTTTCCATAATGAATCATAGTAACACTTAAATTAAGCACAGTAAAAGAATGGTTAATGTCATAACACGCTGACAATTTAACCTGGCCAATATTTTTATTGCCTTGTACAATAAACCTAACAGAGCACAACTTGCTTTTTGACTGGTGGAAAATCGGTTATGAACCGCCAGGGAATGACCAATTTTTCAAATGCAGCCATTCAGTCACACTATAGCCACTAATACTTTTTTTTTTTCTGTACACTATTGCTGTTATAATCTTTTGAGGATATTTTATCACAGCAATAACCTCCTCAAAATCAGTCTTTACTGCAGTTAATGACTGGACAGCTGGAGCATTAACTGGCCTTGGCTTTGCCTCTAGCCATTAACTAACAAACCAGTTGTTATCCACAGGTAACAACCAATTTCTTGTAGAATTTTCTTGACAAAGTGTCTCACTGGATAAAAGTTGGGTTTTTTTTTTCCCTTCTTTCCTCAGCTAAGATCTAGCAAGGGCAAGATAATATGTAGAGAAAGAATTGCGGAGAAGTAGCAGCAAGTAATAGTGCTGTGAAAGAAGTTAAATTATAAACCAAACCCCATAAAATGTTGATTGTTTACTCCTGCCAGAATTTTTGTAACATTAATAAAAGACTGCTCTATTATGTCTTGATCACTCCAGTGCAGAGCCTCGTCCTGAATTCGAAAGTGGACTTTGGGGGCTGTCACTGGGCGCTGCAAGGGACAGTCCGCTCCCCCCCCGCCCCCACCTCGGGGAGAGACGGGAGCAAAGGCATGGCAGCTACCGGCCATTTAGGCAGAGAGAGAGGTAAGAAAATGAAGACAGCTTTTAAATTGTCTTCCATCTTCCAAGCAAATGCGGAATAAAGACGTAAGATTAATTCTGTATATTTTATCCTTAATAAAACGGGTATTATTTTTGAGGGTCCTCATAAAATTTTAGCCTTTTCGCTTGCGGTTTGACGCTATGAAATGTTAACCTCTGTTTTGTTGCAACGTTATTTTAAAACTAGGATTAGCAGATTCAGATTAAATCAGTACATTACCGAGAGGGTTTAAAGTAGAGATCCATGACATTGTTAAATAGTAGCAGAATAAGTAAAACGTACAAATGAAACACCCGTAAAAAGCCAAGCTCTATCATGCCATAAACAATGATGTTTTAAAACTGTTAATAGGCTTAATAACAGTTTATTATTTCACCTTAACCCTTTTTTATGCCTTGTTTTCTCTAGCTTTTGTCTTGGATGTACTGAGCTGTTAATACCACTTCTTAAATTTTCCCCTCTAGGTATATTTTCCAGGAGTGAATATGAAGAAAAAGCAAATGCAGCCATGCATTTGCTTTCAAGAAACACAGGAGACACTATGCTCAAAAAACTTCCAGAGCTAGGCTTTGGGATACGGCAAATATCTTGGCATCTACAGTAATTATAGAAGATTTCTAAAATCAAAGGCAGAAATCCTGAATCAGTAGGAGCTCGAATGACAGGTCAGTGCTTCCAAGGGGTCAGGATTCTCCCACAGTGTCCAAGTTTGCAGCCTCCCTCACAGCTCCTATCCGCTCCGTGCACAGGCACCACGGCTTGCCCTCCTCCGCTGTGGATTTCAATGTATTTCCAGATGTTTGCACAGGAGTCTTGCACAGTTTTTTATTGTCTACCAGAAACAAAAATTAATATCAACCAGAATTTCTAACCAGAGAGTCAATTTCAAATCATATTACACATGAAACTAGTTTAATCTGGAAAGACTTGGGGGATTCTTGGTAGTAAGGGTTTGTCTTGCACTCGAAATCGCTATGTATTTTGTGCACGTGCAAGTGGTTCCCTTTCTTTTAGGTACACTTATAGAACTGTCTCATGCGATCGGAGATTTCATTTGGGCATTGATGTAAGAATAGACCCCTCTCACTGCATGTGTACTAACTACCAATATTATTTGCGATTCAAGCATTTCTAGCAATTTGAAGTGATCCAATGATTTTTAAATCATTCTTAATTTCATAAGTCTACTCCTTTAATCTCTTTCAAATTACTGAAAATGTAAGGCATTCTAAACATTTCTGATCATTCTTCGCTGCTTTGGCCCCATAAAGCCAATCTTTTCCAAAGTTAAGCACTTAAAAATTTGAAGTACTCCAATAAATTTAAATTGGCATATTCTGTGCATATCAATTGAGAATTATTAGAGCATTAGTGCCTAGGAGTGATGGCTGAGGGCATGCAAACCAGTTCATACATTGATTTTTAATGACTTTTTATTGATTCTGTGCTTTTTAAACTTGATACCCTTAGGTTGCCTCTTACATAGAGTTAACAGATTTGTGATGATACGCTGAGTTTGGAAGAGGCATCTTTCTCGTCTTATGCTTTTTCTTTTCTCCTTATGGCTCAGTATTATAACTTTGCTCAGATGCAAATAGCAAACGCGCTTGATTTGTGGCTTTAACAGGATATGGCTCCTCGTGTTTGCCCAGCTTATCTGTAGACAAGGTTTATGTTCAAACCTTTAAGGGTCTCTCCTCCCCTCAGTGTGTGCACTCAGTGCTCACCAGCAGTGATGGATGCTCTAGGCCTGCACTGACAGGAGAAATAGGCTCCCTTGTAATTTTTAAATGTCAATCTTAATTTGTTGGGCCAAGATATTGTAGGTGTCATAAAGCACAAAGTGAAAATGTCCGTTAGTACTTTTACATTTTGAAAATTATTCATTTATATTATGAAATACACACACCTCTGTTCTGTATATAATTCCACTGTATTTATTAATATTTTAGTATTGACCTATTAACCAACACACTGTCAGTGCAAACTGCACTGGTGATAACTGGGACGAGCAGGTATTAGCCTGCCATGGTGTCCACCCTCCTTTGGAGGAGGCAGACTGGGGATGGTGCACTGGCACAGAGGAAAGGCAGAGGGACCCTTTACCGCAGGGCTGGCCTGGGCTGGCAGGCTGCTGCAGGGCCTGGCTGCGGTGGCAGTTGGTGGCAGCCTGGGGACATGCCTGACTGATGCATCGGGAAGGCTCGGGGAAGCACCACTTTGAACCAGTTCCACCACTGCCCTTCCTTGGGTGTGAGATGTGCTTTTTCCAAAGTTTTCCTATGTGGGTCATAACAGGACAAGTGAGAATATTTCTAATAGATTCAATTCTTGTGGGTTTTTCAGTCCTTCTCCCCCGCTGCTTGGGCTGTGTTGTGTGAGCTTTTTCGGGAGCGATTCCAGTTCCATTTTGTAGGGAACCGAACGCTCACACTGTGTTGCTGTGATGTCGGTTGCTTGTAATATCCTTGCTGAGGACCCTGCCAGAAAGCCTGGTGACCATCACACGCAGGTGTCCCTCTCTCCCCTTGCTAGGCGAGATCCCCTCCAGCTGCGGTTAAGGCACGTAGCAGTCTGAGGAGACATTAATTGCTGCTAACTGCAATGGGCGCTTCTGTATTTAGGCTTTGTTTAGGGCAAATTCCTCTGCAATCGCATTGTTAGAAGCCATGGGTCTGTTAAAGTCGGAGTTATTAGGCCATGTGCTTTCTGTGTGTTGTCATAGTCAGAACAACACCAGTGCAAACGTCTGTGCTGGGCAGGGGAAGTGTTAAGTGAAGAATAAAAACAAGTCCAAATTCCCATTTGGAAACTGCATGCCTCAACAAATACCACTGTTCATAGCAAGTTATTAGCTTCTTGGTTGTAATTCTGGTCCTTTTCAAAAGGGAGGTGGAAAAAAACATGTAAAAGAGATTTCTGATACTGCACGGTATATTGAATGAACAGCAGAAAGCTCCCCAGTCTGCCCGTTCCCATTTGCAGTTTGGATGTGGCTGAGGTAACACTTCTTTCTCCTTCTCCACATGATTCCCTGTGTCTTCTGGTGGCAGCACCCTAGACATCCCAAAATGCACGTGAATAATGTGCCTTCAAATTACAAATCTGAAATGTCCCCGTTTCCCTCAGGCCAGCTATGTGTGAGGGACCTGTAAGAAGTCTTTTCTCCCTTCTGAATAGGAAGCGGGTCTCCACTGTGGGCATTGTGAGGGTTTGCTGGTGGGCAGGAGCTGGTCTTCCTCTGCAGGGTACCACAGAGGGAAGGGTGGCATGTCTCCACGTGAGAGGGCTGCCAGTCCCGCTGCCAGCGGGACTGGCAGGGGATTGCCCCCCCAAAGGTATGATGAGAAAATGGGAATTGGAGTTAAATGCTTAGGTGAGCGTTTGCTGGTAGACTTAGCTGAACTGTCTTTCCGTGTCTGCATCTGAACTGAACATCATGAAGTTTACTTCTTAGGGATGGTCTGCTCTGCACTGTTGCTGTATGTGACTGAGCTACTAACAGCTTACCAAAAAGGTACAGTCTTCTCCTTCTTTTGTTCTTGCTATGGGCCTTCTAGTACTAGAAGATTTGGAGTGAGAAATGTCATTTATATATTTATTTAGAAGCTACTCTGAGTAACAGCACATTTACTAGTTTGCTTCATTTTTATGGATTTGATTCATTGCTTATTAAAGCCAATGGAAATCTTTCCATTGTTTTTGGTTGGTTCTGGCTCAGAACTTCTTGGTGCTTGACAGTATTTAGTAGGAGATGAAAGATCTGAACTTCTAAATCATGATATATTATGGTCTTCTGCAGTGCCTGTTTCTTAATTATATACATAATCCCAATATCTGTTGCAGTGTATTTCTGGGTGAGCAGTTTCTATTTTGTTAAATTTTCACAAGCATGCTGTAATGAAACAGTTAAATGAAACATCATCAATATCATATTTGTCACAAATAGGAAACTAAATATTGAGATCGGTTTTATCCATTCATTAGTTTATAGACACCAAGTCCTCTGAGGAATGTCACAAATTCCCTTGATGTCCCTCAGTGCTAGATTTAGCATTTGGATCTTTGATTTAACAGAAAGATACATTAAAAACTGATACAGTCAGACAGCTCCCTATGGGGTATACATCTATGTCGGCTTTTACGTCACAGTTATTTCAGTCAAGATTTGGCAGTAATTTATTTTATCCAAAAGTTGTTCTGGAATATGCTGTGCACTTTTCATAAGCATGTAGCATCTTTTCAGAGGACAGCAGATCCACCATTTCAGCTTCTCCAGCACGGCTCTTACCCATACGTGTAGCTGAGACGTACACGTGGACCTGGATGTCTCCCTCCCCACACCTCTGGGCTGTGGCACGTGGCAGATGTGCTCTGCAGGAGCCCATATCTTCCAGAGTACTGGGAGGTCCCACAGCTACAATATGCCATGGAGCCGTTTGCATTTCTAACAAAGTTCGGTATGATTGTGTTTTTGCCTTTTACTTTCTAAAGGCATTCCAGTAGCTGGCATTTCCCTAAGGAATCTTTACTGAAACCATGGATTTCAAGTTACTATTATAACATATTACAGGACAATTAATTTGTAAGCACAGTTACCTGTCCAAGAAAGCAGATTCTGAGAAGAGATTCTTTTATCCTTTTAATTTAATGTATCATATAATGAAAACTAACCTATGTAGTTCAAATTCAGACATTAAAACAAGTTAAAGAGGTTGGTATATACAATAAATTTCCCTTTGCCAATTTACTCAGATAATTTAGACATTGCCTTTTCACTTTAACTCATTAAAACTTTCTTGCCAAGTTTACTTATCTGTGTTAAGAGTACAATTAATATTATAATTTTTAATTATCCACTTGGTTTTATCAGAGCCAAAGTGTTTCCTTAAGTGTGAATATCAAAATAAAGCCTATATTTTTTAAGAAACCGAAGTGCTGCAATTTCACTAATTCCTTAATAATGCAAATATTTATGTATCTTTCTCCTTACTGTTTATGCATCAATAGTTGTGTTGTTTTGTTTTATTTTATAACCTTAGCATAACATACTACTGAAAGCTATATTTTGTACTACTTAATTCTGTACCACTCATTCTGATTTATGGCATCATTTTGTTTCCAGCTCACTCCTTATCTTCAAAAGGCTTGATCCAAAACTCATCAAATTCAGAGGAATAAATCCCAGTGGGCTTTGGATTAGTCTAGTAGGGTGAAATTGTGGACTTCACGAAGTTTGCATTACATGCGCAGATATGCAGTAGTGAGATTACTTGATAGATTTCTAATTCAGCTTCTTCTATTTAGGAGGAAGTTCTTGAGAATCCTGGCCATGCACTTGAAATTTAAGAGACCATTTTAGTTGCATATATTCATCCATTTTCTTACTATGACATTTGAGAATACATTTATTTGCCAGTTTGATTTTATCATCATTATGGAGGACTCATGTTTCTAATTTCTCCTACAGGCTCTTGAATTGTTAATGTTAACTCCTACTGAACCCAACCTTGTTTTCTAACAGAGAGATACATTCTGAACTTGTATTGATGCTGGGCTGTTAAAAATATGTTCTTCAGGAATGACAGGTTTACAAGTCATAATAAAGTACAGCTCATCTCAAAAGTATGGAAAAGCATTAATGCAGAAGACATCTGGTAAATAATATTACAATGTATTTATCTTGTTATTTCTTAGTTATAAATGTACAGAGTGATAGACACAGAATTATGAAATTGATTTAAGCTCATCAGTGCAGCAGAAGCTTCTTTGTCATCTTGCTTTTCTTTTTCACCTGACATTGTTAAATTGGAACAACCTGGACATATCTTCCACTATATACCCACTAGAACATTCCTGGGTTTGCCATTACCTTGATAATTTGTAGTATTCTGGCTGCTTATGTATATAGACTGCTGCACACAAGATTGGTTTTATTAAATAAATACAGGAGGAGTGTGTTAATATGAAATGATTGTAACAGATACTACTAAATAATAATGTATGCTACAGGCTACCTTAAAATGCATTTTTGATATATGGCTGTGCTGCCTGATACGTAGCTATTGTGCAGCTGATTAGCTGTGGTGAGAAATTACTCATTCCCTTGTATTAACTACACTGTTTAACTACACTGTTTCCACCAATCAGTATGAAGTATGCCAACTTTGTTTAGCCTGTGCACTTGTGCAATGATGAACAAGTAATGCATAAAACAAACCCTCCTACCTAATCAAACATTCCTCAGAGATTTGAAAACAGAAACAAAGGGTAAATCCGTTCATAGATTATAATGGTAAAACAAAATAAAGTTTGACATATGTATATAGAAACTCTGAACACATGATATGAATATTTTTTTAAACAACAACATGTTTGAATTATTAATAAATGCAAAAAATATGTTTTAACACAGTATGGAACAATTGGAAGGATATATTTCTTTAGAATCATGAGGGTCAGGAAAGATCTCTACTGAATACAAACACTATACATCTTTTTCCCCCTCTTGGTTTGCGTTTTAGCCTTTTCAAATGTCTGTCTCATTGTGAAACACTGCCATGGTTTTAGTTGAGAGAAGTTTCCCTTTTTCATCCTTGAGCCTGCAGTACAATCTTCATTCTCTGAGTATATAATAAATGAAGTTTGTTAACCTTCAGGGTGTGAAACCCATTTTTCTCTTCTTGTCCTAGGGTGTTAGGTGTTGAGCACAGCTGACGAGCAATTCTTTAGGGAGGACTGTACTGCTATCCAGGAGGGGGCTTACATTTAATTTTGTCATATATCCTGGTTGCCAGTTATTTGATTTTAAGATAATTGATGGATCTCTTTATGGGTATATTTTTTCTTAGTCATCAAGAAAGCTAAAAATATTTGATAAGAGTTATTTTATTGGAGAGTAGTAAATATCGACAGAATGAGATACCAGAAAGTTGGGGGTTTTTTTTCTGACTTTTTTTTCCCTTTATCTTAGGATTTGAGCAAACACAGTGCTTGCAGATTTGATGGGGACTGTGATGAGAGACCACTGTAGTCATTTTCACTGGTGACTGCACATTACTTAGGGGCCTCCATTCTGCCCTTCTCTACAATTCTTATTGACTTTAGTGGCTGCTGTGTGAACAGATAATGCACAAAATACTCATCAATGTAAATGCCATATATAAATAAAATCCTAAATTGAAACCATCATAAGCAAGTCGAAGTAAAGACAACGGAGTCTTTAGCATCAAGCCCTTTGAGGAAACAATGTGAGTGAACAATGCCAGCTTTGACTTTGAATTCCCAGTTGTGTGCTGGCTTGTACCCCAATTTTAACATTAATCAGAAGCTTTTCTGCATTTCATCTCCTCATTTATAAAAAATTCTTTGCTGAAAGGTTATATAAAACTCATTATTTACCTGAGTGACCAGAAAGGCTCTCAAAGTGCCATTCCAAGCTCTCGGGTGAATGCTTATTTATAGTTTTTTAATAGGCATTCATTACCTGATGGATTGGAAAGACTCTTTTTGAACCAGTTCCCGTCTATTGGTTAAATACAGATTGATAACTTTTTCTTAAAAAGCTTATTATTAACCAGATAAGCTCATCACCTTTGGATTTCTAAAGTGGTGATTAGTTTTAGCTTCCAAGGGTTTATTCAAGGTTTTCACTAGTGTAACTTAAATTTTGCCCAGTGGGCCATATTCTGGAAATGAATTACAGTAGTGCAAGGCTTGCAAAACCCAGACTGCAGAAGTAACATGAGGCCGTTTGCACAAAGACATACCTCAAACCTATGCTGCTGCATGTCTGTTAGCTAGTCCAAGCACAAGGCATAGAGTAGGTAAAAGGGTGTAGCACATTTTAAAATGCCTGTGAGCTTGGTAGGAAACACATTGTTAGGCATATTTTGATGCCTAAAAAGACATAACAAGTCCTATTCACACTGTGCACTTTGCACAGTCTTTGAGCTTCACTCATTTTGCCTGGTGTAACATTCTGCTTTTGAGGATTTGCTTCTAGCTTAAATTGCTTTGGAAACAGAAAAAAACTTGCATTTTTTTACAAATGCAGTTTGGCAGTGTGGGCTCAGAAGTCTCATGCAAGCTACCTCTATAGTGATGGCAGGTTACCCCATGCAGTGGCTCCCGTTCTTTGCGAATGGAGATCCATTTCATTGCAGACATTTTTGCCTTGTTAGCGCCATAGGCGATGCTTCCTTGGCGTAGCTCCATCAAGCAGGCAGCTCTGGCTACTCACCCACCTCTGCAGCTGTTAGCACATCTGTAGGATTTCAGAATGACAAGTCCTGGCTAAAGAGGTGTAAAACAACATGGCCATACATGCTCGTGCCTTGTGCTCCTTGAGGGCTCGTCCAGTTTGTAACTTACATCTTAAAATGACACCCTTAAATAGCATCAGCTGAAGCTTAAATCCAAGATGAAATGGAGTAAGAAGAAAAAAGACCCTTAAACTTGCAATGTTCTGGGAAAATGGGTAGGCTGTTGAATTGTCCGGGGCTTTCATATAGTTCCTAACAAACTTGAAAATTTGGAGCTTTGTTTTGTTTGGGTTTTTTTATTGCTAATTTATAGAGTGTAAGAATACCCAAGTTTTGGCTTTTGTCCCTTTCACTTCCCACTTTTTCTTCCATCGCTGAATTTTTAAGTTGGAAGTTTCCATCCTGTTCACACTTTTTCTCCTCCATGGCTTAAATATATGCAGCTAGGAGGATTGGTGAATGCTCAATCGAGTGAGTGGTTCTTTCTCATCTGTTTAGGTAGGGCAAGTTTTCAACCACCTGAAGACAACACCTACATTTCGGTGTTACTTTCCAGTTGTGTCAGAGATGGTTTACCTTTGCATTCCTCTGATTATGCATAGATTCTTTCCAGAAAAACAAGACCCAAGTTTCTGATGTAAAACTAACTAGTATCTGGGGAAAAAAATCCTTTTGGTTGGATGAGAAAATTGCAAATAAATACCAAAGCCTTAAAGCCCTTTGAGCTTAACAGAAAGGAAATCATAAAGGTCATAGGGCTAGTGTTCTTTGACACCACCTTTGCTATTGTAAAACTTTGGTGGAAATGTCTCTCTTAAATACTTAAAGTATTACTTTTTAGGAAACCAGTTTTGCATTTGGGGAAGAAATCCTTAAAATTCTGTTTAAAATAATGTAAGCAAAAATAACTGTACTCTTTGCCTCCCTCTGCTGGCTGTGCAGACAGAGTTAATTGGCTTCGCGTTGTGTGACCCTCTCATTCTAAGCTAGTATGTTGATTGTAGCAGTCTTCATTTCAAGGTTGGATAGAAATAGGTGGGGAAACAGCTATATATGAGCAGAATTATGGAAGCAGAGGAAATGTTGGAAGAAACAGCAAGTTTATTTTTGAGGCTTTAAATTATTAGAAACATATTTGTTATTAGAGAAGGTCCCTTTAACCTCTGCTGAACTCATATTCTGGACTGGTTTAGGTGAGGGCAGGAGAGTTGTACAAAATTTCTTTGAAGAAAGGCCAGGTGCTGAGGTATAGCAACAATATTTTGGCAGGAAAATGGCAAATCAAATCCAACTGTCCAAGAGGGCTGGATATGAGCAGAGCTGAACAAATCTTTGTGTGTACACACATCATTCAGGTGCTTTGCATTACACAGAGAGCTCTCCACTTCATCAGTTTTCAGATGTTCTGCTCTGCACTGGTGTCACTCTGTATTGATGTATATTTTTCACATACATATCATAGCCAGCACAGTCCTTTGTCCTGCTCCCAGAGCCTCTGCAGCTCTCCAGGGATGTTGCCTAAATCACTTTCAAGTGTCCAGCCTCCTGTGAGGATGTGAGATAGTCCTCTCTGCTTTATTAGCGGTCTCAGAAAGCAACCCTGCAAGAGAACCTGTGGCACGGTAGAGCGGTGCCCACCTCACCCCACACCAGCCCTCTCCATGCAGTCAGCCTGGGCTGGAGGAGACATGGAGCTGGTGCTGCCACGGAGCCCCCCTCATGGCAAAGCCGGTGGACAGAGCAGGCAGAGCAGTGCCTCCCTCCAGGAAACCATTTTTCATGCTCCCAGGCATCAGTTTTAGTAGATTTTAGGGTTTGGTCCTGCGCCACTGTACCTGGATGTCTGGAGTAACCCTCTCAAGGGGCAGGTGTAGCAGTAGAGCTCATGGCCAAGAGGGCAAAATGAGTGGAAAGAGAAGGGTGTGCTTTTCATTAAGGCTAGTCAGGGGAAAAGAAAAAAAATGGAGACGTAAGTATTATTTGGAATTGATAAAAACAACTCTTGGAGGCAAAGCAACAACACTGAATCTCCATTTAAGCTTTTCTTCAGGCATCCATACCCCACTGTGCTGGCTGGGGCTGTGCTGAACCTCTCATGTCCCCCCGCTCCAGGCCAGCCGCTCCCCCCTGCCGGTGCCCACCTGGGGGACCCCGCTGTGGCTTCCCCCTGCCCTCCCACTGCCGATGCCCACCTGGGGGACCCCACTCTGGCTCCCTCAGGCATGGCCATGTTGGAGACTGTGGAGATGGAGAAGATGGAGGAAAGCCTGTGGTCTGCTATGGCTTGAACCGAATAGCTGATGTTTGTGGTAAGGGTACAACAACACACTGGGTATAAATCGTGGCTTTTCAGATATGCGTAGCAGTGGCAGTTAGTAAGAGCTCTAGGATTACTATTATCATTATTATTATTTTTAAAAAGAGCCTGTTATCTGTCCGTCTGGGTGGTATCCCTGGGGTCGGTGGGAGCAGGGGGCGAGCGGCCCCAGGCAGGCCGTGCTGTCCGTGCCGCCATCGCACCCCATGGCTGAGGGCCCGGCGCCCTGTTCCGTCTGGGCCCAGCGGGGCGGCTGCGTTTTGAGGTGAAGCTGTGGGTGAGCTCTGCCCTGACCCCGAGTCCCTCCGTCGTCTCCTGCCCACGTGGGCAGGTCTGTGGCAGCGTTTCTTGTCTGCCGTGACCGTGCTGGGGACAGTCCTGGTGCTTGGCACACCACAGCCTGGCGTGGCCAGCCTGTGGGGACAACGCGGCAGGCTCAGAGGTCAGGCCTTGCCTGGGGTGGGGACGCTGCTGAGGCAGAGAGGGAGGCACCATCTTTGAGGCCGCCTCACAGCACAGCCCGTGTGCTGGACCACTGAGGAGAGACGTTGCTCACTGAATCGTTTGGGGAAACCTCCCTAAAAGTGGCTTGCGGTCTGCCAGGAATCTCTTAAGATCTTCCCAAAACATCCCAAACTTCCTTCAGCCCGAGTCACCAAACCGACAGAGAAGAGGTATTTCCGTCCAGACACTGGAACCTACCAAAGCCGCCGTATATGAGGCAATATTGTAGCTCAGCAAATGATGAATACGTTTCAGTGTTCGTTGCTGCCGGCATGAGGTACCGACCACCTGGGGACAGCCCCGTGCCGACGTGCAGAGCTCTGCACAGGTAAGCAAAGTGCCTTGCAGATGGGCCAGGCAATGTCAGATGGTGAAGGCAGTACTGGTGTAATGGCCTTGATTACTGTAATGCAGGGCTTAAATTGTAAAACCGTAGTTTAAAAGGTACGATATATACATTTTCATCCTATCCTTAAAATTTGCTGTTTGCTTTAAGTGTTTATCTGCAAATTTTCTGACAGCGCAATGGCTTAAATGTGGCAATGTCTGAGGTGATCGTGGAGGCAGCTGGGAGGGCAGCCTGTGCGCTGGGATGGAGGTGCAGGCAGGGCTGCTGGCACGGGCAGCATGGGACAGCAGGCAGCGGGGAAGGCTGCATGCAACTGGCAGAGGGAAGAGAGTGCTGAGGTGGAACAGGGGATCCATCAGAGCAGCTGGTGGGAAGTATTGGTGTTCATCCATAAGGGAGAGCAACCTGAATGCTGGGGCAGGCCACGAGGTTATAATCGTTAGAAACCTAGGGTTTGCTGTCATCTTTGGAACCAGGATGGAAAAAAATAGGAGAAGTTTAAGGGAAGGGGTGAAAAGTGGTATATTGGTTTGATTAGTTGAGTAAGAAATGCTTACCCAAAACATTATTCCTGAGTCTTACCTTGGAGATAAGATCTCAGCATCTCTTTTAAATAGCCCCTGAAGACCTTTGACAGCCCGAGAACAGGTTATATGTGAATTTGCTCCAAGAGCTGGGTCAGTGCTAATGCACTTTAAAGTCGAAGTTCAGCTATTATTTAGGATATTTTCCCCAGCACTTTCTCCTCTTGGTCAATCATAATTCCTAGTGATTACAGCTGGGGAAGTTGACCTGCTATACCAATCCCACATAAATTTAAATGCTAAAGTTTAAAACCTGGAGCAACAGTTGTCTCCTGATCTTCTATATTCTGCTTCTATTGCCCCTTTTTGCTTTGCTTTTTTGGAGGATATTTGAGCCCTCATGTTGAATGGGAGATGCTCACAAGAAGTATGTCCTGCATGGGGTTATAAAAGCTGTATCTTTATTCTGGAAGCAGAATTTGCTCGATTCCACTAGGTGGATCTATTGAGAACATTGTTCACTATTTAATGTAAAAAATGTCTTTTGCTTTGGGGGAATAAAAAAAAAAGAAAAAAGAAACCTTTCTTTTTTACCACTTCACTTAGCTTCTTATGTTCTATAGAAATACCAAGATAACCAGTTTTGTTCATAGAAAGCTCTACAGCTATGCATCAGTCTGTCAGCCAGTAATACTTTGAGGGACCTGTCTCTTCTTTCCAGTTTTGCCCTTGTTTTGCAAAGGAAAAGGGTCAGTGCTACCAGTGCTGTGAGAGGCAGGTGCGCCTCCACAGTGGCCCAGTTTTAGATGCGGCTTCCATTGCGTATCTTCCTGCTGTCTATTTTGTACTTTCTCCTGGATCCTTTCTTGATGACTGTGTTTTGATGAATTGTTGCAAAGACTTTGTAACAAAATGTGGCCAACATAGACTCCTGGCCTTAGCATATGCCTTTACTTGACCCATGCAAGTTGCTTGTGATGTCAGGCTCAATGATACATGACTGCTATGCTGAGGATGTAGATTTATCTCCTAAAAAGAAAACTTTTTTTTTTTTTTTTTTACAAGTTCTGATTACCTCTACCACTGAATTCCTGTGATGATGATATATACAAACTTTGCTGATCAAATCTATTAAGAGATACTTATTTTGGCCATGGCCCCTGGGAAATAGACAGCTTGTTCTCAAATGGGTTCTGCTTCTGGTTGTTTTGAAAGCTGGGATCTCAGAGTTCTTTTTTCCAGGAAGCTTTTTTACACAGTCTGTATGAGTGGGAATGCCTCCATTCACCTTGTCAGTTTGCTGGGGTTCTGCCCAGGAAACCCCCATGTTTGTAACAGGCATTTTCAAAGGGATTTCCCTTTTTCCTGTGAAAGTGTTTTATTTATGTCTTCTTGAACCATGCTTCAGCAACTTTCTTGCTGGATGACTTGTGTTTTCACTGGCTCAGACTGCCATGTAGATCGCACCACCTGTTCCAGAGTTTGCTGAAACATTTACTGTAAGTTTTCTGGAATTCCTTATTTAATGTCCCTGCTATTAGATGGTTCTTTTAATGTGCTTTTTCTTATCAATATTAAAGACCTGACATTCTGCTTTTCCTTGGAAAAGATACCCCCTCCTAAAGGTGTTAAGCTTTCAATGGGCTTCTGCAGCATTTGTTAAAAGAATGCCCAGTTGCTTATCACCTCTCGTTAGGAAGGAAATGCTGATCACACCTTTTAAGAACAAAGGCAGGATTATTCCTCAGTCCTTCCTCATAAAGCAAACAACTTATAAATATTAAATATATAAAGCTAATGTTTCTCCCCCACCTATCGTGGAAATTACTGTATGACCACCTGTCTGTCACTACTTTCCTGTATAGAGACTCTTAAAATACTCCTCCGACCTGGGCTTTTCATTGAGCTCATCAAACTTGTGAGATTGGGGATTTTCTTCCCTCTTATATAAGTCTGTCTGAAACAAGAACTTCTGAAAGGCTGTCATTCTGCTAAGGTAGAAATCACGGGGAAAGGTAATGTTGCCTGGCCAAAGAGCACAGCTCTCATTTCCTCTCATCCTACTTTTTGAGGTTTGACAAGTCTGTAGCTGATAGCTTCTGCTCCCTGAGAAGGTGCCTACTATGTTCTAAGTGCAAGAATCTTGCAAAGGTAAACATTTGTCTCTTCTGCTTTTCTCCTCCCTCCTTTGCAGTGTTTTTGCCTAGTTTTAAAGAAGCAGTATACATCTGCCTACCCATGGAGGAGATACAAAAGGGAATTAAATCAACCAAAGAAGTTGGAGAAGTAGCTGGGGACAGTTGAGAGGACATGAAGGCTTTGAAGTGAAAAAACCTTTCTTTGGATGCAAGAGGAGGATAAAGGAACAGCACTCAAAAGATGGGGAGAAATAGGAAGGAATACTGGATGGAAGTATGAAAGTGCTGATGTTGTCTGGGAATATTATAAATTCTGAGAGAGGACCGACCAAAGTCTTCCTGAACTCATGTCTGAGATCTTCTGAACCCCATCTAACCAGTACACATTACTCAGGTGCTGGAGCCTGTCATTGGGTCAGTAAAATTTGGAGGTCTCTTGTCTTCAGGATGTATTCAGCTCATGGACTTGCACTATCCCTTCATGGTCTATTTTGTGAAGGCTTGGCCACCCCAGCCCAAATAATCATGTTTATGTGGCCCTGGGGAAAACAGTTTTGATCAATCTTGTTAAGAGTATCCTCCCCTGACAGCACTATTGCCTGCCTGTAGTAGCCGGCTCTTCCAGATTTTGAGAAGTCTTTGCTTGACATTTTCTTCCTGTAGAGCTGTGTTGGATGGTCATCCGGACCATCCAACTGACTATGGAAAAAACCAAAACTGACTGGACATTCACCAGTGGTGGACCACAGCTCTGCCCTCAGTTTAGAGAGGTTTTAGCACTTAATCTCAATTTCCCGTGAGATGATTCTTAGTCTCTGTCCCTTTGAAAGTTTCTGGAGGGAAATTCCTGTTCCCTTCAGAAAAGAAAGTCAAGGAGAAATACTTTAATTTTTGCAAGGATGAGAGTCAAAACCCTCATGCTGTTTTCCCTCCATTCGTTGTCCTTAAACCAGCATCAGGCACTTATGCCAGATGACCAGGAAATCCCAGTTAGATGTCTAAAGCTCCTCTGCTGTCAGTTGCTGTTTCACCTATCTCTAGTCAATATTCTTATCTTTGTCTCAGGAAAAAGAACCATGGGGTTTTCCTGAGCTCTCATCCTCCTGTAACTCTTTGTGTGGTGCTCTGAAATCTCCTGTCTGCCAGTGATTCCAGGTAGCTTGATTTGGCCCCTGCTCCAAAATGCCATCGCCTCCTGTGTGGTTTGTATTATGAAGCCCTAGGTCATGGAAATCATAAGGTGAAATCTGATATTTTTTAAAAAAGGTATAGCTCATTCTTTTATGAGACTGCTAATAATGTTCAGCCTTGACAGGGTTAAAAGGCAACATCCATTTCCCCATTATCTTGTTTAAAAAGTGCCTTTTTTAAAGTCCATATGGCGACTTCCTTTCGACCTGCTTTCCCATCCTCGTCTCTTTGTCAGGGCTGTCACTTATAAAGAATCACTTGACTTACAATAACAAGTTCAAAAGAAGACAGAATATAATCAGTTGATCCACGAAGAATTGAAATAAAGAACACCCCCACTGCTCCAGTTATCATTCCCATAGAGATAGTGATATTATTGATGTGATTGCTATGCTAATTTCTATAGAAAAAACTTGTATTTTGGAATTTGTTCAAAGAGAATTTCAGACACATCAAATTGGAAAATGCAGAGTGAATTCCTAAACTTTTTCGTATAGGCATGGGAATCTTTTTTTTTTTTTTTTAACATTGAATAGCTCTGAACAACTATTTATAAACTTCACTTAAAAAATCAATTGGAAAAATCTGGCTAATTTTTTTCAGTTATAGAAAGTTAACTTACTGCAGTTCCAGAAAAAAAAAAAAAAAAAAAAAAGTCCTATTGTACCTTTAGGGTTATTAATATCACCCCCATAACCTGCAGAAGTGGTATTGGACCACAGACTCCAGAAACAGAGGCTAGGGATTATAAAAGATGGGTACATTTAAGTCCAGTGTTTAGGAACAGCTAATTAATCTATACCCCTTCCTCTGCAATTCCATAGTCCCTCTGGGAATTGCCACAAACATAAACTTTTTTTTTTCTTGGACTCCTATTTTAACTAGAAGGTTTCGGCTTGTGATGTTATGCTTTTTATGTAGTAAACTGATTTAAAATGTATGCCAGTCATCTTCAGGGAACTCATTTCAGTCAAGATGAAACTAGTCTTACCTGAATCAATGTTTTAAGTGTCCCTGTGGCTCGGCATTTTGAATAATCAATCTGTCTCCATCGCTTCTTAATCATGCGCATCACAGTCTTTTTTATTTGTCAACCCTTTCGGATCCTGGCTTTTTGTTATTAACATGCCCCTAATGTCACATGCAAGCCTTTTCTTTAAAACAAGCTGCTCATTGGTGTATTTTGATACTTTTTATTATTACTAAATCTTTTTTCCCATAATTACACCACAATCATTATATAATCCCATAACAAAGAGTCTATTGAGGCACCATGCTTTTGTCAACTATGGGACACAGAATCCATAATTGCATTATTCAGCTTCCCCCCCCCCCGCCCCCCCCCCCCGCTTTGTAGAAACACAACCTATTTCACCAGTCACATTTGCACCTTGTTTGCTTGGTTATATATTATTTACTAAATCGTTGCCCTGCGGATAAACCTTGTAAAGTTGCTTTAAAAAAGTTATTTGTTTGATAATTAAGTCCTGAAAACCCATCGTTTAATGATTATTCCGAACCCATAAGGCAGAGAACCTCCATGACGTTTTTCTCTAAGTTTAATTACCGTATGCTAATTTCCTTGCCTACTACGTGATTAATTAAAATCATATTTTCATAATCATTTGGCACTAGTATTGTTTTAGAATTATCATGATCCCCTAAATAGTGTATGTAAATAAAGTCGGCTCTAATGGAAAGAATCAAAATGCAACGCTGAGGACCTTTATGTGTTTGTATGCATGCGATTGGCAACATAACTGGCTTATTTACATTAAATACGCCACAAGGTTACAGTGCAGATCAACGTCACTTTATCGCTGATTACTTCTCTTAAACGCCGGAGCGGTGACTGATGCTCCGGTCCCCCTGTCCACCAAGGTTTCCCCGGGAGTTTTTTTTTTTTTAGGAGAAACAGACTTTGCATAGTTTCGGGAGCAGGTAAGAAGGGCGCTTTGTGGAGCCCGGCGCTGCCCCCGGGGGCTCGGCGGGGTTTGCGGGGCGCGGGCAGGGGCGGCGGGGCGCGGGCGCGGGGGCTGCGCGGGCGCGGGGGCTGCGCGGGGCGCGGGCAGCGGCGCTGGCCGTGGGGCTGCGGAGCGGCGCGGGCTCCTCGGGGTGTTTACACGGGCTCAAGGTCACGACCAAGCTGCGCCGGGTTAAATGGTTTCTTAGTTGCTAGACAGGGAGAAAAAATGGACGATCACAGACCATTCTTTGTAGATTATTATATCAAGGGTTCAGCTTTTGGCTCATCAAAGCTAAATGCCGCAAGACCTATCTAGTTGCTGTGAATTATGCCAAGACGACAATGGAGTGCTTTTTTAATGGTACAATGCATTTCACCTACCAGATAGGGGGAGTCCACGCTGAGAGATGGGGATGTCTTGTGATGTTGGGTGATCAGTATCAATGAAGGGGGTTATTCTGAAAAGAGACAGATTAAAATAAAGCGCTCTTTGCTCGGGATGTGCTGGAAGCAGTTGGGAGGGCTACCCGGAGCGGGCGGCCGCGGCAGCCCCGCGCCGCACTTTTCCCCCTCCGCACAAGAAAATGATCAAGTCAATCATGTGGACATGCTTCATTATTCATTGAACACAATCTTTTACAACGCTCCGTTTACGTGCGGGAGTTTCTTCTACGCTTTGCTTTAAATTTTAAGGTAAGAAAGACAAAGGTAAAAAGGGGGTTTTTGAGGATCCGGGAGGCTCCCGCGAGCCATCAAAGAGGCTCCAAAGTCAGTCCGGAGTATGTTTTTGTTTTTTATTTCTTTTTAATCATCGCAATGGGGCCTGCGTTTTCCACCGTGATTAAAAAATACAGTATAATTAAATATCCATAGCAGTGACGTTTGCAAGCAGGGCTGTCAGGGGAAAAGCAGAAAATAATGAAAGGAGCGGAGAAGCCATTGAATGGCGCTATAGAACTTAGCCTGAAGAAAACCCTACGTTTTTCCTCTTTCTCTCTCGTTTCTTTTAAAACCGTTACTTTACAAAAAAGGAGCGGGCGGGCGGGCGAGGCGAGGCGAGGCGAGGGGAGGCGAGTGCCGGCGGCGGCGGCCGCGACGCTGCCCGGGGGCCGCCCGCCCGCCCGCCCGCCGTCCCCAGCCCGCACCGACCCTGCCCTTAACTTGCCCAGAAACTTTTTGTTTTAAAGGGTTGCAGCGGCGCAAACTTTGCTGAAGTGACTTTAAACGCGGCCCCCCCCCTCCCCCTCTCCCTCCCCCCTTAGGATCCCGGCTAATCGTGGTGTAATTTGTAAACTCCCCCCCCTCTTTTTTTTTTTTTTTTTTTTTTTAATCAAAGTTAGCTGATGCATACCATGTGTCAAACTTGTGAGATTCAAGTGCCTAAGAGACCTGCCATTTTGTGCTCTAATCGACCTCTTATGAATAGGAGCCGTGCATAATGCTGCGAGGAGCGTTGTGACATTCAAGTAGGCACTAAATGTCAGGCCAGGTCTCAGCCCTTTCGGGGGGAGCGGAGCGCGCCCGGCGGCGCCGCGGGGAGCGGGGAGGCACCTGCCAGCCCGCCGCCGGGGCTTTTGTCAGCGCCCGGAGAAAGTAACAGGTTAAGGAGGAAACTTAAATGGCAATCCCCGAGGGGGGGTGGGGTGGGGAGCATCCCCTTCCCGGTGGCGCGCTGTGCGCGGGCGCGGAGGGCCGCGGGGGCGCCGCTGTGCGCGGGGCAGCGGGCTCGCTCCGGCGCGGGGGCTGCGCGGGGCTGGCGAGGGGTGGGGGTGGGGGGGCACCGGGCCGGCGGCGGGATTAACGGGGAGGGGGGAGGAAGGAGAGATTCTTTGATGCTGTGTAGGAAAGAATCCAGATTTTAATGCGCCCATCTGTTGCAGTTTTGCAAATAATTAATATATATGGGGGGTGTGGGGGGGGTGTGAGGGGCTGAGGGGAGCGGTGCCGCCTGTGAACTTTAACGCGAAATAAAAGGTCGCGAAGATTTATGCTTTTTTTTTTTTTTTTCGGAAGGTCCGCGGCTCCCGCGGGGCGGCTCGCACGGGCTCCATCCGAAAAGTTAGTTGCCGGCGTCCCCCGCCGCGGCGGCGGGGCTGGGGGCACGGTCCGCCTGCGCGGAGCCCCCCGCGGGCCGCGGGTGCCGGCGCCCGGGGCGGGCGCGGCGGGGAGGGCTCCGGCCGCCGCCTGCCTGCGCGGCGGGCATTGTTTCGGGGTGCGTGCGGCGGATATGGCCGTGTCTGAGACAGTGTCGAGGCGGAGACGTGATTTGTCAGAGCCCTTCGTTTTCACTTCAGCCACCGCCGGGCCGGGGAGCGGCGGTGGGGCCCGGCGCGGCGCGGTGCGGAGCGGAGCGGAGCGGTGCGGAGCGGCGGGGCAGGGGCGCGGGGCGCGGGCCCGGTGGGGCGGGCGCGGCTGCCCGGCCGCCCGCGGCTGGAGCGCTCCGCGGGGCCGTGCATTCCCCCCGCCGCCGCCCCCCCCCCCCCCCCCCCCCCCCGTGCAGTTTAAAATAAATCCAACAGGGGCCGTGTTTGCTGAGCTGATTTGACCGGTTGATACAGATAGCAGCGGCGAGCCTCCTCGCTTATGTGGAAAAAGACTATTTTAAGTGTCATAATTAAGTTTAGAAGCCTTGTTTGGGCTCATTCACTGCTTGAAATAAAAAGGACTGGCTGCTTTTAGACCATTTCTGAAGGGGTTGGCTAAGCGCCTCTGCACGTTCACTTGGAGAAGAATGTTTTCTTTTCTAGTTTAATATTAGAAACTATATTTTTACTTGTTTAAACCGGATTTATTATTCCTGTGGAGATTTTTTTCTCTCCCCCCCCTTCCTATCACTCAAATCTTTGTTCATTGTTCATTGACTGTGGAAGGCTGCTTAAATGTACGGAGAGAGGGGGGAGGCCCCCTTGCTGGTTTGATGTTGAAATAGTAAACCTGAATGAGGAGGGTGGCTGGAAAAGTGGACATTGCAGCTTTAATTAACTTCAAGATGCTTCGGCGAGGACCAGAGCGTAGTAGTGACGTTGCCTCATAAATCTGTCCAGTACAGTGCGTTGCATTGAACTATTACAGTATCACCGTCATATTGAATATTCACTACCTATCCGGGAGCAGATTTGCATAATTGGATCTTTTTTAAATGAAACTTGTTTGCAAAAAACCAAACAAAACCAAAAAAACAAAAGCCCAAGTGAAAACCGCGGCGATCTGCATGATTATAAAGGGTTCAAACATATCCGAAAAGTAAGTGACCTGCATAAGTACATCAATAGGTTAAGTGCAAATAAGATGAGAAGTGCTTCTGAAAGCTGTACATTCCCTATGTGGTCTCTTGGGTTATTTCTCAATAGCGGGATTTTTTTGTAGCCTCAGGGATTTTAGGTTTTCTGTCTGCTTTCATAACTTTTTCCCTCACAGTTCTTATACAAGGTGAGGCTTTTGTACCGTGCCTGTGTACCTGTAGTGATATTTTTTTAAGAAAATAGATTAGCAGTTTGTAATTCGTGCTGTTTGAGTTGCATAATTACAGCTACCGTGGAAGGGAAATGTGTATTGCTGTTGTATTTCTGATCATCGAATAGATCATCACTAAATACTTTGGAATATTCAAAGATTGTGTGTGTATGTGTTTGTGTACGCTTAAAAATTGACTTAGCTAACTAAGCTGTTACTTCTTAAATCGTAGAGGCAACTAGTTTTTAATGTGTATGTGTGTCCGTCCCCCGTTTGATGGAGGATGAAGATGACTGAAGTAATTAAAAATACCAGAAATTTTTAGAGTGAATTTGTAGATTATCTGTAAAACCCATCCCCTCCTAACCGAGTGGCTGGCTTACAATAGCGCAGTTTTGGATCGGGCAGGTTTAGAAGTATTTTGTAAAATCAGATGCTGGTGTTTCAGATGCTGCGAGGACAAAGTTGAGGAGCGAAGGCAGTTGAAAGCGTCGCCTCCTGGGGAAGGGGAGCAGCGATCGGTGGGGCAAGCCGAGCTGAAGTGCAAAGTCCGCGTGCAGCCCAAGCCTTGCCCTGGCTCTCCCCCCTCGCTGAAGGCTGCTTTAGTTATGATGTCATTCTGATAGTGGAGAGCAAATGTCTCCTGATTCTACCATTAAACGCCTGGCTGATTTGCCTGATAATGATAGCATTGACGTCCTGCTCCTTGACAAATGCAAGCCCTATGAGCCCTATGAATTAACTTTTTTCCTATAGATGGGAGCTAGCTAGCTTTACGACTCGTGACCGTAGCAGCACTTCTTTGACAGATTACTTTGAACCTTCTCGTTTGTGCAACAACCCCCCTTCCCTGAAAACCACTTCTGCTAGGCTGCTAGCAGACCCCTGTACAGTTTGGGCCTGATTTGCAGAGCTGCTGAGCACTCATCACTTCCACTGACTTCAGATGGAGTTGTGGGTGCTCAGCAGCTTTGAAAATCAGGCCCTGTGTTCAGTCAACAGCTGATGCATTTTTTGGCTTCTTTGGGTTTTTTTTGTTGTTGTTGTTATTTTTTTTTTAAGTTAGACAGCTAAAGAGGGTTCTATGATTTCTAGTCATTATAAAAATATTTGTAAATAGCTTGAGATGTTTGTCCCAGTCTGTTCTGTTTTCCCCTTTCTGCTATCCTTTTTTAAATTTTATTTTTAATTCATCTTCTAGTGGATGTGCTGTTAGTCTTTGGAAGAAAAGAATCGGAAATGAGTTGTTTAAAGTTTTCAGAATGTTGTAGAAAGAAAATGTCTCCAGTTTAGTAACAAGTGCTTAGAGAATCGATTGCTGTTTCAGAACGTGCACTAGAAGAGAGTCTTGGTACAGTTGCTAAACCCTGCGATTGGGTGCACTTTCTCATAGCTGCTCTGTCTTCAGATTTTGCTTGTGACTTTGAATTTCTATCACTGCAGGTAAATGAGATTTAACGTGATTTCTTTTTTTTCTAAAGTGCCAGTGGCTTAAACTTTGTTTTCATTTGCTGTTCAAATGATGACAATTAACAACTGCAGATGTAAGAAAGGTTAGTCTCTGTATTACATTTGCAGGGAATGTATCTAAAATATTTGCATGCTAAAGCTGTGTTTTGCAAATGAGTTCCTGAAGATACAAGTTCCTATGATGGAAATACTGTATTAAAACACTTCTAATAAATTGACTATGACTTTATCAATTGTAAAGAAGAAAAAGGAATTGTTCTACGGGCTTTTTGACTTCTGAATTTATTTGAGCTCTAATACTCAGCAAGTTGTCTGGCACTGTCTTCACTGTAGACTTTTATATAATGAACAGGCTGATTGTCATATTTTTGTCCATGCTAGAGGCCAATAACCCAACCCATTCATTATCAGAAGAGAGTAGCCTGCAAGTTGCAACATCAGTACCACTGTTTTGCTTGCAGCAGTGAAGACAGTGCTGAGATCAGAAATTGTGATCTTCAGTACAGAAAGCTGACACATTAGGTTGTTTACCCACCATGGGAGCCTTAGGTGACCAAAGAGATTTGCATTAGAACAGACGCAGAAAATCCACTAGTCCATTAAAATGGGCTGTGCTTATTCCCTGGGAAGCACAAGTTCCATCAAGTGTAGGAAAATCAGTAGAAGTAATTTTTCCAAATGTTGATTTTTGCTTAAAGTTGACTTTGAATTGCACAGGTGTTTTTAGAGTGCCTTGACTGGAAAAAAAAAAAAAGAAAAAAGGCATTAAAAAAAAAGCGCATGGATTTATATGAACTTTATAAAAAATGGAAAAGAAACCCACAAACAGATTTATTTTTCTGGTTTGAATGAGGACAATCAAAGCTTTTTAGTATCTTCTGATTTACTGTGGTGTTTTAATATGATTTGTAAGTAAATTTAAATTTTAATATCTGAATTTTTCTCAGATACCTGGATAGATGTATATCGACTCTTCAAAATGCTAAAAGCAGTACGATCTTGAAAAGCCATTTTTCTGTTCTCTCATTCACACCTTGCATTTTCAGAGGTGCAAGCAATTTGGATTCAGGGAAGGAGAACACCGGTGAAAAAATAGAATACATATTCTTTCTTTTATAGAAACATGAATAAACTTATTTCTGGCAACTGTAGATGGAAATCCAAATTTCTCTAGTGAAGACACTCTGGGCACAGATGTTCGCAGAAAGGGAAAAAAGGATGAACTACTGAAAGATAATATGTAAAAGTAAAATAACTCTTGAGATGCTTAATTGGATGATCTTAGGGTTATTGTATGGATGTGTGGTTCTAGCTTCCAGTTGTGTGGCCGAATAAGGAATATGAACTTTTTTGAGACCAAGTCACTGATCAGAATCTGACCTTGGGTAGAAACAAGTGGAAATTGAAATGATTTGATGGATGTTTGTTGCTTAACGTGAAATAACTGAGTAGTGTCTGTTTAAATCTCAGTGGATCACAGTAACTGCTGTGACATTTTCACTCCTATTGGAAGCTTAAGCAATGAAGCCAAGCACTGAGAGATTTGAAACATCGTTTCAGAGGTAGCAGAGATCCAGATCAGGAAAGGGTAGCAAGCAGGGCATTGCGTTGCCTCTGCCCAACTGCACCAATGCTGTGACTAAACATGCTCCCAGAGGGAAAATTCTTCCAGTATTCTGAATTTGGCACCTTTCCCTTATATTTAAATATGCTCTAATTTTCAGGTGCATCTTACTAGATAACCAGATGCATCAAAAAAGCAAGAGTTATAGAGGAGTAATTATAATTAGCTTAGTTGTCTGTATTTTTAAAAAAAAATGTAAGATGGGGCCTTGAAAGTATTTTAAAGTTGCTGGTTTATAGCGTCTTAATCTAAATACTCCATGTGAGATTGTTTTCTAAAGAGATGGGTTCATCAGGTCAAGTTGAACTATATTAAAGACAAACAATTTTGTTATAATCTGACTGTCTTTTAAACACAGATGAAGAAAACAGAACTAAAATAGCCACAGCAGCCTCAGTATCCGATCTTTTCTCCATTGTGCACTGCAGTGTTCAAGACTCGTATAACCAAAATAAAAACTAGGTTATTCCTTACAAGTATTTGTCATGTTATGAAAAAAGCAGCACTACCTATCATGGTAGGACATTAGCAGAGAGTTCTGCAGGTAGCAGTGCCTGGAAATAATGGTGATGGCTTTGATGGCACTCCCATAGCATGGGGCAAGCAACAGAGCTAGTTCCTCAAACCAGCTGCTCATTTCTGGTGCATTAGTGTTAAGCTGTCCAGCTGTAGGCATCTTGGACTTCCAGAGGGAGCGAGCACTTGTCGGGAGGGTGGAAGTTGCTGGAGATCAGGCAGTTACATATTCAACCAGTATAATCAGGGGTTATTGCAGGTGGGCTACCCACAGTGCCAGGGAAAGGCTGCTTGGGAAAATTTGTTCCTGTCTCAATTTTGTGAACAGGAGAAGCAGGAGAGGGGGAGAAAAAGGAGAGTATGAGCTGACTTTCACCCCCATGGCCTGTGTAGGGGTGAAGGGGCAGCTGGCTGTGGGGGGCGCTGCCCGCAGCTCCTGCTTTGCTTTGGGACAGCCAGGGATGTCCCAGGGAGCCTTCCTTGCCATCATCCTCCAGTGGGCCGGGGTATCACAGTGCAAAGGGATAAATGGCAGTCCTGATTCTTCCTTTTATAATACACTTGTTTCAGCCTTAATGTGAGTTTTGTTATAGTTTGTGTTTTTTTTTTTTTTTTAACTGTGATAAGCGCTGTTACAAACTTTTCCTCTTTTTTTATGCCTTTGGGTTATTCCGCAGCAGTCAATGGTTGTTTGTGAGGAGGATGGGAGCACTGCTGAGCTCATCAGTGCTACAGAGGGCTTGCTATCAGGTACCACAATCTACTTGGTCACAACAGGGCTGTGTATATTGCTTCCTCGGTAGTCCTGGCCCCTGCTGATCTAGGAGTTAGCCCCAGTAATCCACGTGATAGCACTGTGCTAGGTTGCCAAGCTGGCCTTATATTTATTTTTCCAAATGATAGAATACTGTATTAACATTGTTTTATTTCACTCTCGTAAGTTGGTCTCCACAGATTTGTGCAGACATTGTTACCATCAGTCTTTTGTCATTGGAATATCAGTGGTAGATATAGATAGATATGGATAGGTCCCTTTAATCTAAAATTTAGAAAAGCATGAATAAATAGGAAACTCAGGCAGAATTACTTCATGGAAAGGATAATAAACATATGGAATAAATTACCAGCAAGGAAAGGATAAATGAGTTCAAGGGAAGCCTAGGTTTGTTTCTTGAGAAAGAGCATGTGAAAGCTAGGGTGAAGAAAGCAAGGAGGTGTAAAGTCAGGTTTCTGTTAACAAAGGCTAAGATGGTGGGCTGGGTGTTCAATTCCTAACATTTCTTTTGATGACTCTGTACGGATGGGTTACATTTTAGTTTCATGTGTGTTTGTTAACATTGGCTCTCTAGGTCTACATGTAGGTTTTTTTCAGGGCTCCATAGAAATATTAAAACATAGGGCAGTGCAACATTTTGGTTTTGATACCAGTTTTCGTTGAAGGAGTGATGTGAAGTGTTGATTGAGCAGATTAGGGAAAAATCTTGCCTCCTCTATCTATTATAAACTAACTAAAGGTGTTAGTTTATAATAGGAGAAGCAGAAACTGCCTTCTACTTTAGTGGCCAAGGACTTTTGATAGGTGTTTGCACTGCTTCAATCATATCAGTGCTGGAATAGTTCTGAAAAAAACCCCGCATGTAGACAAGCTCGGTTGTCTTTTGCGGGTGGTTTTTTGTTTTTTGGTTCTTTTTTTTGTTTGTTTGTTTTTTCCCCCATTTTATTTTTCAAGGTTTTGCATGAAAGTTTTCACAGCTTTTAGTCCATGCGATGACTTTTTTTTTTTTGAATGTCGAGGGTTGACTCAACATTGGAAAGCAGCACTAGTTTTGAAGCTGCTGCTACAAGTAGCTTTTCATTGAACTTCTGTATTGTTGGAACGTATCCCACATTTCTGTGGAAAATGATGGGACTCTCAGAGAGAAGTGTGTAAAGGTTAGCAAAATTTTGGTTGATTTTGAGTGATTTCTAGGATCCAGTTCTGCTCCTTTTATTTTAATTGGGGTAGGACTGAGTCAGCAGGTAAAACCTCCTTTCCATACCAGGTGAGTCTCATGTGATTCCTAGTTTCACTGTGAATACATTGTGTAACTCCACTGTTTTTTAAACTCAGTGCAAAAGCCTGATGTTCTCAGGAAGTGATCCCAATTAAACTTTTTCTTGTATCATGATTTCAAATGCAAAAAGAAACTCAGCCATTTGAGTTCTTAAAATGCAAAGGTTATAGGCTACCCAACACTGGGATGTATAACAAATTTGCTATCTCTACCTTTTTAAGGTATCTGTTCTTCATTGATTCATTGAGATTTTGCTACAGGACTGTAATTACTCTTAGGGCTAATAACTAGCAGAAGAGAACCCAGCCTCTTTATTAGTACCATAATACCAGCTAACAAAACTCTCCTGCTCTATTCCCTTCTTTGGATTTTACTACAATTTTTTTTTTTTTAAATAGCTCAGATATTTTAAAATAGTCTTGATTGTTTTAAAGAACAAATGTTCAAGCGTCTCTCTTTTATTTGAATACAGAAAGCTATATGCATGTGTATGAAATAAATGGACATGCTATTAGGTAAATGAGCAGGAGGAAATCCACAGCCACTTCTGGATTAGAATTTCGATCTATTGTTTGTTTTGGTAGTGCCTTTGGCATGCTAGGTGCTTTCCAAATATAGAAGTATAGTTTCTGGCCAGAACTAGCTACACTTTTCTTATTGCAATTGAAAAATGCTAGTTCATTAGTTTGCATCAACATGCTGCATCTTCGAAGGATTTCTCAGGTCCACAATTGAATTTCTGCTCAAAATGAAAGAGTTGCATCTCTGCACTTCATTATGGACTAGGTGATTATGAAATGCACCTGGGTCACTGGAGAGCTAGATTCAGATCATTCCTCTCATATCTGATTTGAATCAGCTTCTTAAAATCAAGTTTCTCACATCCCAGATGAGTGCCCTACTAACCACACTTTGGCTCTTCCAGGGTGAGTCTTTTAAGTTCCTGCTTTAGGCTATTCCAATTTAAGTAATCATTTAATTAGTCAGCAGGTCAGAAGAGGACCGACTCTTGGCCTGGGCACTTGAGTGTGATGCAAGAGACTGGGTCCAACTTGCTTCTGTTGCAGAATCCTGTACGCTGCACTCCTCAGTGCGATGTGATGAGAGTATTCATATTCTTAATGTTGTCTTGCTGTGTCTTCCTTTTGAAAAGTTGCAAAAGGTATCAGGTTAGTCCTGGTGGGGAACAAGGGGAAATTCTGAAATCTTCAAAGTATTTGTGGTATTGGAAAACTGTTTCTTATTGGTTCTTTACCTTTCTTGTAAAGTTCACAGTCTAATTATTATAAAAGTCAGTTGGTGATGAGGTGCATCTTGATAAGTCAAAGCGTTTTCATCTCAAAATCGAATTTTGTTGCTGTTCTTTTGTTTGGTATATTATGTGTTTGAACAGAACTGGTTAACTGATCCTACGTCCCCCCTGAGCAGTGAGTGTCTGGCTGTAGGAGGTGCAATGGGTGCAGGGTTATACCCTTCTCCCGTGAGTATCTTGGACTGGCGTACAGCACAGCTTGTGGATGGCACTCTGTCTGGTAGTGCTGTGAGGTGGAGAGAAATGCTGTGTAAATGCCAACAAATGCCTTAGAGATGTAAGGGTTACTGTGCTGTTAGGGCTCCTTCCCTCATGAAGAAACTCATGAGAGATGTGAAAGACCTATGGAACCGGCAGGTTTCTCTGTCGGGATTCTGCAAAAAGGAGAGAAAAAAATGTCTTAATCTGTAGAAGGGGGATCTGCAAAGGGAGGAAGCCCTTCTTTCCTTAGAGATAGAAATACTCATTTTGATAGCTTCTGTCTTTCATTCTTAACTTCTCTGGCAGCACAACTCTGGCAGATCCCATGCTGTATTGGTTGGTTCCCCTTCTGGCTGCTCTGCAACTGTGATGGATGGGAGCCAAGAGAATAAATATAGCTCTGAGTTCCAGTAGTAACCCCCTGCCAGACTTCTACACAGCAACCTGGGAGGTCACAGGGCGGAGAGGGAATGGGTGATAGAAAATTTGGGCAGGCTCAGATCTGATGCCTCCAGCAGAGACAGTGTTCCTGTGGTTCCCCGAGGAAGGGGAAAGGTGCTGCAGGAGCCCACTGTTGCCTTCGTTCCTGTGCAGAACTGAAGGGATCTGTAGATATATTTCAAAAGCAGTTACCATTGGCTGTGCAGTTTCCATGTGAGTTTATTAAATGTGAACATTTTTTATATATAAAAATAACTTCACCATTTTGTTATTTCCTTTTACGTATTTCACTCTGGTTGGAAAAATGAAATCAATCTAGTCAGCTTTTCATCAGTTTCTCTTTGGCTGTCATGCAGTTGCACAATGCTGCAGTGCTTGGCTAGCAAAAATGTTTACAACGAAAAATTGTTTTCAATGGGATTAAAAAAAGAATCATGGAAACATTTTTATTGGTCTTCAATTTTTTGCACAACTTTGATTTTTACAAGTCCTAAATTACATCAACGGTGTTTCTGTAATTTGATCTTAATTATATTTTATTTTTTTATATATACTTGCAAGGTATAGACAAGATACTACTACTACTACCCTCTGTCATATAGTACAAAAAATGCTAGCCTGAATATTTCTTAGCAGCTGGTTCAAAACCCATGGAAATCATGAGCACCTTGTAGTTGACTCTCAAAGGTTTAGGTCAGACCCTTAGCCTGTGTGTAAATACCTGTTGCAGTTGGGTTAAACAGTCTTAATCATTTAGAATTGGTCTGAGTTGATCTCTGATCTAGCAATGCTGTGAGATTTCTTCCTACAGCTGAGGTGGATTTGGGGATATGCCTGCAACCCTTACATACCTTTACTGCTGCTGGTACCTGCAGAAATTTTTCACATGAAGAATATATAATATCAGATTCTTGGTTGATTAAGTATAGTAAAATCCTAGGAGTAAAATATTGGCTGATGGTTACACTTTGCATGAAAACTCTTTAATTCTTTTTAAAAAGATGTTTATGATGAGTGTTGAGTTAATTTGGATTTTAATTTATCTTGCTTTATAGCACAAGTGGCAAAGGGCGATTTTGGGGATGGCCTAAATTTTTGGCTGTTGATGGCTGTTTTACAAATATGTGGAGCATTGCACCTCTCCAGGAGGCTTCTGCTGCCAATATCAGAGCAGTATTAAGACAATCTCCCAGTGCTTCCCTCCCTCTCCATTTCTCACACTGCCTGACTTTCTACCTTCATTCAACGTCCCTCAGCTGCCATCATGAACCTATCGTATAAATGAGAAATGGGGACCCTTGGATAGCTTTTGAAAAGTGAAAGCCTTTCTCTTAGAGAATCATGAATTTCACAGGACTCAAGCTTACAAATACTTTTTTCAGTGCTTTTACATTCACCACCAAGTTCACTAATTTAAGACCTTAATGAATGTTGCAATGACTGGGTCCATAGTTGTCAATAATTCAGCATCTTGCTCTCAGGTATGAGCCGGCTGAGTCAAAGTTTAGCTGCTTCTAGTTGAAGTCATCACCACACAAGCAAAAAACACACTGCTTCATAAATATAAGATCCCAGCCTCTTGCAAACACCAGCTGTTGATTGGCTACTTCACACATCATCATACTAACTCACAGACTTCACACTATTAACCTTTTACTTACCAGACTCAACTTTTGCAGTGAATTCACATCCGCCATTAAGTTAGATGTAACTTGCATTTGATGAGATAAATTCTGTTGTGGATAGAAACAAATTATCATGCAGACTTTTCCTGTGACATTGGGAAAAGTATTGAAATTTATGATTTACATTTTTAATAAAACCAGATGGATTTGAAAACTGTTTACACATGTATAGTCTGTAACGTAATGCAATTTTCATTCCTCTGCTCTGTAGTTGATACGAACATCTAAAGTAGGTTGATGCCACTGTAAAAAGTCTGGCTGGTCCATATTCTTTAACTGCATGACATTTGTTAGTGTACCTTTTTCAGAAGATATTGATGTTTTTAATCAGACAGGGACTATTTTTCTGGGTATGCTTTACTTTGACGAGATTTTTCTGTTGGGAGATTGGGCTTTTGAAGACGTGTTTCATATATGTGAGTCAAATAAAATATTACCTATCAGAGTGAAAGACCCTCTTTTTTTACGTTGTTCCTTTACAAATACGGATGTACAAATAAGTCCTCAGTTTTTATTGTTGCTTGTTTTTATGACACGTCATATATCTTTTACTAATTGTACTTTTATTCTTGGTTTAATTATATTTATTCTGAAGCAAATGTTTTATTATTTCAAAAAAATCATGGTACGACTTTATAGTTTCTGATTTGTTAATGAAAATACCCTGAACGCCCTGTTACCGCTATTTTTTTATTAATAATGTAACAATAATTTTCTCACCTTTCTCTCTGATGCTGGTGGTGGAGCTGAACAAAATAGAGCAAACCAAAGATAAGTTAAAGGAGAAGCACTGGCTTTCAGCATGCGTCCAGCTACATGTCTATGTACCAGAGCAGGATCTCTCAGATCAGGGTCTCTCTGTGGGTTGCCACAGTGCTAGGAAACATATTGTCGGGAGAAACAGGGTTAGCAGATAAAGTGGAGTACTGCATATGCCTTTTCAAGCTGGGTTTGAAGACAACTTTTCCTCCTTTCATAATCTCCTCTTCTTTGAAATAAGAAATTGGTTAAAAAATAAGGGGGGGAGGGGGGAGGGGATGCAGAGCTTCTTGAACTCTTCCCAGTCTGTTAGAATGCGTGTGTGTCTGTACAGATTAATTCAGAAAGCATCATCTGTGTAAAATGGAAGTTAGCCTCGTTAAACTGTATGTTCTGCTAGGCTTGGAAGCCATTTGTCCCTTGTTCTGGGTCATAGGTGTTTCTTGGCCGCCTGCTTGGAGAGTGTAGAATTTAGTCCCCTCCAGTAACTTCCATTTAGGATTTGCCCCCTGATGAGATCATTATTTAGTACTAGGACAGCTTTTATATGTTGAGTAGGGATCATTTATTTCTATAGAAATAAGAGGACTTAACAGCAGTGCACAATCAATATGCAAAACCCTACTAAGATAATTTGTATTTAAATGTGAACAACATTAATTCTAAACAATCTTCAGCCCTTATTTAGTCCAATCATTGCTGGACATCTAGGTGAAGAAGGCTCTTCTAACTTATTAGTTTATTATCAACGATACTGCCAACACTTAAACCCTTCGATTAGGTAACCCAGGTACCTATTATTCTATTAGGGCTTGCTGCTCTCCGTTTGAAGTCCATACTGAAACACCTATTGCCTGGGCACAGATGCCCCATCCTTCTATAAGCAGGTGTATGCGAAGTTCGGCAAGTGTACAAGTAGAATGTAAATAATAATTACTGAATAATACTTCAGTTATTTTACAGGATGCTTGCATGTTTGTCTTAGAGCTGCACGACATGAAGGTACCTATAGAAGGAATAAATATGTTTATCTTTGAGAAACTGATATAGCAAGAATAAGAAAACTTTTTAAATGGTCTTTAAAATGGTATTTTAAAATACTTTATTTGTGTGGTTTACATGCTTAGATTTTCTAAGGAAGGCTGTAAACAAAAGGTTCGGTAGCTTTTATGATTTTGTATGTTTTGAGGGAATCCTATGTTTCTTCAGCTGTGTTTCATAAGCCTTCTTTTTATAAACATGACATTCACATACACATAAAGGATGTCAATTAAAGCTGTTCAGTGCAAAAATGTACGGGTGCAGAGTTGACTCCACCTGTACTGCTTCAGCTGATCTTATACTGAGCATTTATGTTGTAGTGTTTGATCCTGAATTAGTGTGGAAGCAGTGGTATTGAAACATGTGCTTAGCTGTTTTGCTAAAATCGGATGTCAAGTGTTTAAGCATGTGCTTAAGTCTGTGTTGAATTGGGTCCTCTGAAGGTAAGAAAAGCTAAAGCAGTGGAAAATTCTGGTCACAATTCTATTAGTTGAGGAGTTAGGTGCTACAGTGTTTTGAAAACCTGCAGTGAGACATAAATCTGTTGCTCCCATCAATAATCCATGTGATTTCAAAAGTTATGTGTGGTCTCATAATTGTTTTTTAAATTGGCTGGAATAGTAGTTCTCTTAAAAATATGGTTCAAAGGAAGACTTGCTTTTTATGCTCTAGAATAGCTGTGGTCTTGAATTACATTTAGAAAAAGTTGTATTAAATATAAACAAATACAGTGTTCATGTAAACGGTAATTAAGCTCACATCACAGAACCTTGCTGCTTTGTGAAGAGCAGGAAAGCTCTTCCCACTTGTTCTTTCTCCACAACTTGTCTGGTGGCATTCCACCATCACCATTCCATAGCAAAACTACTTCAGACGCCCAAAGTGATGGGGCCATTCCCACTGCCCATGACTGCTCTTGGCTCTGAAGGTAACGAAGCTGGGTCTCTGAAGCAGGTCCTGTGAGGGTAGCCTGGCTGGGCCTTACCAGCTACAGAGAAGAAAGTGCAGAAGGCAGAGGACTTCTAAGGAGTTTTATACCACCACATAGAGGTGATGAGGACAGCAAATGTGTGGTGAGTGGCCAGGACTAAGGCAGGAGCTGGAGTACTAGTGCTTACTCCTGTGTTGGTGAGGTGTAACATCAAGGGCTGCAGACCGTGGGAGGTCCAACTTGGAGGCCCAAGTGAGGAAGGTGGAGGAAGGAAAGGAGAAAAGTCTTTTATTGTATCTCAGAAGAAGGTTATCCTCTATGCATTCAGATCAGAGCAGCCCACAGCTATATAAAACAGCTCTTATGCTCTCACAGGTTGTTCTGAACTAATATTTGCTATTTTAATTTTCTTTGCAGACCTTGATATCAAAGTCACTGCACTTTCCCTTCTCATTGAAACTCCTGGTAAAATGAGAGATCTATACCAAATATTGAAGAATTAAGCCTAACAGAATAAAAAATTAACATGCTAAATATCCTAAGTAATGATATAAACAAGGTGCCATGTCATTCTGCTCACCAAAGGCTAAGACCCCTCTTTTGTCCAAAACCAGATTATGTTCTTTATCTCTCTAATGGCACTATTAGCAAATTCATATTGGAAGCCAGGACCTTATTTGTGATGCTGCTTCTCCTTTGGGGCTGATATTGAAGCACAGGCACAGTATAAAACTTCAGAAAGAAGGCAAATATCAGATAGTTTTAGCCCAGGATTAGCAGTTAGGACTCTTGAGTGTCATCTGAACATTGATTATTTGTCAGATAATGCAATTACATTTAATGGAGGGCACTGCTCAGGAGTTACATAGTTTAACTAGCACGTTTGGTTTTTATGCACTATACCATGTTCGCAGTCACAGAGGAAACATGAGTGACATTTGACACGGGGTTGCAGTAATACTTTTGCAAAGCAGCTGTGTATCACAACACTGACAAAACACATGAAATGCCTGTTCTGCTCTCCTTGCTACCAAGTCTTGTTTATGCGCTCCCTGAGAGGCAGAGGCTGCAGAGAAGAGTGGTGTTGGAGGATGGTGTCACACGTTCTGTGCCTGTCACTGAGCTGACACACTTGCTATTGACTGTGACATGTCACTTACATGAAACCATGCAGTGCTACTGCAGCTTGGGGCACAGCATAGGTTATGCAGCAAATTGCAGTCCCTTTTCATCTGTGTGACAGATAGACCAAGAGAAGCTAGAATCTGACTGAGCCCCTGGATTTTGGGGTTTCCACTCTCCCATTAAAAGAAAGGAAGAAAAGAAAGATATGTCTAAGATGGTTTGAAATAAAACGGGGAAGAATCCTATCCCTGTCCCTAGGTGAACCCTGACAATAACAGGGAGGACTAGAGTGTCTCCTTATTGCAGTGTATAAGGAATGATTAAGTAAAATTCTTGCCTCTGTTTTCCCTATTGGCTTCATAGTCCAGTGAGAAATCCTGGCTCCATTCAGTCATGGGGACTTTTACCATTGAGTTCATGGGAACCAAGATTTCATCTTCAGAAAGGAGCAGAAGAATTGGCAGCTTTGCTCATCCCGTCGATGATGTGCTGATTTGTGCTCCTTATGGATGTAGGATCAGTCATTCCTGTGATACCCTGAGAAAACCTTCCCTACTCAAAAAGCCTAAGGCTGGTAGACTGACTTTTTTTTTTTTTCTTTTTTTTTTTTTTTCTTTTTTTTTTTTTTCCCCCACCTCCCCTTCAGTAGCATAACCTGGCGCCGCCTTCTCTGTACCAGAAAAGTGCCTCCGAATTTCAGGTGATCAGGCAAGCCCTAGGACACCCTACAACGCTCTTCTAGGCAGGCCTGCTGTCAGTTCTGGCTTGTCCATGCCTGAATTTGTGTAGAGTCCCTCAGGTTGTCACCTGCAGACACAACAGTTCCAGACTTCATGGTAGCAGTCAGAGATGCCATATTGACTAAATGCTCTGCTATCACAGTGATAGCCATAATGTAAATACTCCATCACAATGAAATGCAAATTTGATTAAGTATCTGAACTTGGTTTATTCATGACAAGCCAGTATTTGGCTCAGGCTCATTTTAGACTTTGAGTATCAAAGGGGTAGTCTTCAGTGATACTGAAATCTCTTAAGCTGCATTCACATGTTTCATCCTGGGCTTCCAAGATTGTGACTCAGTTTCTGCTACCAAGAGCTAAGATCTTCCAACAGTGGCTGCCTTACACGGGGTATTTAAGCCCTCTATCAGAACTTTTCCTTTATTTAAACAAGCCCAAATCATGAGTTCAGTTAAGGCTGAGCTTCCAAAACTGTCCTTAGAGTTTCAGTACGCAGTGGGTTCCAGTTGGTAACTAGGTTTTGAATCTGAGCAATGGATGCTAGTTTGCTTTGATTATTATTGGTTGTACGACAAGAAGTAACAGAAAGCAAAAGGGAGAAAGTCCTAACACAGTCCCTCTTCAGCATGCTTCAGAGATCACAAGCTTCTGCCTTGTCCCATCTGTATGAGTGAAAGACATGTTTCCCTTTTAACAGGAAATTAAACGGCATAGTCAGGTTAAAAAAGTGAAATCTGCAAAATATATTTGGGAATTTGTGTGTAAATTCTCAGAGAATTTTGGTAATTACATGTACAGATTTGAAATCCTGAGAAGGATGTCCAGCAGTAGCAAAGCGTGTGGATGAATGCTGCCATGGTGCATGCAGATAATTCATATTTTCATAGGACTTGATCGTCAGCATGGGAGTAATCTCAGACTTGGCTAATGAAAGTGGCTGCACCTGGTTGAGATTCTGCTGGAAGCTTTACTCTGTCAAAGATACTTATGTCCGGGTGCTTCCTACTTTATAAACCTTGCCTGTTTCTCGCGCCCTTAGTCATAGTTGTGTTGAAGAGCTGAAAAACTTGAGATCATAGCTGTTTTGGCAAAAGCTGACCGTGCATAAATGTGAATATCTCTGAAGGCTGCTCTTGCATGCAAGATTATTTGGTTATTTGAAAATGTTTTTGAATTTGATAGCTGAATCATTGCCTCATACTTTGTAAGCTGTAGCTTGTTCTGTATATGTTTTATAGATACATTTTTATTTTTAACCTCTGCCTGCATTCATCTGGTAGCTACCATAATGACAGGTAAATTGAACATTGATTCCATGAAAGAAAGTTGTCTTTTTTGTTAAAAGATTCCTAAAATCACTTATTTCATCAGTGCAACCTGGTGGAGCACCATGCACACTTTACAAATGAAAATGTGCTCTCCTCATCTGTCAGTGCAGTATGCTGAAAAATGAACATATGAAGGCAATTTGAGTGTTGAACCTTCTTTAATTCAACACATCATTTGGTTTCAAAATAGTTAAGTAAATTGTATTAAATAATTGTAAACATTCCAAACAGTCATCCAAAGCAAATCCTATTTTGCATAATCGTAACTTAGGAAGAAAATATTGAAATATAAATTGAGGAAGAGTAAAAAAAAACCCAAAAAACTGGTAAACTATGACAGTACACTTAAAGCTGTTCATATACTTAGTAGATATTTGATAAAATTTTTGTGGTTATTTAAGACAACTGTGTAAAATTTCAGAACAGTATAGGTTAAAAATACTTAATATATTTTTGTTGCTACATCCCTTTGAATATTTTTTTTCTGAAACTTGAAAGCTGCATGCAGTCTGACTTTTGTGGTGCAAAAGGCTTTTCATTCCATAAAGTGCCTAGAAATTCGTTATGTGATCAGTTATATAAATAGGCTTATTGTTTAGAAAGTGTCTAAAATGAAGTCTGTCCTTTAGCCATTTCTTTCTCCTATTAAATTTTTAAAGATGCATATTTCAAAACCAAACAAACCAATTCCAAAGGGGTCTAATTTTCTTCTGTTTCTCCCAAAATGTACAGTGTGTTCTAACTCCAGTTAGGCTAGTGGGGAGTCTTTCATTAGAAAGCACGCTGTAGCAAAGCATGTATTTTTTGTTAAGAAACAGTGAATGATATAATAATTGTAAAGGACATCTACAGTGTAATGACATTTATGTGTTTTTCAAAGGAAAATGCAAACAATAGGTAGAATAAAGTAAAATCGATAAAAGGACATTGTATGAATATATCTGGTCCATTAGTTACAGGGAAATCTATTCTGTTCAATCTGAAATCACATTCAGCTTATGAGGTGGATAAATAAAAATGTTGGGTACCAGTTATGTAGTCCTTTCTCCTTTTGAGCTTAATGGCAACTTCGGATGAAATGGGACATCAGGATTAAAACCCAAATTAATCACTGTGCAGCATGATTTTCATCACACTCACTTCCTCATAGGTTATTTCCACCGAGTAAAATCATTGAAGACTTTTTATTATATGCTTGGCTACTGTTCCGGTGTTATGGGGTGTGGGGGAATTCACGAGTAGAGTGTTCTTCAGTTGTGAAATGGGAGTGCGTGTGCACCTGTTGAGTTTTGTGCCTGAAAAAGTGTGCTGGAAGTTTGCTTATTTAACTTCAGTTCTTCCTTCTTTCTTCCTGTTTGAACATTGCGCAGTTTCGACAGAAAGATGTTGTGAAAGACTGCATGCCTGTGGTTCCCCCAAACCCTAAAATTTGCTAGGGACAACTGATTTCCTCACTAGAATTTCTGATCCCTGTGTGCCAATTGTTGGCTGATTAAGGTCAATGATAGCACTTATTCAGTACTTATATTGACTCGGATCATGTGATAGAAGTGATTGATTTAAGCACAGGATTGCTAATTTTCTATTGTAGCAGTTTCTTCTATAGAGCCAGGTTTTACATTACCAGGAGTTATTTATACTGTATTTAAAAGCAATTCATTTTTCCCCTTACAGGTAGCAGTGCCACTGCATACATTCAGAATTACATATTTCACTTGTGGGAGAGCGTTTTTGCCAGTGTCAGATGTACCCTTTGTTTCCAGAGATCTTTGGATAGTCTGAGATTTCAAATAGCAGATAATAACATGCAGTGTGTATTATTGATGTTGTCTTAATTGTCTTATTGACAACTCACTTGCACTTGAAGAGGCATGCTAATATCAGACTTTTTATGAGACTGCATGTATTTTCATGACTGGAAGCCATAGCTACAAAATGATTTTAAAAAGCACACAACTATTAGTCATTACAACATGTAGAATTTTTAGAGTGCACTTTTGGGTCTGCATTCTGCATCATCGCCGTTTGGTTTTGTTAATCCAGTCTCCCCACCCTTAATTTTTCTTTGCTAGTCTCTAATTAAGCTATGCATCGTTATTTAGCATGGAATTGGCTCTAAAGCAAAGTACTGTGCACTGCCACCATTACCTGAAAAAATAGATTATAGGAATAGAAAATTACAAGCCTGGAAGATATGAGAAGATGCTCATATAAAGGGAAAATACAAGCTATTTGCCTCTCCAGTGGAAGGAGGGGGTGTAGAAGAGAGCATACGTTGTGTGCAGCTTAAAATGATAAAAAACTAGTTATGAATATACTAACTGTGATACTCGTTTCTGGTGAAATAGGTTCATTTAAGATGTTGGAATAGTTACTGTTGGTCTCTTCTAAAGACCTGTGAATTAACTTGTGACATTGTTAGAATTTAAAATCAATAAAAATAAAACTACAGTATGTATCAGCATGAGCTGACAGATGTAGACAAGTATTAAGGAAAATCTCTTGCTGAGAATGATTGTAGCCTGAAGTATTCTATGTACGAATGATCCAGACATATTTTAGATTTCTGCTTTAGAAAACCTCCAGTTTGGACAAACGGGTCTCTTCATGTGTCTGTCAGGGTGAAAGGACCAGTTTGCTTATATTCCTTCTGTCAACAGTGTCTTCTGGGTGCTGTTTTTCCTGTTGCTCTTGAGGACTCCACTGGGGACTGTTTGTTCCCAGTCCTGTTTGAAACGTGAACCCCTCCGTTCCTCTATTGCCGTAAAACACGTAAAGGCAGAATTTAATGTAAGCTCTGCACATCCTTTCTGTCCCTCCTTTTTCTCCTAACGTTACTGTGGTTGATTTCCTTGTGGATATTCAAAGGAAGGAAGGAGATGTTCAGGTTGACTTTCTCTTCCTCCTAGTTTCATAACTTGTCTTGGTAAAACTTGGGTTTCTACCCAGGAGATTAATACTCCAGTTCTGTTCACTGATACCTTACTGCTTTCCTTCAGATTTTTTTTTTTTCCTGAGATACTGAAGTCATTGTGAAGAACCATAAATTCATTCTGCAAAATACTTCTTTAAAATTAATATTATTTGTACCTGTCTTCCAGCTCCCTTCAGCCTGTATTGCATCGCTTTTGTAATTAAGCTTTGTCATGCATCTTGAGGCCAAAGAACTTGTTATTCTCTTTTCTAAATGGGCCTCTGTGATCAGGTGTTTTGTTAAGGATCTTAGCGATCTTCTAAACTTTTGCCACATTTATGCCACCTCAGTTTCACCTTAATAAATCAGGACACAATCTGCCTCCTGGTATTTCTGTAAAGAGGCAAATGAGTAAATTTTATATGTAAAAATATAGTGTTGAAATGTTTTTATACCCAGAGTGTCCTTTTAGATAATTAATCTAGATTTGGGGGCAAATTCTGTCTGGTAGAATGTCCCACTGCTGCCAAACATTGGTACCATCTAGCTCTAAAGCATCTGAATCCAAAGGTTTCATCGTTTATCTCTAGGTTCTTGTACCACTCTTTCTTCCCTGGTGGTTGTTGTTTGGTTTTTTTTATGTGTGGTGTTTTTTGTGTGGGTTTTTTTTTTTTTTTTTTTCTCCACAGAGGAAAGAGAGCTGTTGCTGGGGGGAAGACGGAGTGGCAAAGGTGCCTTATGAACCCTAGCTGCAGTTCTGGGTGCATAGTACCCACAGGAATATTTGCCAGTAAGCGGTAGTGTTGAGTAGCTCAGAAGTGACCTCTGCATAGCATTATCCTGCCTTGTGAGTGTGTGGATTGGCCATATCTGAGGATCTTGTGCTTGATTTCTAAAATAGATCAAGTAGTGTATGCCTGGAGCAAAAGGTGTCCATCTGTGAAATATGAGCTTGAATGACCATAATATCAGGAAAAAAAAATGGATGACACCTGAAAATTAAATTTGTTGATAAAGCACTGGATAGAGCTTCATTCCTGATTCTTTTCCTGACTCTCAACGTGACCTTGGAAAATTCATTAGAAGGTGATTCTTACAGGTGCTGAATACCTCTTGCTACTAATGAGTCTTGTGGGTGCAGTGGGGACACTTATCACCTCTGAAGATCAGGCAGTGCTTGCATGTCTGTCTGCCAAGTGGGTAAAAGGATTTCTACAACCTTTAAGAAACATGATATTTATTGATGAAAAGTACATAAATATGCCTTTGCTTTAATAGTTTGCTTAGAAAAAATGAAGAGGACCCAATCTGGCTGAATGAGTGAGGGTGGAGGAGTGCCTTGCCGTATGTTTGCAGGGTGGCATGTTTGGCTGGTGTGGAAGAAACAGCCTTACACCAGCCAGTGGCCCATCTCGCCCTTCATGTGCCTGATGCCAGCAGCAAGAGGTGCCTGTTAAGGAGGCCACGTGAGTGCGGATGCTTTTGGTGGTCCATTACCCTCACAATATCCTTGTACTCACAGTCATCGTAGGGATGTTGGAGGGTACATCCTGATCCTTCTAGCATGCGCCTATGGGTCGTCTGGCTACAGGTTTGTCCAGTCTGCAGTTTGTCTCCCCCGCCTCCTGTGGCAGCATGGTCCCAAGATTACTAATGTTGGTGCAAAAGAGTATTTTCCTTTTTCCCATGGAGCAGCCACTCTACCTCCTTCATAATTTTATTTGACCCTTTAAGTACCTCTAATTCTGCTACATTCTTTTGGAAAAATGAGGCCAGAATGCCCCACAGTATTCTAGATATGGGTGCACCAAGGTTTCCTGTTGTGGCAGAAGGATGCTGTCCATCTTGATCTTAATGCCCTTCTAAATGATGACTAAGGCAGTGTTTACTTTTTCTACGTTACTGAACTGATGATTTCAGAGGACTGTCAATTCCAAGACCTCTTTCCTGTGCTTAGAGGCCATTTCCAGATTCAGTGTTGTTGTGTGTGGTTGTTTAGATTGCTCTTCCGAGATGTCAAACCTTAACATTTTTCTGCATTGATCTTAATCTGCCACGCTTTTGCTTGCTCAGTCTGGCTGGCCCAAAGCTTAGATTCCTCACCCCAAATTTTCCCTCCAGCCATAGTCTTGCCTTTGAATAAAATGGCTCAGCCAGTGATTGCTCTCTGACCAAAGCAGTTTTTCTTCACCCTTTGGGAGGTTGTTTCAGTTTCAACCACATAGCTCGCAAAACCAGTGCAGGAGTTCCTTCTTTGATACAATGTCCCAGAGATTTGCAAATAGATTATGCACCTGACAGTTTTGCTCTTGAAAATACTCCTGGTCTCTGGTTAAATATCATGATTGTGGAAAAGCTGGCAGCAAGTGGGCTTAGGCCTTTAGAGCAAGCTTTACTCTTGTACAGATTAGGCATGGAAAACAACTTTGCATTTGATTGTATTTCTAGAGAATTATACTTGAGGGTTTCCCACATGGATGGTTTGATGCAGGGCACCTCTGATGAAATGCCTCAGCTGTTAAGCAAGAGGCCAACTTTGAATTGCTGTAGTAGTTTTTTTTCATCTAGTCTTAGAAAATGTGCATTCACACAGGAGTTGACACTTCATGGTATCTCCAAATGCCATAATTGGGTTGAGTGGTCTTTGCCTGTTTCACTGTCTTTTAGGAGGAGAACTCTAGTTCCCCATTAACAACTATTTGATTCATAAGCAGTTGTACATTGAAACAGTTGCTTCAGGTAAAGAGAAAGTTGCATAGGTGTCTGCATGACACTCTGAGACAGCTGCTGGAAAATGAAGTCTTGTAGGAAAGCATATTAGGCAGTCACATAGGAACTGTTAAGCATGATTTTTGCTCCAACAATGTGTTTTGATACTTCTCTATTTGAGTTGTTGTGTGGTTAATGCTGTTCTTTAAAGTCTCTGTCCTGTTGTCAAAAAAAGCTCACTTGCAATATTCCCTGTGCTAGGATATGGTGAGAATGTAGAGTCAATACTACCTGCCAGGACCAGTGGAGCACAACATGCTCTAGTTACATCATCTTCTATTTGTGAATTGTTACCTTGGTTGACATGGATAAGAGAACGAGCACCCTCCAGCACTGACACCTTTAGTGTCTTTAACTTGAGTAAAAAGACTTAGTATTCTAGTTATAGCTATTACGCTTGTATCCTGGGAGCCAGAGAATAGTGGGTTAAGCTTGTGTATGTCTAGGACTTAAGGTGAGACCTTGTTTGTCAATTTAAAACTATTTTCTTGTTTATTTGTGTTGCAGAAGTAGCTCAAAGAAATGGAAGTCTAGGCCTGTTGTTTAAGCTACATCAGAATTAAATGCTTATGATGTTCTGGGTGAAACTTATCTGCTATTTATAAGACCAGTCCACAAGAATCATTCATGTTACCTCCTGAAAGTGGACCACCTTGTTTAGTTCCATTCACCACATTTTCTGTAATGTGTCATTTTTCTCTGGTTAATGATTGTTGAATTTTAGATATTAAAAATTATTAAGAAAACTGGTGAAAAGAATGGGTGAGATTTTCAAAGTTGCTGTGTAATCAAGAGGTGTTTTAAGTGGTCCCTTTTTGTGGTGTTTATCCACACACCCTCTTTCAAGATGTCCTTTTCTTCTTCAGACTAGGACATCTGGGCTTGTAGTTTCTTAAGAAAGTAAGACTGTTGGTGGAGGAGTCTCTCCTTACCTAAATTGAACTGAAGTTGCAAGGTTTATGTAGCATCCACAAAATCATCATCAGTCCTCTGTCACTGTCGCTGGGAGGGTCAGACCATTATGCAATATGCGGTGTAAAGTATATTTAGAAGAGTGCTGATTAATTTTTCTGGTTGTGTCTTTATTGGTTGCCAGACTTTTTCTTTAGATAACAATTCCTTAAATCAAGTGGTCTGACACAGTGGGAACCAAGGATTTTGGTCCGAGAACTGCACTTGCATCACTTGGTAGTTGAGGGAAGTGATGGACTGGCTGATTTCAAGATAGCTTATCATTGCAGCTCCTGCTGCCTTCTGGGTCTTTGGTAGCACTCCAGAGAGCTGACTTCATCCCCACATAGGGATCAAGGTTGAAAGCTGAAGAAACTTGGAAATTTTGTAGTTCGTGTATGGGGATAGAGAACTGGCAAAGGGTGGGAAGATGGCAAGAGTTTCTCTGGAGGCTGAGGGAAGCAGAGTGCATGATGTTGTGGGGTAGCAGCATTTGCCTGGCACAGAGGTTCTTAGGTTCAGCCTCAGCTTGAGAAATTGAAGTTACCCAGTCTGTTGAACATTCCTGCCACAATTAAGTGTCAGACTGTGACCTTTAGTATTCTGAGAAAAGGAAAAATTGTTACCTTAAGGAATTTCCCATACCTTGAACCAGAACAGAATTCACGGCTATGTTCTGGAATTATCTTGGTCCTTGGAGACAGAGAACTTTCTCAAAATTTACTGCTCTGGGAAGCTGCTTCTTCAGCAGCTTTAGTGGTTGTTTCTATCGTTAGACAAATTGGTGACCTTTTGGAGAGCATCGTGTTATCAAACAGACCAATCAACTCTTTAGCAAATGTATAAGATTCATCTTCATTTAAGTATCTATGTGTAGAATGAAATTGAATGCGTGTCTAATACATAGATTTCGCATTGCATTTGCCAAAGATGACATTTATTTGGTGTGTCTGATTCTTGGAAAAATAATCCCCAGAGACATAGGACTTGATTTCCTCAGCACAGCTCTTGTTGCACTTTATAATGAAAAGTAAGTGCTTGGCCCTTCTGGGAATCAAAATGTGGATGATCCAAAATTAGTGTCCAAAATTTTGAGCATTCTGATATGAATGATTAAAATATTAAAATTAAGACTACCCAGAGTAGAAAGCAAGGGCCCTCAGTGTTAAAATGCATGCATACACGTGCACGCACACACAAAATTAATATAAGGGATTAAAATTCAGCTCTGATAAAACTGGAAAATACACACTGTAGAAGGTAGGGTGGCATGTCTTCAAAGGTTGGTTAGTGCTTAAGGTGACAGAGAAAATTAATGCACGTGAATGACAGTTGTTCCTGAGAGAGTCATCAGATGCAACTGTGAAAAGTCTCCTTTCCTTGGATCCCACTTAAGATGAGAAAGCTGTTATAAATGTTTGATAGAACAAGATGGACAATTGCCCCAGGTAGGTCTGAGGTTTGACCTCTGCCACAAACTGTTGCAAGAAGCTGTTTTCCACAGTGCCTGTTTGATGTAATTCCTTTGCAGGATGACACTAGAATGGCTAAATCTCCGATTCCTTTGTCTTGCAGCCCTTTTGCTCCGTTGGTAGATCTAGGGAGATTAGGAATGCAGGACACAACATCACTATGTACAAAGTTTGTATCAAATAAAAGGATTCAATTTTCTGCCAAGTTGGGGTTTAACCTCTCCTAGATCCTGAGTTGTGCATAATTAATGTATTTTCAATATCTTTCAGCATTTGACTTTCAGAATTCTCTCCCAGAATTAATCTTAAAGATGTTTCAGTATTCTGCCTTCAGGAAGACAACTTGCTTTTAGCTCATGCCATAATTTTTGGTTTCAGTTTTTGGATGTCATGTATCACTCTGATTAAATGTCTCTTTCTTGCAGAAGGCTATTCTCATAGGAAAAAAATCAAGCTATTATCTAACAAATGTGTGGCAGTTAGTGCTAGCATGGGCTAGTATATTTTTAATGGCAGCAATCTCTTCCATTTTGTTGCATGTGAACAAAACCTCTTGCCTGCTTTATATCATCAAAGAGCTTGTCCAGATTTGGCGGTTTTACGTTGGGTAATATTATGATGGACGAGTTGACAGTTCATTAAACCAAAGATTTTTTCCGTCCACAATAGTCTGTCTTCTGTGTATTTACTATTATTAAAGCCTGCACAATAACATCTGTAAATAAGACATGCCTTTCCTCTCCACTAGCGTCGACAACTGATGGTGGGTGCCTACTAACGGAAATAAAGCTAGAGTCCTGCTGGGCTAACTTTTAATTCAACAACACAGTGTGTATAAGTAACTAGTGCCATTGTGGAAGAATGGTTTCCTTCCATTAAAGCAATATTACTGTCCCTGATAGTCTTGCCTGTCAAATATACCAAGATACGATACGCTTTTATTTATCTTGGTAGCAATTCAGGAACCAACTGGTAGTAAGTGCTAGGTATGACCTGTGCAGTTTTACATGCAGTAGCTAGCTTCCTAGCTTGTTGAGCCACTGTGATGTTTGGGATGTACATTCTTTGAAGATTACTTCTAAAGAAAGGCATCCAAATCCTTAATTCGAGATTCTGTCTATTCCTGTGGTGTTTACATTCCAGTATGGCAGAAGATCACTGAAAAAAGAAAAGATGAAAATGCACTTAAAAAGGGGTTTCTCAAAACAGGTCTCCTTCAAAGCATCACAGTCCTCCACCTACTCCCCTCTTGTAAAGACTGGGATTAATGTTTTGTGCAGGAAAGAATATACATTAGTAGGCAACTTAGCAGTTTGCCACAGCGCTATTAGTTAGAGAGCCATCCGCGGTGAAGTTCTGGGCAGTGTGTTAGAGAGCCTCTTCCACTGCTGGAGCTATGTCATCTTATATTAACACAGCTGCAAAGTTACTTGCCTCTGTTTTTCTGCATGTTATCTTGGTGCTATTGTTTTTACTTGCTACTTAAAAACTACGGCCTCATCATCTTCCAGAGTGCATGCTTGCTTTTTTTTTTTTTTTAAAGTTTCAACTGTATAATAAAAGGATCGAATATTTAAAATTGCTCACATGTTACTTTAATAAATGCATTTGTAGGAGAATGGGAATAGTTACTGTGCGGCTTTCTTGTAGCATTGAATCTTCCAATTGTTTAGTTTTGAATTCACTCTACTTAAAATATGCAGCATATTTTTTTATTTATTTTGTGTGAATATGGCGTTCATTAAAGGGACTAATAACAAAGGCTAAAGCTTGGCACAGTGTGGCTGTTATGCAAGCTTTCCCACACGCAGCTCTGCCAGTACCCCTCAATTCTGACCTGCAATAATACCCTTGCTATTCTAGTCCTGGGCCTTGCCTGAACAGCGGCTGCAAACTGTGTCAAATCATGTGTGTGTGATTTTTGTGATATAGACAAATGAGATATTTAAACTCGTTTCTACTTCTGACCTTACAGTAAGTCATAGGTATTTTTATAAACAATTTGAGCAAGTAATTTCTTAATAAACCAGGGGCAATGGCTGTAACAGTAGCAGTAAAAAGAAACTGATGAACAATTTCTAGATATACCAAAACCCTATGTTTGTATGGGAAGGTAATGATTTAGAAAATCTGTTTGCTGATTCAATTATTGTTAACTTTAAGAAAATTTGAACACACCTCTGCTGTGAATGGGATTCTCTTATGTGTCTCTAGCAAGTATTTAAAGGATGCAGAAGGATTTTTTTTTTTTATTATCTTAATAAAGATGGCATCAGATACTCAGCCATCATTGTGGTATAGCAGCAGGAGTGAAAGAATCAATTCCTTGAAGGGATTTGTGCACCTAAAATTATAAGTTAGTTTTTTTAGGGATGTTAATAATTTAGGGTAACTTTAGTAACTATTTAGTGAACGATCAGCAACATGTGGTATGTAAACTGTGAGGGAGAGTGATGCTTTAAATGCAGACAATGCAAATAAGCATTCCAGCAAGGAAAACAGATTCACCTACATACACACAAATACTAAATCCCAGTTAAACATTAATTTTAAGATTAAAAATAGCCTTTCTGCTACCGAAGCACCTATGTAACGCTGCTTCTGTCCTTTAAAAACAGTTTTATGAAGGAGCAGTTGAACCAAAATTGAAAAAAGGGGGCATGTAGCCTTTCAGGCTATGATGATTAGTATTAAGATGAGTTGCACTTTAGCTAGGCTGAAACTTGTTCGTAACAGAATGTTAAATACTTACTGAAAAGAAAGATTATGTCTATCTAGTTACACCATTCCTTGATATATGCACCATGTCAGAGTGCCATTGTCTCCTGGGTAAAGACTGAGAGTTCAAATACCCACTATCTCTCCCCTGGTGCTCCAAATGCTCTGCTTTGAAGTTTTTATAATCCATCTGTCATCTTCTAGCAGGGAGGGCACATGTTCTGTACCACTCAATTATAGAATTCTCTTTCGCCAGCTACAATGAGACAGGAAAGAATGTTATGGGTGGTTGAGAGAAACTGTCAGATATACTAAATTCCTGGGATTCATATGGATGATGTTATTCCAGTGTAGGAACACAGCATGTGTTATTGTTAAAATGTATTAAGGATACATCTTGTATTGTACCGTCTAAGCATTTTGATATTTGCATAGTTTTGTTAATATTTGATTTTTATTTAAAAAAACGGAAGCAGCCAAACAGTCTGAGGTTTGATAGTTTCATTTGTTTTGGGCAGCAAAAAGTGACCAAATATGCATATATTTTGAAATATCAGAAATTGTCATGGTTTCTGTTACAACAGTGAAATGGAAAAATTGTATTGTTTTTGTGTAAGAGCTGTGGAACAGTGGAAGTGTTTATAGACCGGTAATATTTGCCATACCAATTGTTTGTATTATGATATGAACTGAAGGCCTGAAAATTATATGTGCTACCATCTGGTGAAAACAGAAGTAGCATTTCATTATGTGGTGCATATAAACAATAGAAGCAGTGTATTCTGAAAGTATAGTTAATATTTTGCTTAAAGAAATCTACCTTATAGGGACCTAGCTTGTTTGATAGCACGCTGGCTTTTCATGTACTTAGTCCCTGGGGTGATTTAATTTGTTGTCTTATGTGAAATGAGTTTGATGATCTCAGCTAAGTCTCTAGTGGACATTAATTCATGGTGTAAGACATCCCACATAGTTTTGCAGAGCCTGGCATAATTTTAAAATAGTATGTTTTGCTCAGAATAGGGTCACTATACATGGTAACAGAATTTATTGGAATATGTAGTTTTTCAGGGCAGCTTTATGGTACCAGTACCTGCAAATGTTGTGTTTTTACATAAATGCATAGTCTGGCATAAGTCAACCAGCCACCCTCAAATTCGGTTTTAAATATGGACCTTTATGGGCTCCCTTTAAAGCTCCCGAAGTGGACAAGAGACTGTGGGAGTCTCCAGATGGCACAGACCCCTTCGTAAGCTGAAATCTAACTCCCACAAACATGTTCTGAGCAGTCAGCAAGACAACCTCTTGCTCAGACAATATCTGCAGTATAAATACATCCTCCTCTTCCAAACAAACAGGAATCCTGCCATTTCTGGAACCTGGCAACTGCTGTCAGATAAAACTTACTATTGTGACTTGCTGTTTTGCAGCCTGTCGCCTATCTCTCAGGTCCTCTGTGTTGAAGCGAGGGCAGGGGGCAGTGGAAGGGAGACATCCCTTTCAGGTTAAGGAGGTAAAGGAATTGCCCTGTGGCTGAATTCTGGTAATTGATGCCCAAATGTGTTTGGGCTAGGAACAGAAGGCAATATCTGTGTTTATCTGACCTGGATGGGTTACAGTAAAAATGGAAATAACTCTTAAAAAAGCTCCAGTGGAGACATCCAATAAATTGGAGAAAGTATGATCTAAGGTAAGATGGTCCTTTGCCTTCACTATGTGGAACCAGGATGCTCAGAAGCAGTTTTGAAGGCATTGACTTGATTGCTGCACTTCATTTGGGTTGCACTTAGCTGCTTGGATCTGGCTAGTGTTAAGTGTCTTACTCTTTCCCACCAGCTGTGATCACCAGCTTCCTGATGCTGTGGGCAAATGGGAAATTTTTAGAATTAGACTCTCCTTGGCCACTGTTCTCTTCAGTGGATATGCCCACGGGTGTCCCACGGGGAGGTGCTAATGAAGCACCCCTGAAAACAGGGGTGTGGAGTGCAGCACTTGATGACAGAGCTATACTTTTAAAGGTGAAAACATTCTGTAACGAGGTTTTTGCACAAAGATGGTCTGTGTTGAATTACCTGCTGCATGGGCTACTGTGGCTGAGCTCTCTTGACCTGTCCTTACATGGCTCACTGACCACAGGTAGGAACTACCCATGGGCAGTGTGACCTGCAGTTTTCAAAGCCTTTTAGCTCTAAAATTACCAGACTATTATTAATTTTTGCATTGGATCTTTCAGTCTTTACTCATCTGTAACTCCCATTAGCCTTGAGTTAGCTGAAACTTAACTCTGATTTTGTTCATAATGCTGAGACTGGACACCCTGGGCTAGGAGATGGAGACTCACTTCTGGTTTTAATCATATCTCCTAGAAGGCACCAGATATTTTCTCACTGTATTTATGTAGCAGCCAATACAAGTTTTGAAAAATATTCCCACTAACTGCAGATTTGTTTTTATATATGCTTTATCTTTAGTATGTTTATCTAACCTATATATTGACAAGGAAATATTCCACTAATCCCATACTGTGATGTTTTATTCATACATAGGAGCATTTTTTTTTAATTCAAAGTATAGTTCTGAATGCTGTGCTTGCTCTGTTACTAGGCTTTTTTTTCCCCTTTCCTTTGCCTAGCTCTTCTTGCTTATCTTTCATTATTTCTCTTTAGCAGCTTTTTAAAATTTCTTTCTCTTTCTTCTTACTCTCTCCTTCTCTCTATCTTACAGGTATACACTAACAGTAGAAGCCCCAGTTGGAAGATTATCAGTGAAGAACAGAGTTTTTAGGTCCTAGCAGAAACTTCATCACACTGAAAAAAAAAATAAAAAAAAGGCGAAGATTGCAGTTTGCAGGACCTAGTGAAACCTTGAGAGTGTGAGAAGCGTTTACATTTACTCTCTGACTTTCACTGGGTCTCCTAACCTGCAGTCTGAGGGCTTCCACTGTGTTTTAAGCCTGCTGTATCACAATTTTGTGTAAATGGCAATAAATGAAAGTAGCCACCCAGTTGTTGGTAGTTGGTATGTTACAATGTCAGCAAATCTTGAATTACTGTTTTGACGTAAACATTTCCTATAAATTTGTATTTACATAAGCCCAGTTGTGTAAAAACAAACAAAAAAATCCCTACAAAAACAAACACCCCTTCCCAAACCAAAACAACAAAAACCAAAACACCCTCCTTCCCCCAACACTTTTTTAGTACCTATATTAAACTACGATTGTAATGATACCCTTTACCAGTGCTGAGGCAAATGTAAAGCTATTTATTCACTGGAATTTTCTGGATATAGCTATCTTAATCAACAGTGCTTTGCCCAAGCAATTAATATTTTTGATGGGCAAGTAAAATATGTGGGTTTCTTGCAGTTTATACATCCTCCTCATGGTAAATAATGCCAAATAGATTTAGTATCTGGACAGATAAATTTTTCATTATCATTTGGAAGCCTGATTTAAAATATATTACTTTGAGAAATACAACATTGAGATTTTAACCAGCCATATTGTGCTACAGCTTATTGTTCTGTTGCAGGGATAATGCATTAATGTTTATTGAGTTCTTTATAAATTTATATGTGTTATATATAGTCATAGTTTCCTTTGTGATCTTCTGTTTTATTAAGCTGGAAATTTATAAAGATGTGAATTTAAAATAACTGGTCATTAGGTAGTATGTTGCGGTTTGGGAAATATTTTGTTTTGTTTTTAAGCTTAACGTGTTTTTTTTTTTTACTGTCCTTTCTGTATTTTCCCATGAGATTAAGGTCGTATTTTTTTATGCATGTTGAAAAATATTCACTTATCAGTATGGGTGCAACTGTAAACAAGTGATAAAGTGACAACATTTACAACAGCAAAACTGACAGCATTTGCTTTAATTTTCTGCCATTTTTGTAATTATATCAATCAAGACCAAAACTAAAATGATATTTTAGCATGCTGTAAGAAATGAGAAATTCAGATCTTAAAAGACCATTACAATTAGCTTTGAAACATTCACCATTTTAACATAATTGTTTCATATAGCTTATACGTCTTCATTTACAGGCAAATATTCTGTTGATCTTTTATAAACAAAGTAGCACCCATCTGCTTCTTGAGACACTCCTGGCGCCTATTCATTGCAAAAATAATACATGTCCTAATGACTTCCACATATTTTGAAATCTCCCTTTTGAAATTGGTCTTGGCAGATTATTTGCAGGTACTTGAGTTGCATCTGTTTGCAATTTTGCAAATGCGGAAGACTTTAATGTTGAGCACTGCAAGAGGGCTATTTTAATCCTCAGATAACATAGGCTGTCATCAAAAGCCACATTTATCTTTTCGAAGGTGGGGCAAATGTTTAATGTTAAAAGACAGTAAAAGGTCAAGGTCAAGGCTGAGGTCTGAATATTTTCCTTTCATAAAATTGTGTCTTTTGTCATTTACTTCTTGCATTTCTTTCATTTAAGTTTCAGCTTAGCTTCCCATTGCCAAGAGGATGTTTTGCTGATAAAAATGAAAGATCAGGAAGAGAGTAAATCTGAAATAATTGTGAACTTCGGTCTGTTGTACTTATTATTACCATGTGGTTAGCAGCTGACCAACTTAAGCCGTTTTTATTTACACTACAAAACTGAGCAGCATTGTCCTAGGAAAGTACAACTTTTCTTTTATTCGATCACTAGACTATGTTAAAATGGAGTTCAGGGTCTCCCTTCATCTCACAGAAGCAAGGAGGTAAGGATGAAATGACATCCTTAATGTACCTCATTGGGCCTTGTTATTGCAGCACATATGGTACACTATGAAGGATTACCAATTGTTAGAGGACCCCTGCAAGAGTTGGGCACGGTGGGGGTGAGTTAAGGATGACGTTTCAGCTTTAATTCCTCTCTTGTTTTCCCTATTACCATTTGACTGTTAACGTTTCTTTCTTTTTTTTTTTTTTTTTGAGACTAAATTTTGTCTCCTGAACGTTAAAATGTCCCTTTTCCTGCATGAAAAGGATCAGTGTTTTGATACAGAGGGAATCGGAGACCAGAAGCTTTTAGAAATGGTTATTTCTAGGCATTTCTGTTTGTGTTGTTGTGCAGTGAGAATAGCTGGAAACCCGAAAATGTGCCAAGGTTTTAAACACCATGAGGTTTAGTATGAAAGAGGAGTGAGTGAATGTTTTGTGCAATACACGTTATTTTCATGTTTCTTGATTAGCTCTGTGGCTCTAAGAGGAGTGTGCACTTACCTGTGTACTTTCACTCAAGTACCTTGAAGTTTGCTGCACTTAGAAAGTTTAACAAAACGGCTTGTGAGATAGTTGTTTAAGACTATTTCCTACTGAGCAGCAGCCACCTCTAAGGTGGAACAATAAAGCTATTTTTACAGCTTGTAGCAGTACAGTACAGGAATAAATACATCAACCAGATAAAATTGCTGCGAGAACTGAGGTGGTGGGATGGTAGTATTTAAGATAGCATTTGACCAGGGGTTACAACTTCAAAAGTGTCTCAGGGAGCTACATGCCTGTGGCTTACATCTTCTGAAGTGTGTGGCCTTTTGGGTTTTTAGGTGCTTGATCTCCATTTTAGTGGGATTTAGGTGCCTGAATAAGGGTCAAGGGCTTGCATGCCTTTGGGCTTCTGGCCCTGTGTTCAGTTTTCAATAGGACATTAGGTACATCTCTCAAAATGTTTCCCAGGGTGGTAAATTTAATATAATCGAGGTGGTATGCATACTGTCAGATGTTTACTATGGCCAACCAGAATTTTGCTTTTCAGTCTTAAATGAAAATTCAGCTTATAGATCAGCCTGGTTTCTCTCTGTTATCTTGGCACAGTGATTCGGTGCTGTCTTATAGGATGTAGTGCCACCTCCTCTATCAGCATGCTCCCTCCTCATTATCATTTAATTATTTATTGTTTCTATTGCAGAACACTTGGGCCTACTCAGTGAACAGCTGTCTATGCTGGGGTGGAGCTGAGTATTTGGGGAATGAGTAAGTAGAAGGAGTTGCAGTAGCAGTCAGGATGGAGAAGTTGGAGTCTTTGCTGCTTAGTAAGAAGAGATTATTTCTTAAACGGTGGTACATAGGAAAAAATAGGAGGTTGGGGACTTGTGATTTTTGAGACTAAGTATGAGCCACACTTATGGCAAGGAAATGGCATTGCCGATTAAAAGTGATAAAGTAGGGGAGTGGCAGGAGATTGAAAGGAAAGACACATAGTTCAGTTTTATCCATTCAAGTTGAAATTGGCAGCAATATAATTAGGTGTTCTCAGGTGCAGGCAGATATGCAAGGCTCAGATAGGAGGCAGATGGGTGTCATTGACATAAACTTGGAAGAAGGCACGTGAGCAAAAAGAAGAGATCATCTAGAAATTAGAGGAGTGAAGGAGAGAAGGGTAGAACAGTGGTGTGGGACTCCACAGAAAATTAAAGATGGTAGAAGAGTGTTGTAGCAAACAAGATACTTATAGAACAACTTAGCAACAAGAACTGCAAAAAAGATAAAAAGATAGATTCTTGGAGTAATTAAGTGATCGTAGCTGCTCTCCTGCTGAGGCACTGACATGGTTACATTTGGCAGATCAGTTTGTTAGATCTGGGGGGACAGCAGCACAAAGTGGTTATCTAGTAGGGACCAATTGTCTTACTGTTCATATGCTTTGAAAAATGTATTGTGCAGTTGCTGCAGACAATTTTCAAATGATAACTTAGCCATTATCCTCACTTTTTTTATGGCTCAAAATACGAGTCCACATTATGGATTTGTGTTTTGCAAAACCAGCAACCTATCACTGAATGTTTGTGTACTTCTACAGTCCGATGTGTGCTGATAGCTGTATTAGATGATGTTTTTTACGTCAAAGTTGTCTTATCTGTATCTTGCTTATAATATTTTCTCTAATCAATTCCCTCTTGTTTTCTCAGCTAAAAAAGTCTCTATAATAATCCTGGGGATTCACAAGGGAGGTTAAGTGAATGGTCCACCTGCTTCATTGTACATTGACAGTGGAATGACAAAATTAGTTATTGGTCCTTATTTGTTGCTCTTTAAACAGGTTTGTGCTGCTTGCTCTCTGCTCAGCTGTTCCTGCAGGCTGGAAGATATTGCCTGTCTCTGTGGCCTCCAGGACATGCTCAAAGTCAGGATAGGGTGGTGCTTTCATGGGAATTTCTGGGGCCATGTGAACACGTAGGAGAGCTAGGGTCACTACTGATCTTCGCTTCCTTTTGCTGTTGCTTGAACCAAATATACCTAAGCATTCTGCTTAAGAAGCAAGTCCTGTTCTCTTGTTGCTTCCTCATTTTTATTGCCTTTAGAGGCATATTGATGTTCACCTGCCCAGATATCTTTACAGCTACTAATGAAAAAATACCTACATTAACAACATAGATGCAAGTGCACCTTGGGATGAATGTATTATTTATAAAGACTTACCATCACACCCCTCACAGTTACATTTTATGCTGCTTGTGGGTGTACTCCTGTGTCTTGTTGGCAATGCAATTAGTTGCACTGTGGGAGATTCCCAGGTTCAAAGCCAGGCATGTAAAATCTATTTCACCCCTTTTTAATATGTGGGTCTTTTTGTAAACGAAAAGAAAAAACCCAAAATCATGTCACTCCTTCACAAACAAAGCAGAATAACACTATTTGTGAAAATCTTACAAGTCTGATCCAGCCTCTACTGCTGCTTTTTATACATCTCAGCTCAGCATAGTTGTACTAGACCACTACTGCTCTGCAGGTGGAAGTGTGAGGGCCATTGAACACTTTAAGTTTTTCCAGTGGATCACAATTACAGAAACATCTGTGCTAAATAACTTTGTGCAGATGCACTGTGAAAATTCAGTGTTCAATAGCCCTCAACATTTCTAATTTCTTACTTGTGGTGGTGTAGTTTAGAAGTTGCACATTGGGTTGCAGTATAAAGCATATTGGAAACATTTGTGAAGGGCCTTTTTAGAATGCTTATGCTGCAGTGAAAGTACTCCCAAGCGCTTTTGTTGCTTTATTTAGACTTATTCCATTTAAAAATGGACAAAATGCATGCTAAGGATGCTGTTGATGTAATGCTGCATGAGAGTGCAGAGGTTTGGTATATTGGCTTGAAAAAAACCTTAAAATCAAAATTTTGGGGGTTTTAGTAAATTAGAGGCAGGAGGGAAAATCTGAGTTTTAAAACTATTGAATGCTACAGTGAGATCATACGATCTGAAGAATTTGAATGCATGTGCTTCCTCAGGATATATACTCTGCACCTTCCACTCTCTTTCATCTAGGTAATCTCTGTATTACAACAGCAGGAATGAACTAAAATCTTGAGGAATACAGGAGCAATTCTGTGAATACTTTGGATGGTTCCAGGCTTAACTTCCATAAAACAACTAAAAGGTGTAAATGCAAGTAGAGTTGCTGCTGCTTTTTATGGGGCTGATTTAATCTTTAACATGATCCATGAAAATGCTTTAAACAGGTCTTTATTTCAATTTCAATGTGGTCTGCAAGGCAGGAATGATTTGCTGGAATCTTTTTCTATAAGGCACCCACTGAGGGACTTTTAATACTTTTCTCCTTCATCAGGATATCTGTGAAATTGTCTGGACTGGAGTTAACTATATATTTCAAATTTAAGCCTAGTCTGTTGGGATAGGTAGCAAAGGGACAAGTCACGTGCTAGAAGCAGTGTGATATTTATCCTCTGTTCCTCATAGGCTGAGCTTATCCCGTATCATGGCAGTCAGCCCAGCTCAGCAAAAGCCATTTCCACTTCATTTCTCAATGTCTGATTTTGCTTCCATTGAAGTTAATGGCAAAACTCCCACTGTCCTCAAGTGCAGGGGGATCAGATATTCAGAGAGGCTGGCTAGACTTTTAGTGCTTTCATCTGCTTGGAAGTCAAATTTTGCACTTAACTTCTTTTAATCTCCTGGAAAACTTAAGCTTTACTTGTTTTCTCCCAACTATTTCTGTACCCTGATGTTATACGTTTCTGTGATTTCACTAGCTAGTGAGAACTTGTTGTCACGATTTTATGTTTTGGTTCACGTAATATTTTTGCTTTAATGTGAGAACAGAAATTTGTTTCCCTATGATATGATTTGTTCCTGTATTTTAAATCATTGCAACTTTTCCATGGGCTTAGGCTTTTGTTAACAAAGGCCATAATATGACTAGCCATACGTAATTATTTGTGTTAATGAAATACTTGGCTGCATTTATGGTCCATTCGGAAACAAGTATGAGTCTGATAGACACAAATATGTTTTTCAGTGTGGATTTACATACATTTATGGATTAGAATCAGGCATTCCTCCTTTTATAGTCAGTGTAGGTTTAACTAGGTTAAAAGGTTTTCCTGAATATTCATCCAGACATTTCTTTTGAAATAAGCTTCTGGTTTAAGTTTTGCACAAATTAAAAAGTACATAAAAACTGGAGGAGGAGAAGAGAAACGAGTTGAAAAGAAATGAAAAACTAAGTATACTTAAGTTTTATGGCTTACAAACCCCCAAATTTCAGAGCTTTGCGAAATTAAAAGGTTAGCTATGAATAACCACAATCAAATCTTTTCTTTTGTCCATATTTAATTCAAATGAGATTGCTCCATATTGACTTCTAATGCTAAAAGGCCACCCATCATGGAATCCCTGCAGCCAATGAAGCAAGCAAGTGAATGCTTTCTTAAATGATGCTAATCAGTCCAGAGAGGCTTGCCCTCTATCCCCATCAGTATTCTGTAATTCAGATGTGCTGATAACCTGAAATTGAATGTGTCAGTATGCAGACATGTGAAGAAAAAAGGAAACTAAAAGGCAAAAGAGGCAGCTATAGAGACAATGCCTGTTTGATTTTTTTTTTCCCTTCCAAGTGAAGAATAAAAAGAATTTATTGGTAGTTGGTAGTTGTTCTCAAATGCTTACCAAGAGCTATAAGAGAATATATATAAAATTCATAAATAGGCTAGACAGTTTCCAAATTGACAAATAGATAGGTAATTAAAAAAAATAAAGATTACCTCCCCCCCCTCCCCCCCACCCAAAAAATAAGCAAGCCCAAAATCAAACAAATTTTAAAAAGATAATACCAACAGGTTAGCGTTTTTGTGTATCTAGAAAGGTTCCAGCCTGAATGCTTTATAAAGAGGGCTCTCTTACTCTTGTGGTATCTAGCAGGAGAAGTCAGTTGCTATCTCTCTTCTACATCTTGTTTTTTTCCAAATTTTAGTTTTTCAGCTGTTCTACATCACATCTGGTTTAGATTTTGAACAGACACTTTCATGTCAGATGCAGATTTTCTTCCAGAGTGACATACATTTGCTGTTGTATTAGACAATGGTGTATCAAAAAATAGATTGAATTAATTTTTCTTTAGCTTCCTTCAATATAAAAATCATTTAACTTTCCTGCAGAAACTTTGAGTCTCATTCTGTCCTGTTGTGCATGTGGAAGTGGCAGGCGTACGTCTGAAGGCAGAATTGGATCCTCTGTTCTTAAAATGTTGTGCTGCTTCTCATGGTGCATGTTGGAGATGTTGCTTGAATTTGCATTTGACCTACTGGGCTTCTGCTCAAATTCTCCCTTATTTTATCTATTCAGAAAGAAGCATTGCAATATATATTCTGTAATTTATAATGTCTATGCTATATAAGCTTTTTAAGATGTTAGCAATGGGAGATCTTTTCTCTGCTGACAGCTTCTGTCACAAATTTGTCAGAGAGGAATGATACTGGTGGCAGTGCTCAGATGCAAATTGGGATGTTCGGAGAAAATTTGTTTGTTAACCAAGTTGTACTGATACAGTTTCCTTATACATGTTGTAGCCTGTGATACTATTGAAAGCCGTTTAGCTTTTTTCATCAGTGGGTCACAAAGGTGGCAAGTGTCAGCATCTCCATTAATAATGGAAAATTGGAGATATTTGGAACTGGGACAGCTTGTCCAAGTTTAGTGAGTAGGTCAGCTGGCAGAGCTGGGAAGTGAGCACGGTCTCTTGAATGCAGCACTGTCTACCAGTTCCTGCCATCAGCCCCTGGTGCTCTTCCCAAGAGCCTGTCTGCCCTCGGAGGGCTGCCACCATCAGACAGGTGTGTGCAGCAGCCTGTGGAGCAGCTGCATCCATGCCTTGCAGGGCTGCTTGGTGGCCATGGGCTCACCTGGCTTGGAGGTAAACTAGTGTGTGTGTATGTATGGTGGCTGTGGCTTAAACTTACAATTTAGGAAACTGCCTGAAAAAGTAACAGTTTCCATCCTGGATGCTGTATTTGTCATTTTGCCTGCTGTTACAGGGCACCTGCAAAAGCTTGCTCTAGGCACAATTATTTGAGTTTATTATGGAACAATAATCTGCTCTTTTGGAAAAGATCGCTCTTTTCCAATTTCAGTCCAAGATTAGTATAGGTTTCAGGCCTGGCTGGAAGTATCTTAGAGGGTTTGGTAACTAGTTTTAGCCTCCAGAGGACTCTGGTGTGCACTTTCATGTTCTTTAGTGCCCTCTCCTCACTGTCCCACCGAGCAGGAGTGGACAGAGGCTTTCATGGCTGACCAGCTCTGCCCACGAGTTGGGCGGGCAGTTCCCAGCAAACAGAGCTGTGAACACAGCACCAGGTTCCTCACGGTCGGCGGACAGGTTCCCATTGACTTGCATGTGGATGGCCTAATGCTCCCACCATTAGCCTGATTTTCAGTGTGCTGAGAACTGCAGCTTCTGTTAATCAGTGGGATCTAACTGTAATTAGCATTTATGAAGGGACCACTCAGATGCCCTGCTGCCACGGCTTTCCAAGTCTATTGATGGAATGGAAAGAGACCAAGAACCGAACTCTGTTCTCCGGTCCCCTGTCTGCCACCAGGAGATTAGAGGTTAGCCTGAACAGGATGAAAATGACATCCTGAATTTTAATTATTTATCTGTGCACTTTTTTATATCTTCTCATGGCTTGGGTATTTCATCTTATCTTAAAAAATATTTATTTGAAATTGTCAGTGATCAAAGGCTGGGAAACAAAACCGAGCTGGATATGATTTTTCTTTTTTTTTTTTTTTTCTTTTGGAGGAAATTGGAGTGTCAGGATAATTCTTGTGTATGCAAACTTTACAAGATGAAGCCAGTCCAAATGTTACATCCTTAAGCTTCATAGTAGAAGATTAAAACTAATGTACATGTATATGATCAATTTTACCTACTGTGAGAATTTGAACATAATTGGTATATCTTGTTTTTAATTCAAATTAAGTGATTTTTACTTGATCATTTTATACACACACATACACACACACGTACTCCCTCACAAGCACACGTCTGTGCACTGAATTGATAAAGAAAGAACTCTGGTTAAATAATCCACTTTTGTCTGACAACGGAATCAGTTATAGAGGTGCAAATATGCAGAAAGCTATTTGGAAATGCATCCTCGTAGTTGTCAGGTTTTATTATGCAGGAAGGTGTCATGTTTGTTACGAAGCTGAGTGCAGATGGCAGAGTGGAAGAAATGGATCACTAATTTTAACAATGATTAATGAACACAGATAGAAAATGAATTACATTGGACTATCGGAGGCAAGAAATATTTTTGAGAAAATTTTGACTCATCTGCTGTGCTGTTCTCTGTAAATTATTTTCTGAAATTCTATATGTTGTCAACAGTTGACTGCATTTTCCATTACTGTCTATTTCTGTTCTTAAGTACTTTTGTGTTATTAGAGATACATAATTTCAAAATACCAATACATTCCTGATTACTTAGAGAAAATATATGTAACAGTATGAACGTTCCAAAGGCTCAGGCCACAAGTGTCCTGTTTTATCATGCTTTCTCATTCTTCACCATTTTGTCACTACAATAGAAATATTTAGTGTAATTTTATCCTTTTATTAATAAGAGGAGGTAGTTGGGGCAGAGGAGTCATTCTGTGTTTTTTATAAAAATAAGGAAAAACGTAGACACAAAGTTAACAATAAAATGCAGCCAAGTGGGTTAGCATGCTTTTAAGCTTACAGTGCTGATTCCACCATTTGTGATTTCACAGTCTAACCGGGAAAAACATACACACAGCTGCTTTTTAAATTGCTACCACCCACGTGCTCCCCTCCTTCACTATGAACTCTGGCGCGTATGCACTCCCCGCACTTACTCACACACTCAGTGGCCAGTCTCGCACATCCCAGGCTGCAGGGGGAAAACGGAAGTTGCCACTAAGTTATAATTTGTTGTTTATCCTTGTTTTACAACCTGCAGAGATGTGCAGCCTCCCCAGCTAACCAGAGTTCTCGCCGTTTGGTTTTGAGAGCCGTGTGGGGCTTGCGCATCCTCAACGGAGGATTAGTTCTGCTTGGAAAGAGCTGTGTCCTTACCACCCCTTCCCTCGAATATTAAAATATACATTAAAATAGAAGAGAAATGCAGTGACTGAAACAGAATTAAATACTTCATTGTCAATTATATAGAGGTCCAGAAGTTGAGGTAAAATAGGGTCGGGGCTGGCTAGCTCTTCGGCAGTGCTGTGAGGTGTTTGCAGGGAGGACAGGGGTTCTAACGGGTGAGATCTGGTGCCTGTGTTGCAATGACTGCTGTCACACTGCCTGGGAGGCATGCAGGTGGGCTGTGTTAGAAGCGAGGGGAACCCATGATATTCAGGAAAACAGTGCCTTGGTGGTTTTGGAAAGCTCTCTGGCATGTGTACGTCCTGGATCGCTTTTGATGGCATCATACTGCATCTCTCCTCTGGTCTCCAGGGCTGACAGCTGCCTGTGGTCCAGCTGTGACTGTTAGTAGGTAGATGGTCATGCTTCTCCTTTGCTTCGAGAATGTTTGTGGTGTTACATTGGTGGTTGTGCTGGTAAGCTTTGGTAGTTCATTGGATGATGGTTAATTGCTTTGCTGCTACCTGGTACTACACATGAAGCAAAGCTTAGACCTCTTTAACAGGTTTTGTTCCAGGCAGGGAAGTACCCCTGTTTACATTTGATCTGAATTTTGCCTGTCACATCTCATTAACCACGTGTGGTAGGTGACTATACTTCACTCCATTGCTGAGACCTCCTCCTGTTTGCTGCTTTATGTTAACATGGTTGTCTGTACTTTCTGCTGTTTAAGGACCTGATCCTTTTACTTGTGTGAAGAGCTCATTCAAGAAATCTCATTGATTTCAAGGAGACTGTTTGTGTGCAAAAGAAGTGCTTGGCGGGATTTAGTCTTAGGCAAGCAGCTTTATTGCTGGAGTATCCGCTTCTCTGTATGCAAAGTAACATTCTAAAGATTGCTTGCTGTTGTTTAAAAGAAAACTAATTCTTGGGGTAGGTGTAAAATTGCTGAATAAATTTGTACACTTTCTACATAAATGATCTCTTTCCTGCAACATCAGGCTATGGTAAGAGACACATCTTCCTGAAGAGACACGCTGAGCTTGTGAGCAAACTACAATTCCATGTCCATTGCCTCCTTTACAATTGTCAGGTTCAATCCTGCTGCTGCTAAGTGTATGGCAGTTGTGATTTTTAACTTCAGAAGCTGCAGGAGAAATATGCTTTGAGAACTTCAGACTCAAGTTTCCAGGAGCTTTAGTCATAAATACAGGTATATAAGATGCTCATGAATGATTACCTCTATCTAAATTGTGCTTACCTTTGCAGAAATACTTGAAAAATGCACTCACTACTCTTCAAAATACATCGGGGAGATTCCCCTGTAGCATTTTGGATCTTGGAATACATAAACTAACCTGAAGTAATTTGAACTTTTATCATCAGTTTGCATCTGTGGCCAAGATTTGTGATTTCTTCCGTAATCTGTTTCAAGATGTGCCCTAATTTTGCTAGAAAGTGTTAGAGAAAATTTTAAATGACTTTATGAATGGCTCTAACTCTAGTATTTTGCATGTAATTATGGTCCTGATGGGAACATACTTTAGAAAAACAACTACTGGAACAATACAAGTCCTGCTCAGGTTACATAGCATATGCTAAACACTGAGAAAACATACACGGTGCTTTAGTGAACAAGGTAGGGGAATGCTCCTGGGAGCCAATTTAGAATGTGACTTAAGGCAAGCGTGGCTTTTTGTCTCTGTTTCTATTGGCAAACTGGTAAAACAGCAGTAGTGGCTGGAAATCCCTGGGAAGTCCCTGAGGTTGCTGTGCATGTACAAAAACTAGTCTGTACCTAGACCTTCATGAGGATGGGTAGGTGTTGGCTTTGGACCTTGCCTTTGTTTTGGGAAATCAGCATTTCTCTCAAATGCTTCTCTTCTGCTTTGTCCTTGCATGGCAGATCTGGGCATGGGCTGTGGAACTTGGACAGAGGTACATGAGAAATAATGAAGCTTTGGCAAACCAATGCTGCCACTACAGTAGTGCTATTTTCAATCTCGGTAATAAACAGTTAAAATGCCACCCCCCTCTTTTTATTTTTTTTTTTAATAGGATCAATATATATGCAGTGAAGTGGCTGTATGATCAATGTGCTGGTTTAGGTTTTCAAAATTTCCTGTTTGATGGTATAGTTCTACTTGACTCTGTTGCTATATTTATAAGGCATGGTTTTGTACCTATTGAGACATATTATTTAACTGAACATTGGTAACATTGCAGATGTGAGGGTATGGGTGTGAATAAAAATCCCCTGTGGTCCTTCTTGGACCTCAAGTGGCTCATCTTAATTTCTTGTGGCATCTTATTAGTTGAAGCTAATGCAAGTAACCTTAACTAAATTTTGCTTCGCTGTTCTATAAAAAGCAGGAAGCACAATGAAAAAAGTGTGTTTTTAAATCAGCTTATGTGTGTAAACCATTGCAAAATGTTTGTGGGACTAACCCCTTGGTGTTCACTGTTATCTTGGCTTAACTTAAAATACTGGGGTAGAAGAGTTGGGTCTGTGTTGACACTGACATTTTCCACTTGAGTGCTTTTTTCGTGATGTTGTTCTGTGTACATAGAGTACTGTACGTTTTAGAAGATTAAATACATTTATATCATATATACTTGCAAACAAAGGTGTATGTATATATGTTTGAAATACAAAATATTAATACTAATATGAGCTATACCATGATCTAGAGGATATCCAAGAGGCCTGTCATACTTCTATTACTTCAGGTAAATAACTGATTGACCTTTGTGGTGTGCTGATACTTCACTAATCAGAACCTGAAATCTGTATAACAACACTTCATTTACTTGATAGACAAAAGAACAATTGCACTTGAAGTAATGTGATTTCTAAATAGACACTGCCTGTCAAAAATAAATGCATTAGAAGTAAAATGTAGCTCAAGGAGACAATTAGCAAACAGAGGTGACACTGTAAACAGGTGCACCCATTATTCCCAAAGCTTGTGGCAATATATTCACATCTTTTAGACTGATGGAAGATCATGTGACAGTTTGGTGAATTATCTATCTGTATCATCTGACTGATGAAGCCTGCTGCAGTTGCAGATCATTTAAAAATGCATCTCACAAATTACATGGTAGCTGGGAAAAAATGCAGGTTTTTCTGAACAATGCTTTTCTAAAGCTATGTGCTGGAATACCTAATTTTTCTTTGAAAGGATGTAGACCATTTCATTATGCTATGTATACAGTCAGTTAAGGTTGTGCAAATTCATTACAATGTTTGTTAATCTATAAAACATTTTCTATTCCAGTTTTAGTGACATTGAATATTTTTTTATGTGCTATTTCTGAAACATTTTTTCCTATGAGCTGAAAGGGAATAACACATTTTTTATATAGACTTCTTAAATCGCTACTTATCAAGGAAGATTTGAGATGAGAACATTTGACCTACATCTTTTTGTGGGTTATTGGATTTTTTTTTTCCCTACATAGAAAATGTAAAACAAACAAGAAAGAATCTATAAACAAACTCCCTCTTTCTTTCTCTACTAGACTCTGATGAGAGCAGTATCACTTATGAAATGTCCTCTTATGAGATGTGGTGAAAACTGCCTCAGATGGTGTTTTGTAATTTGATGCACTAACAAGATAGTTAGGAATGAAAAATGCATTTTCCCAAGCTATCATTTCATAAGTATTTTATATTTTCTTCTCTTTAAAACTGTGAATTGATGATTGTTTCAGTAGAAGTAGAGTTGAGTTGTGTATCAGTGGATAGTTGTTCCTGATGGCAGTTAGATGGCAACAGGACACCCTCAGCACCTGAGCATATTATCCTGGTTTTGTTGTTTGTTTTGTGTTTGTTTTTTATTGTCAGCAACTTCAATTATGGCTATAGTTCGAGGCATTTCTATGGAATTAAATATACCATATAACTGTTTTTTGGCATTCGGCAAATATGTATTTCCAACAGAGGTGCTTCTGAGATGCCCGAGCATCAGATCTGGAGGTTTTCATTTCCCCTTACTGTTCCATGCCTCCTGCAGGTAACACCCATTTCTAAATGAGCAAGTAAAGAAAAACTTTAAATCTTTTCAGTAATTAATAGACAGTGAACTTGGTCTTGCAAACACTCTAACTTTTGCTATTAATTTCACATACAAGCCAAGAGGCGAACTGAATTGAAATAGTCCTGCAGATCTTAGGGAAGACTCTGGAAAAGTCCAAGGATGTTTATTTAAGGGGTTTTCACATAACTGCTTTCTGT
>NC_137594.1:13894189-13919189 GCF_963210335.1 Falco punctatus | reverse complement strand
GCAGCTATGCCACGGCATTTCAAGAGGCCCTCATAAAGCAGCTGATAGGGAATAATTATTTAAATATGACACCTCATGCCATCAGAAAGGGTACACTGTTTACAGAGGGCCCAAGCTTTGTCTGCTTGAGATCAGTGGGGGTTTCATCATTGAGTTTAACTGGAATGGGATGTGGTGCTAAAAGGCTTGTGATGAAGCCTTTGCAGCCTTTGTATTACGGGAAAAGTCCCATTATTCAGAATGAGTCCGTACTCAAGCATCTTTCATTTTACCATCCTCTTTCTGAAGGCCTTTGGGGTTTTTTCTTCTTTGGGTGTAGAGGCGTGCTGGGGGAACAGGCTCATTTGTGGAGCCGAGTGCAACTGCATGGGAGTGCTACTCCAGGAGGCTTTACCATGATAAATTGGTCTGTAGGGGTTCATGGTGTGGTTTTTTAACACCAGTGAGTATATCAGACGCTGGTAAACTGGCCCAGTTTGACCTAAGCAGAACTATCTTAATTTGTTTCTATGCAGCTTGCTGCCTGTACCTTTAAAATATCTGCTTTACATAGTGTCAAATGTGTTAGAATAATATTAGCACAGGTAAGTAAAATACCTTTTTATAAGGCTTTAAATCATTTCTGCTACAGTTTAATGTGTAAAGCTACAGATTTTCCCAATTTGTTCGTAAGGTTATGTATCACAGACCTTAAATCATTTAAGGTTTTAAACCTGAGGGGTTCACTCGCAGTCATGAACTGGAAAGCAGATTGCAAGAGACATTGACATGCTGATCAATGACACGAAGCCTCCAAACAAATCAGTACAGGACTTTAAGAGATGAAGCCTTACTGTGTTCTGTCTGTCATCAGAATTTATAAAGCATCTTAGTGAAAGCCCCTTGAGAATCATTCCTAGAATTTTGCAAGTCATGAGCGCGTATGTAAAATCTGAATATTTTTTTTTAAACACAAGTAGCCTTGTAATAGCATAGCAAAAATGTAGCCTACGATGTTGGCATAGGAGTACTAAGAACCTGTTTAGCGGGATAATATCTTTTTGAAATGTAACAGTTTATTATCTTTGTTTCCATTTCTTGGCTTTCTTACCTTGAATGAGCTGCAAGTAAACGCTAAAAAGGTGTATCTTGAGCTTTTAAGACATCAACAACAGCAGAAATTCCAGACAAACAAGCTGTCACTGTTTTTAGACACTGTGCAACTGAAAACGTTGGATAGGACCTATGTTTCTATGTAGCAGTCCAGGAATTTGCTTCTCCTATGTGTCCAAATATTGTAATCAAAATTCACTTATTTGAATTCTAAAATAGTACAGGCCTCTCTATAAATGGATTCTGAATCCTGCCTAGATATGGTTTCATATTTGGGAAGACCAGATCTGATGACAAGGGGTTTTTTTAAAACCATTTATAAAAGGTTTTTGCTCTCTCCAGCCAACACTGTAGGTGCTTGGCTTGACTGTTGGTTTGCTTCTCGTGTAGCTGCCCGTGGGAAATGGGGTACCAGATCGGAGTAATGGCTTGTACGTGCTCACCACCCATTAAGCTCAATACTGTAAAATATGTAATGAGAAGATGGGCTTTGCCTTTCGGGGCTTATAATTCAAGTATAAAAGCAGAGACAGTTGGCATGTAGGAGAAAGCTAGGCTTGAGGACAGAGCAAAAAAGAATGTGTTCCTACGTGTGAGAAACAGTGGTGACGGCAAACCAGATGTCTGCTGCTGAACTGTTGGCAGTTAGCGGTGGAAATGCGAGTTACAAAGGAGGAGTTTAAAGCTTTTACTGGGGTAATACTCCTATGTCAGAAGTTGTATGGCAGAATTATCAGTTGGAAAACATTTCAAAGTGTGTGATAAAGACCGGTTCAATTGCAAGTGAGGGGGGAAGGAGGGGGAATGGTAGACTGTCAAAATGAAAGTAAGTAGCCTGTGCTTGGTGTGGTAGGGAAACCAAAGGAGTGAGAAGAAGTGGTGGCATGGACAAAGTGGGGCATTCTGCAGCGGCATTTTGCATTGGATGTTATTGGGACAAGGTGGAGTCTGGAGAGATCTTGGAGGATACCTGAAAAGTGTTTTATTGCTGTTGCACTAGTGGAGGGCTGCGCTGCTTAGTAGTGAAGTCCTAATTTGCAGAAGTCTTTCATATTGTTTTCATCATCAACAGAAGTCCTCAAAGTTGTTTATCCTTCAAGTCAACAAGTGGCATTGTCCAGCAGCATGGTCCTGTCTGTGCTGATCATTTTAAACCAAATGCCGTAAAGTGACCAAGCTCTTAATTATTTCCCACAGAAATGAAGGATGCAATTCTGTACACGCTGACTACCACAGCCCACTACTGGGGCTCTGTGGAGAAGTCAGTGCTTCTCTGGGAAATCAGCGTTGGCAAGGTGAAGCCATAAGGCTGTGGTGCTTGAACGGGGGTTTCAGAGCCAGAGCCTGCTGTATGAAATAGTTTGGTTGATGTGGATGTAAAAGGGTATTATTTGGAAGTGACCTTCAATTTCATTTGTTAGACATGCACAGGAATAAACATAGTTAGAATTCTCAGTCATAAATTCTTCAGATTATAGCTTCAGTTGAGTGAACTTTACTTTGCTCTAAGAATGCCCTTTGTTTTTGTTTCTATTTTGCTTACTAATGTAATGGTCCTAAATTCACTACTGACAAATATCTTGGAAGTATTCTGGCTTGTTTTTTACTGCTGGCTCTTATCTCTTTTAAGTAGGGTTTATTAGATGAGATCATCTACAAAGGACTTATTTCTGTTATAAAATGGAATTAAAAAAAGTAAAAATACAATTAGTAGCTGTTCTCTTTTTACTCAGTTTGAAAGATTAGAATATCAATGTCAAAGAGAATAACTGGGTTTCTGGAGTATGCTATGCAACTTTTGTTTTATCCTGTTTTGTCCTCTTTTGCTGCACTGTCTAGGGGAAAGGATCAGAGGCATTTCATTCTGTTCCTCAGCATTATCTTGAGGAGAGGTTTTTCCTCTCAAACCAATCCAGAATTGAAAGAACTTTTCAGTTCTCAAAATGAAATGACCACCAAACTTGTACGTTATGAAGGCTTAAAAAATAAAAGGTGTTAATCCCATTAATATTCTAATTCTCAACAATCTCTGCTGCTCTGTGGATTGTCTGCTTGAGGTGGCATTGTAATATTTTAACGTAAATGTCTGATTTAAACACTGAGTTTTGACATATTAAATTTCTCACAGGTTTTATTTTTACAGTTGCGACCTTCAGTACCTATCCTGTGTCTTTTAAGAATTTCGTCAGCCAGGGAACAGATTCGTTGGTTTAAGAGTAACTGGTAAGAATACTTACTTACATTGTTCTCATAACATTTTTCTTCTGCTTACGGATCTGAGATTTTAGGCTTTTTTTTCCATATTCAAAAAACACATAAAAATGAGGTACCCAAGTTAGATTTAAAAAACCTGCTCTCACATGCTTTTTTCTACATCTTCAAAAATACTGTGTTTGTCTTTAGCAAAACTGTTTATTGTGGTTCTTTCGGGGTGTAGTGAGCTACAAATAGATTTTTCAAGAAAAGAATCTGCTTGGTAAAATCATGAGCATTCATCTTACGCAGTTGATATGTAATAATTGTGTTAGAGATGAATCATCATTTATTACTTTATAAACATACTGCTGATTGTAAAAAATCCATGACACTCATGATTAAGTTCATTTTATCACTTTTTGGTGTTTTTTTCCCCATAAGTTCAATAGAACATCTCATGCATATTATTAACGACCATATTCTGTTGCATATTAGCATGAGAAGAACACCCATGAAAATCAGTGGGTGGAGGGGTGTACTACATTGTATGTGTGATTTCCCTCTGAGCTATTCCAGTGCAGTAGAAGAAAAGCTACTGTAAAGTCTAAGAAATCTGACTGGTGTGGAAATCAGTGTGAAATCAGAATTGGGTTATTTGGCCCTCAGTTTGAAATAAAAGTATAGCTTCCTAGGAAATAACTAATAATTAATTCTACATTCTACATGCATTAATTGATTCTTAAATCAAAATTTCTGATGGCTTCTGCTCCCAAATCAAATTCTTATGTTATTTCTTTATTGTAATTGTTATACTGGATTGTCCACTCATTTTTATATCTTGTGAATCAGTAGAAACTGTGTGATTCAGAGGAATTGCGCTGATTTATAGCTGATGTAAGTGAGAGGATATTCAGGCATATTAAAGCTTTAGTACTGCAAATGCATAAGCAGGTATTGAATTACTGATGCTAATGGAATTACTCACGTGAGTAAAGTTAAACATAGACATAAGTGTTTTCAGGATTGATGTCTGTACTTACAAATTTATATAATTTAAGAATATGGCTCACAATTTAAAAAAACTTACTAATTGAATGTGAGCTACTGGATTTCATTCTAGACAATTGACTTGAAAAGAATTACATTGACTTGATTCTAGAATAATTGCATCAACTTCGGAAAAGATATGTGGATTTTTACTGCTGTAAATAAGGACGTAGTCTGACCAGTTCGCTGATTCCTACTAATATCAGGAAATACTTCCAGAGTAAAGGAGGAGCACAGAACTGGACAATTAGTAATACAAATGGTTTCAATCAAATGGTTAAATAGCTCAGCAAAGACGTGGTTCGTTTTGTAATAGCATTTGGAATCCAAATAAAACCATCTGAGAGATGTGCTGTTTGTTGTGATATTAATGCAGAAAACAGAGACAACCCAACATGTCTTGAATTTCAGGGGGGTGTCATAGGTTGAAAAAACCACACCAACCAACAAAAAACAAAGAAAAAATTCCAAGCCTACAAACTTAAAATACACATGCAGAAGCTCATGCTTGATTCTAATTAACAAAGCTTACCTTTCTCTTGACCATACCCCTTAGAGGTCATAATGTAAACTATTTAAATTGATAGTAATATTATGCACCACGAAATTAATTTTACATTGTATACAGTTTTTATTGTGACTTTATCTTGTTTCAAAAGTGCTTACTTTCTGATTTTGTGGATATTACTGACTGGATTACTTTTATTTTGGTTTTTACACAACAGTTATATTAGAAATTTGCTGTTTTATTCTTACCTTCTTAGTAAAAATCCTTTTATCACACAATGGGTAATTTATATCCATTACCAGCCCTTTCAATCCTTTTCAGTGGTGCTGTCAGTGCCTTTGGCACAGTAATGATTAATGTGATCTAATAATAGTGTGCCATTATATTACCTTAGTAAAACATGTACCAACATCCTATTCAGATCTACCAAATTCATAGCTTCCTATAATATTTTTGTTGAAAGACAGGATTACTATTTTTCAAAGCAGAATTTTTTTTTTTGCCTTTAACATATTTAATGAAATTCACAATTCTTTGCCATGGTAATCTTTGTGCATGCATTTGAGCTTGATGGGTGAATTTTATATCATTCTGCATTATTATGATTTGTTAGGAAAATTGTTTGACACGTAAAGAGAGATATGCATTACATTGTTTTGTTTTGTTAAGGGTGCTTTTTAAGCATTCAGTACCTTCTGATTATTCTGCTGTATTTATCATACGGGGTATATTTAGACTGTAGTATGCAAGAATAAGCATTTGGGCTAAAACGTGTCTGTCTTTTTCTGCATTGTAACCCAGAGACTGCCACATACTACAGAAGGCAAGCTCTGTGCTCCTGTGCCCAGCAGTACCAGTTCTGGTTACACTTTGCTGTGGTGCTCTTTCTTTGGCATTTCCTTGCTGTTTTGCCTGTGGAAGCGTGCAGAATAGTGCCCAACTTTGAGCTGGAAACTTGGATTATGCTGTGCTGTGTTTGGTTTTCAATCCAAGGTACATGTATTCAAAAACCAAATTCATACCTACCTACCCTCTTATCTAGCTCTGTTCGAGGTTCAACTGGATACAGCATTGCTTGACCCCAATTTCCAGTTGTCAGGTAGTGTCAGATCACCTGAGAAGCAGAGAAACTATCCAGAGGACATATTTTTGGTAACAAAAAAATGTCGGTGCTCTGTTTTACATGTATGACTGCCTTCCAGTCATTCCAGTTATGTACCTGATGTGGTGTGGGAGTGTGCTGCCGCCCTTCCACTGAGCACTGATTCCCCTAGTCCTCTGCAACAGGGGAGGCTTTAGTCACAGCACTCTTTCCAGTCTTGGGTTCATCTATTTAATAATGCTCCTAATCAGCATGGCTGAAGAGTTTGGATAACACTGCATCTTTGCAAAGCATCTTAAATCTTCATCACCCAAAGATGTCATTATTGCAGTCAGGGAGTCACATACTTAACACTGTTGCAGTAAAATCGAAATGAAACAGCATGTCCACATTTTAACTCTACTTTGTGATGTTCTGTTAAATACATACTCTCACTGTTTCATCATATCACAATAAATAATGAATGAGAAAAATATTTTAATCTTGTCAATACTGGCAATGTCTAAAAACAAGGGAAGTGTGTGTATGCATTTATGTGGATTCTTTATTTGATTTAGGCTAAGCGATACAGCTGTAACATGATTTGAAATATGCAATCAATGTAAACGAAGAAAAATATTTTGAATGAAGTGTATAAACTGTGTGGTTCTTTAGACATATTTTTAGGAAAAGAAAAAAGATTATGATTGTCATACCATATAACAATAATACCACTACTGGAAATATATGCAGCAGCTTTATTTTCTGCCACGGTAAAGACAATCTTAAGCCTTGGTCATTTAAATCAAAGACATTTTCATCTCTTCCACATAGACGATTCTTCATGACATAACAAGAAATGGGGGAGGAGGAGGGGAGGGGAATAAAGCCTGAAATCTTGCTTTAGCATTGTATTCAAAAGGTTTAAAGAAAGTTCATAAAGATGCTTCCCTGTTTTTAGTAATAAATAATTATTTATGAAACAGAAAAACCTTTTATAAAGAAGTCTCCAAAATCAGTTTTCTAACGGAGATATAATTTGTTAAAGCTCTAACAGAGCTGTACCGGTCTTGAATTAGAGATACCCTTAGGTTGCACTGTAAGTCACCGGACTGTTTATTGTGCAGATTGCATTGTATGTTATTGCTTTATTACTTGTGGATCCTGCCCTTGTACTAGTCAGGACCAAGCTGGAATGAAAAATGGTGGCTTCCTTTTTTTTGCTAAGAAAAGAATGGTCAGTGAAATTTTTCTCCCTCATCTCTTTACATGCAACTCAAAATAGATGTAGTAGGATAGAACTACCAGAATAGACTGTTCCATGGTCTGAAGCATTTTCAGGGCCTTGCTAGCTGCTCTTATGTTGTCCCTTTCATTGGGAGATTATCCTATGAAGTGTACAAGGGACTAGGTTCCTTAGTGTAGTTTTATGCCTGTTTCTTCGGTAAAGTAGGATTGGAAGTTGGTGAATTGGCCAGCAAAGGATTAGTTCATCTGCACATCTTTCCATCTCCATTCTGATGGGATAGAGGCTTTTATGTGTCATCTCTGGTAGTATGGCTGATTGGAAGAGGGAGAAGAGGATCTTGCTGCAGCTGTGCAAGCTGTTAAACAGCACCATTACTGTCCACTGCCCTTGTTTGGGTTCCTGTCTGTATTGCTGTACTGTGATCCTTAACACACGTGGGTAGGTGAGGAAGTGGCTTCTTTTGTGTGACTGAAAGAAAGCCCCCCCAGTAAGCAAAGGAAGAAAAATAAAATATTAAAAAATCTTGGCCTGATTCTTGGAAGATAAAAAATACAAGGGGAAAGTATTTTTGGCTTTTAAGGCTAATTTTACCTCTTGTGAGGCCATCAGGTCAATGAGTAGAAGTGGTGACTGGTAATTCTTGAGTTATATTGCTAGCCACTGAATTACTGTGTGACTTTAGTAATGAAACATAAATGTTCTCTCTGTTCCCCAGTGGGCATAATACCATTTACCTGTCTCAAAAATGCTTTGTAATTTAATTAACACTTGGAGTGCTCTTTGAGATCCTTAGGTAAAAGCAGGAAAAATGAGTCAATTGTTACAGAAATCCTAATTTATCCCTATTTAAAAAAAATTACACTTTGTCGTGACTTTTTCAAACCTCAAATAATGCTTGATAGGAGTTTTGGGCTTTGTTCTTACTTGGTCCTTAGAGTCACTTATTCTTAGTGATTTGCATAGGCGCAGTGTAGGTATTACTTTTTAGTTCAACAGAGTATTTTGGTGGATCATAAATTACCAGTCCCTGTTCTGGGAATCTGTTTCTGAGAGAAGCGTACATTTTCAGAGGAGAATTTGAATTGTGCTAGGAAAGTTCTGCGGTATTCTTCAACATACACGTTTTACTGTTTTAGGGGAAACAGTTCTTGATTTTTAGTTGTGCACTGGATGTAATAGCTTAGTCTTTGTTTCATCAAGCATGCTGCTATCTTGCTGATAAATTACACATGGGTGTACTGTTGTAACTACAGCTATTCAAGTCATATATAGTTACCACATCCTGTCATGGCCACATCACTGACCAACGACCAAACCAAGTATTTCCTTGCTATAGACAATCCCTGTCTATAAGTACACACTAATCTACCTTTGGACTGATTTGAATATTTAATTGTATATACACTTTTGTAAGCCAGCTGAGACGTGTAGTTAAGAAACTGTTTTTCTTCGTTTTCTGCTGACCTCCAATAAAGAACTTGCATTAAGACAAGCAGGAACACTTGCAGCAAGCAAGCTGTAACTTCAACCCATCCATGCTTTCATCTTGTTTTGGAAACAGCCAGATCTCTCTCTCTTTAAAATCATGAAACTCACCTCTTTGCTTCCAGGTATGTAATTCATTCTCACACTTTTTCTTTAGCAGCTCCAAGCATTCATGTGGGGTTTGCTGTCTACCACTCAACTTTCTTTTCAGGTGCTATGAAAACAGCACACATACCTGGATACAGCTGGCTTAAAGTAAGGTTTTTGGGAAAAAACGTCTGTTTAGACATTTTTTCCACACTTTTAATCTACTTTATGCCACTATCTTATTTTAACTACTCAAAAGGAGTTTAAACACTCTTAGATAAGCAGATAATCTCAACAATCATCTTACAGCTAGCAAAAATGTTGCACACCTGTTTGTACGCAGCCTTGAAATATGTCAAAGTTACACAAAGCAAGTCTGCCATCCCTTCTGGTATTAAAAATGCCATTATCTTGAAGTTTTAAAGTTGTACTATTTGTGTAATAGCACCTACGAGGGAGTTTATATCTTATTCTTCCCTTCATCCCGTTCATCTCCTCTTGTTTCAGAAGAACCCTTTTGGTCTTGCTTTGGTAATTTAAATAGGTGGTCTGGTGCAGTTGTGACTGAAACTGGGGGCTGTCTTTCAGATTTCATGGAAATCTGGGGAGACCAGAATACCTGAAGTGATCTGCCACTGCTTTTCAAATATTTGAGAGTAACACATGCTCCATTTTAAATAAATTGTTAATATTTTTTTCTGACTCTACAGCTGACTTTCTTTCCTGCTCTGTAAATTTTACTTTTATTGCATCTTATTTTTTACCGTACATTACAACTAAAGATTTGGAGGAAAGGTGGAGTGGGAGATGTCCATGAAGTTCCACACTTCTGCACTGCTGCAGCAACAGGTAACAGTGCTGGGAAGAAGTGCAAAAGTACAGCAGCAATGAGGACATCTGTACATGTGTCTTTAGACTTCCTAAGAGGTGCTTGCTTTGAGAACAAGTGGAAGTGTGCAACTGTAATGCTCAATGAAAAAGTGGTAAGCTTCTCTCCCTTCCTCCTTCATACTCTTCCTCTGGAATATTACATTGTTACTGAAAGCGTGGCTGCATAGAAAGAGAGCACATCGTGAGTCTTTTAGTAGTGATCTCAAGTGTTACTTTGAATGGACATTGTCCTGTGAGCAAATCACTGGAGGAAAATTCTTGTGCTCCTTTTCTTTCCTGTGGGTAACTGCACATTGCATAGCTGACCAAATATGCCAAGACCATGGAAAAAGAGAAAATGGCAAGATGACTGTTTCTCAAAAACAGTAAACACACATTGCAGCCTGGCTTCTTATTTGAGAATGCAAGATTTTACTTTTTGAATAACTACTGTATTTTAACAATAGGCATCAAGTGGTTGCTATGTGATACACAACAGTGTTTTTCATGAACTTTTGGCTGCTGAATAAGCCCAGCAAATATGGGTTCTTACCCTTTTAGATTTCTGGGTCAATTCATTTTGCACAAAAGAGAGAATGATAATTTGAGTTGTAGGCAGAGAATGTTTTCTTCACATGGTAGGAAAGATGAAAGCTGTTTTTATTTGATTTCTTTTTAAATTAAAAATTATAATTCTTTATAGAGTTACAAATAATTATCTTATTACTAAAGGCATCTTGTAAGCTTGTTACAGAGTCTTTCTCTGTAAAATAATTGCTGACTGTCACTGCAAACTAAAAGTGGGGGAGAAGGAGGGGAAAACCAGAAATATAAATGTGTGTAACGTGTATGTGTAGATATTACTATTTATTTTTTTAAAAATGTGATTTGATTGCCCCAAAAGTAAATACCTAGGTGAATGCTTCTTGTTTGTTAGGTGTTGCTGGCTGATTACAGATATATAAAGGTGTTTTCTGAACTGCTGTTCTTCTCTAAATGCTCAGTCCTTTCCTGCTTATGGGTCAGAGAGGACAGAGTCTGTCAGATTTAGTTGGCTTCCTGATGGGACACCACATTGAGGATGCTTTTATGTTCTTATCTTCTGTTCTTCTGTTGTTGGAATCCCATGGAGCAGGATTTCAGAAAACTCTGGTTTAAAATCTGCGTGAGAGCAGGGGCTGGCACTTGGTAATGTGGGGGTGGGGTTTGGGGGGGGGGGCAGGTGCGGTAGCAGAAGAGCAGGCAGATGTCAACAGCTGGTGGGAACACCACTCTGATCCACAGGGTTAACGACAGCTTATGTAGGGGGAGAAAGAGGACTCCAGAAGTAGGGACAAAGGAGGTGGTTTGGGATAGGGGGAGGAAAGGTGTTCAAGTTGTGCAAGGGAAGAGAGACAAATTTCTGTGTAAACATCTATGAGAATGTGTAACAGTCTAGCATTGAGAAACGTAAAGATCTTATTTCATTTTAATTAGCTTCTGGAATAAGGATACCCACAGGGACTTAGGAAGGCTTTGGAACAGGAAGAAGGGTGCTTGGTTGGGAGGAGAGTGGAAGATGGAAGAGTGTTAGTGAGAAAAGATCCATTGTATTGAATGATGAAGAGTTTTGGGCAGGGTGATGGAGATCTAGGTTAAGGATTCAAGGGCCACCAGGATAGCATGGGTGGAAGGTTATCACACTCTTCTGCTAGACTGTTGCTAAGCCAAGACCTACCCTATCCTGTATTAGATATGTAGCAGCCCTTGTTTAGTGTTGACCAAATTAATGGAGGACATCATGTATGTGGCAAATTCAACAAGGCTTTGGAAGGTGGGTGAACAAACCATTGATGCACTGCTTGCCATGGTCGGTGTTGGACTGGATCTGGTTACTTCAAGGAAAGTACAATTGTAATCACTCTTCGTTTTGCTGGCTGTGAATGACAGCAGCCATAGTGCTCATCCATACACTGAAGTGCCACAGGGACAGGTTTTAGAGTGAGAAAGAGATGCAAACTTGACCTGAGCATTCTGGCTGTTCATTCTTTAAGCCCCTTACAGTGCTGGCAAAACACAGCTCTAGAGTAGGCTCTGTTTCATGCCATCTTTCCTCTAATCTGGACATAACTTCACTTATCACAGTGGCCGTAGTCTTGCATTTATGTAGTTCACATAATTTCATTAGATTGAATAAATCTATATAGATTTGTACCAAGTACTTCTGCTGAGAAGGTTTGCGTTTGTTGTCACTAATTTTTTTTTTTTTTTTCTTGTACTAGTCAGTTATTTCTGTGTTATTGTGGCAAAGATTGTGTATCTTAACCAGCCAGCAGAGTGTGAGTGTTTCACCTTTCTGAAAGAATTTCCTTACTAAGAAGAATGAAGTAAGTTACAATATATCCCAGGTCACCATGTCCTGACAATCTTCAGAAAATTTTCTGTTTCTCTCCCTGTTTGCCCAGTTGCCCTTCTCTTAAAAATACCTGCTGCCTCTTCTTGGCTAGGTTCATTCTGGTTTTGAGGGACATACCTTTTCTCTTTGGTATCAGACCCTGCAACATCCGCCCCACCTCAAGCATAATAGGGATCGCTTGCTCAAATAGAAAGAAAAATTCTTTCATGGATGACATTTTTATTTTATTTTTTTTTTCTTAGACGTTCCATGTAATGCATCTATCACTGGGATAATTTTCCCTCTCAAAGTCATATCAGACACAAAGCTGTCTTCAGGGCTATTTCTTCTAGTTCACTGGACAGCTGTTCTGCCTGAAAAGAAAGAAAAGATCATATATCAATCAAAGACTTCAGGAGAATCCTTATGTTCTTTAACTAATAGGAAAATCCTAACTGTGAGTTCTTGATCTTCTGACTTCTGCTTTTTGAGTTTGGAAAACTGCATTGATGTATTTTGCAAGAGTATCTGTTGGGTTTATTTTTTTAAATGTTTCTTTTGTGTGTCGTCTTGATGCTTGGAGGGTGTTACAAACTCATCTTCACTGGTGACAGTCACATCATAAGCAAACAGTTTTCTTACCCCTGTGACTTGATTGATCCTCTTATGAATGTCACTATGGGCAGAAATTAGTGCTGCTTAGCAGGAGCAAAGTTCTCATCTTTGCTCTGCTGGTGCTGAACTACTGATTTCCAGTGGAAAAAGGCTAAAGGGCTGAGGGACGTGCCCAAGCTGCAGCCGTCTTAACTGGTACAGATGTCTGTATTTACTCATCATTCTGAGTTTCTGTAACTCCATCACACTGAAATAACTAACAGGTAATAAATTCCTTTTTTGTTAATTAATTTATTACTAATTACACATTTACCCTAGTCTGTGATGCTAATTTAGATTCAAAGTACATTAGAAATTCCTTGCCTGTAAAAAAAAAATCAGAATACTTTATACAATTTACTAAATGATGTGCACATACAATAACAGAATTGAGTTTAGCATGTGTCCTTTCATCTGTCAGTGTGGGGTGAAACACGTAAGTGAACTTGGATGCTACCATTTTAGCCTAGCAGTGATTACCATCCAGAATGGAAACTTCATCACGGATACAGGGTTTTCTGGCCTTTTTATGGTACATTTTGAGTGTTAGAGCATGTTTGCACAGTGCAGAGCAGTACTGTGCAGGTAGACTGGAACCAAGCTGAAGGCTGACTTGGAGACATAGTACCCAAGGAAGCTATCAAATTGACTTGGATACTTTTGCACAAGGGGAAAAAAAAAAAAAAAGGCAAAACTAAACCTCAGGATTTTTTTGTATCCACCTGTTGGTGCTCTTCAAAGATATCATTAGCAATATATTATATGTTCATGCTACGTTAGATTTGAAGGTATCTTCAGAGCCCAGTTGATGGGGGTCAGAAATATACAGATACACAGTGTTTTGATGATTTTTGCTGAAAGAGACCCTCCGTTCTCTAAGCCAGCAGACCTTGACTTGGTAAGGCTTTGCAGGGGCTGCCTGGCCTGGATTACTTTATAGAGGATTGCAAACAAAATTAAGGCATGATGCAGCTAATTACACAGTGAAAAAGGGGTATGAGAAAGGAAAGATGTGCCAGGATAACTGCAGTAAATTCTTGTATTTATGTATGCTTAAAGTTGTCCTGACCCAAAACTTCCTGAAGCAAATGAATTTATCAACTTTAAGTAGATCTTGGATATATTCTTTGCCATCTTGGGTCAGAATATTGTGCCAACAAGTGCCATTGATTATGACCAGGAGCAGGAGCTTTAGAGGAAGAGGCAAGAAACCTGTGATCGGTATTGTAGAAAAAGCTCTCATTAAGGATGTTGTAATTATAAGCAGGACACATGGCCAGTGTGTACAATGTGATAGTTCCAAACACAGGGAAAACAGTGGGGATGATTTAATTCTCTTTTGCTTTGAAATAAAAAAAAATAATACCAGTTTTATTTAATCAATAGATGCTAGAGTTTGATGTATGGATGAAAACTTACAATCAGTGGAATGATATTTCTGGTTAAGCACTTGTCATCAGGAACTTGTTTGACCTGTGAGCTGCTTCATTTTTTAAACTTAGATGTCTCTATTATAGAACTTCTAAAGATTGTTGGATTGCCAGCATGGGGAGCGTGTGTGTGTGTTTTAATACAGATGCATCTTGTAGGAAAGGAGATAAACCTTTTTCTTTGTACACAGGCACATACATGATTTATCAAACATATTGTATTACTCTGTCTTTACAGTAAAATGTACAGTGGATGTGAATTACTCTATCTGTGTAGGATTAGAAACTATGATGTTCTGTCTTGTATTCAAGAAGAGGATTACTGTGCAGATAACGTGCAGATAATTTACTTTTAGTGAGGCATTGCAGCTTAGGACAGCAGAATCAACTTTCTTGAGGTAGAAGGAATAGGAATTGGTATAGAACAATATAGTGTAGTTGACCACTCGTAGGAAATTCAAGATAACAGAAATATATCATTGTATATTTATTGAACAGTCATTTTTTCCCATCATCCTAAAATGATCTTTTGATTTAAAAGAAAATAAAAATAATCTATTGTAAGTGCTGAGTACCTTGAAATGCACTGATTTTATTGCATGTATGATTGGCAGTATTAAATGCCAACAGCTCATGTAAATATGAAACATCTGTACATTATTATTTAGGGATTTTTCATCTGTTGATTTTAGAAATGAGTATTTTATGAGTCCTTGCATGCATTGTTGTGTATTACTTACATACAGAAGCAGTCAGTAATGAAAGAATAGTCCTGAAATATACTGTATATGGTTTTGTGATTAAGGTACGAAATACACAGCATATGAAGAAATACAATATGCATTGCATTTGATTTTAGGTGTGGCAGCAGCAATTATGATTTCATAACAGTAGGAGTAACATGACAGTTCAAAAGCACAGTGAAAAGATTATGTTTTTTTTATACACAGCAATGTAAATTCTTAAAATAACAATGTAATTTTTACATTTCTCACTGGATATCAGGATAATCCAATTTAGAACAATTTATTTTCAACAGGTATGGTAAAAACAGATATATCATTCTGGAGCATGGTATAATACATTAATTTTAATGAGTGAGTTATGAAGATGTACAGCTCAGGACCTAGGATAAACATCATATTCCTTAATTAATCCATTACGCTATGGCACATATGTGCCACTTTTATTACTCTAAAATGAAAAATGGGAGGGGGGGGAAGCTGCTTTTTTTTTTCTCCTGTATTAGAAAACCTTTCTTCTAAAATCATAAAAATGTAAAATCTAATATACTAAACACTACTAATGAGTTAGACATCTAAGTTCCTTGAAGAGTTCAAAGATAAAGAGCCATCATCTTTCCGTAATCACATTCAAATACTTTCTGTAGCTTAAATGTTTTAAAACAACTTATTGATGCAGTTCCTATGTGTTTAAATGAATCCAGACCACTGAAATTCCAGCTAGAAATGCAGGCTGATCAGTGACTGAGCTATAATATAGGAACAGTAGTGGAAAATGGATGAAGAAAAAAAAATCTGCCCCTTTAACATCTCAAAATGCAGTATTATAGATGCATATAGTTTCTGAAGCCCTACAGCTGCCTACAATGAACCTTTTCCTCTTATGGGTCTTACAGCTTTCAGGCAAGATTCTCCCTTCTGACCCCTCATAGATCCCCAGCAAATATGGTGTATTTTGTTAAAGGACAGGAAACTTGTAATTTCTAGAGGAAGGATGGCAAAATGTCCACTGCTTGACTCCTCTAGCCTCAGCTTAGGAAGTTGGTCCCTTTTGGCTCTCAGTATGTACGCACCAAGTTTTAACCGCAGCGTTTTATTTACAGACAAGGATGAGTATTAGTCTTGTAATTATAAATATTTTGCATTTACAGTAAAGGATCTACAAGAGCTTTCATCATCCATTGATTAAAGAGTTAAACTCCGCCACAGTCCGGTGGCTAGGTAAGTTGTACTAGCCCTGCAGGTCAGCGTAACTGCGGTTTGGGAAGGTGGGGAGATTTTCTTAACATCTGTCGCTGGCAGAGCTGTGTGGGGCGTATCGTGGAACAGCCTCCAGATCTTCCTTGCTTCCTGGGCTACGTCGTCTTCTCAACAGAGTGTATCTGTTTTATTAATTAATACGGGAACTTTTTTTCCAAATGTTGTATTTCATCTTGTATTTAGGTACTACAGCTGGGTGCTGAAACAATTACTTGCAGCTTGCCTACTAAATTGTATCAGAATTTCTTAATAACAAACCTGTAAGTTTTATGAACGTGTGTTTTATGTGCCCAAGACCAAATGATCTTTAAGATAACTATGTGAATACATTTTAATGTAATTCTACTATGTTAGGTTATCTGCCACTACCTGTCATTTCTAAAATCTGATACTAATAGAATTTAGTATTTGTCATTTTACATTAAAATAAGAATAGACATAAGCCAACGTAAACCAAAACACTATTAATGAAAAAAAATCAAATTAGAGATTATTTTGTATTGGAGACATTAAATTTAATATAAATTAGCACAATACAAAGAAATAATGTTTTTCTGCTATCTCAGCATTAGAAGAATAGCACTGCTTTTCTCCATATGTCTGTGTCACCAGGTTGTTATTTCTTTTGTTTAGTCATATAATAGAATGTGTTGAGACATATTATCCTCAACTTGTGTAACAGCCTACAAATACTGATTGCAGTTTGAGCTTGTTATGGAAAAGTATTGCCCTGTGGATTGAGAAAATGACCAACAGCGGACTATAATCTATGAAGCTGAGAGTAAAATTGCCAACTAGAGGTCATTTTTCAAACCAAGGGGCAATAGTTTTCTACTATAAACTGAATATTACAGTCAGTATATGTTTTATTAAACCATTTCAGAAACTTGGGAGCAGTTTCATTTAAACTTCTTGCTTGATGTGGCTCAGAGAACAGGCCCAGGGCAGCTCACAAAAGAGGCCTGGCATAGTCTCTATAATAAATATTCTGTATACTCAGTAATTATGAAGACTTTAGGGCCTTAATGGTGAATGGCCATATCCTGCCACCATCCTGCATCCTTAGCAGCAATTGAAGTCATTAAGATTTGCGTGTAAATATCAGTGCAGGCTGCTGTTTCTCACTCTAATACTGTGACAAACTAGGGTTAAACTATATAGAAAACCCAGTTATGGCTCTTACAGTCTAAAAGATTAAAAGGAAAACACCTTTCCCCTTCTCCATACCCTTTCTTTGTTTTTCTTTCCTACTGAAATATGTAGACAATGGATCTCTTTATTGGCACTCATATGGGGGTGATTGCCTAGTGCCTTAGTCGATAAGAGGATTTCACTTCTGGAACAACAAATAACAACAGTAACATGCATGAAGAAAGTGAAGCCTTTATCCTCCTCCTTTAACGGACCTTGTATATCCATAAAGAGTTCTGCCACCCTGTGCCTGGGGAACAGAGGTGCTTTCTGCAGCCATTGCTCCGAGTGACTTCTACTCATTGTCAGTACAAACTCCTCAGTGGACTTCAGGTTTAGAAAGAGCGATAGGGAGTTCTGCCTTCTCTGCAAAACAGGGGGGCAAAGAAAAATGAGAAAGACCATAGTGATTTGGGCAGAAGGGAGCCAGATAAAATCTTTCACTTTTTCCTTGGGAATCCCTGATGAAAGCATCTTGTTTAGAGCTCCTTGTGAGATTTCTCCTTAGTGTCTCTGTAAGCTTTGATGTCAGCTTGTTGGTCAACTTGGTGTCTGCCTCGCAGGATTTTCAGTTTTCTGTTTTGGGGCAAAGCTCACAGACTGATCCTGGTTTTGTGGCATAAGCATGTCACAGTCCAATACTACTGTGTTGTCAATAGTAAAAATACTTCAGTTACTGCATGCCTAAGTTGCAAGTTCACTTGTTACACTTATGCATGTAAATTGTGCATTCACATAACCATAATTAGAACTTTCTGTCTGCACTTGCCAGATTAATGCATAGTTACAGCTGTAGCATGGGCAAATTAGGTGCAAAATTTGGTTTTGCACTCTGAGTTTTTAAAAAGCAGACCTTACATCCATATGTGTGTGTATATTATGCAGACACAGATATAATTTTGTAATGGTCATAATTTTAAAGGTCTACATAAAACTTCACCACCTCAGTAAGGGTGATGGATTAGAATAATAAAAATTGGAGCAGCAAAAGACCTCTTACACATCTAGTCCGTCTTCTTGACATTACAGGATTGTTCCCTACAGGGTATTTTCTAATACTTTGTCCAGAGCAGGTTTAAATGTCCCAAGCAGTGAAGTTCCTACTAAAGTTTCACAGTTATAATTCAAAGGATATTTTTCTGACACTTTATCTTAAATTGATCAGTTTACCCTGTTTATGTGGGTCATAACTTCAGGGACCTGTCCTGTTTGTATCTCCTTGGTGCTTCCATGCTTCTAAATATTTGCAGAAAGCCGCCATAAATTACTTTGGTATTGACTGGGCCCTTCTCTCCCATCCTCTGCCTAACACGGTGTCACTGAGCAGATTGTGAGGTTGTTTTTTCCCCAAAAGTCTCTTGTAGATCAAAGGACTGGGACAAATGAAGATGAAACTATGAAATTACTGTCGCATATATTGCATAATATATACATGCTTTCTCTACATGCTTATGTATCTAGTCTGCTGGTTTCTAGGAGGATGTTGCTTAGAGGTCTGTCTGATTTTACTGGGCACTGTACAAACATATAATTAATCTCATTTTTAGCAATGCTTAGCTCCAAGCTGAGGATGTAGAAATATAGGGTTATAAGTTTCTAAAACATTTTTATTATGCATTTTCTATTTTGATTGACAACTATTAGTATTTTAGGATGACAGAAGTGAAACTTACTCTGCCTGACAGCATCAAATATAATGTATGCTAAGTAAACAGAAGCATGTGAGCTGGATAATATTTATTGTATAGTTACATAGCAATGTGGTAGGAGACTAGAGAGAGAATTTTCTTCAAGAAGGATACTTGATATTTTATGATTTTTAGAAATACATAGGACTGACTGAACTTTACACCTTATTTCCTCAGGGTAGCTTGCAGGTTTATTGTCTATCCTGACTGGGTTGTTCTCGAAAACTTCCATTGTTCATCTTCTTCCTTCCTCTCAAATTGTCTTTGTTGGAGAGGAGTAGGAGAAGATTGTTCTGAGAGAAGTTTTATAATTCTGTTTTACCATTTGATGGTTTACCTTGCAGCTCCAGCCAACACTTGTATTGAACCCTTCATACCCAGTCCTTTTCCCAGAGAGCTTGACTGTCCAAGTAGGTGAAAGTCTGGAGAGGTGAGAGGCAGAGTCAGAAGTGTGCTATAGGAGATTTATGGGGAGAAGGATGGAGCCACTGTGACCAAGTCACATTTTCTCATTTGGCAAAAGATCAATAATAATTTTAATTGAGTAAATAATAATTTTGTCTCCAGAACAAAAAGAATAGTTACTATGAAGGATGTGCTATTTTCCCATGTATTTCTAGTGAATATTTAATATAAAGCAATTAGAGGCAGGGCAAGAATTATATAGCTCTTAAAACCCAACGAATAGAAAGACTCCTGTTTTCAGGACACAATTCACCCACCTAAAATTACATATGCAGTTCAAGTTAAAAGGAAGAAGCTGGAATGTTCAGAACCTGGTTCAGAAGGTTGTGCTTAGGTCTGTGAGTGTCGACCACAACGCTGGAGCCAGGCCTGGCTTTAGAGTGGGACAGCAGAGATGTGCGTCTTCTGAAAACACACATAAGCAGTAAAAGATAAGTGAATAAAGATGTGAATTGTGCTGTGTGAACAAGTGAATTGAATGATAAAATTGGCATTAATAAAAAAGTAGGAAGACTGTGAGCTCTCTTTTTTTATTTTTATTTTTTTTTAATTAATTTCAGCTTCTATCCTTTTCAGCAAAAAAGTGCTTGGCTTAGTGTTGCAGAAAGTTTGTCAGGCATGGAATAAATTAGGCAGAAGTACCTGGTTTAGCTTATGTAGTGAAAGGAATAAAGCTGTGTTAATGTAGCATTCTGCTTGTGCTAATTTTTCCTAATTGAGACCTAGCTTGACTGTTTCAATGAAGTTACTGTGCGTACCTATCATTAGTGGAAGAAACTCTAAGAAGCAACTCTTTAAATTGTTCTCAAGTCAGGGTTTTTTAAACACATGACCAAGAATTACTGCTTGTGTCCTTTGCTGGGCATCAACACAGGTAGCTGTAAAATCACAAAATATCATTAGGTAGTTGGTTTTGGCAAACTGATTAACCAGAGAAGGAGAATCAGTGGGATTGATACATTTCACCTTTATTTACTCTCTTAGGTGAAGTATTTTTTCCAGTCATTGAGATAAAAAGTATCCCAAGTGAGGGGTGCTTTTATTTTTCCCTGAGCGCACCTTTATATACAGTGCTTGACTTCTAATGCAACTGTTAGGTAGCACTTTTAAACAGTTGAAGTTTCTACCTGCAATCAGAATGTCTTTAAACACAAAATTACATTAAAACCAAACCAAACCAAAACCAAAAACCAAACCAAAACACCCCCCCCCCCCCAACAACCCTGATCATATAGCATTTATTATGAACTGTCTGGTCAAGTTCTGCATTCACTCCTTAAATATAGTACATCATACTTCATTGTTGGAAAATTCTCCTTCAGATTATAACCTCTTCTTCTCTCTCAAGTGCAAGTAGTTGACTGCTGCAGCATTCATCCAGTGCACCTTTTGTATTTACTTCAGCTTTTCATTCCTTGAAAGTGGTTTTTCTATTGACTTGTTCTTGGCATCAGGCTGATGCCATTAAAAAACATACCAGTCTTAAAATGCTTATTATGAATCTTGATTGGTGACAGCATTGAAGGTGCTTGTGGAAGTACAATTTGTGAATAGCAGTTCTTGTCGACCAAGATGATGTGCCGTTGTGTCTGGCATCCTCATAAATTGTTATCAATCCTGTTACCAGTGTACACCTAGCCCCTTCTTGTCCATCTGTGATGCTCATAGGTCATCTCTTTGGGGCATTAATATTCACATTTCAGAATGATACCTCTAATGACAGCTCTCACTTTGAAGGAATAGTGCCATGTTATGGTGGAATGAAGTGTCACAATAACTTACATAAATAAGCCAGTTGGCATGGGAAGACAAAAGCATTTCATCTGGCAGGAGGAAAAAATGGAGAGGAAAGGCTGTGGTGAATGGTTGCTACTGAAAACAAAGGCACTACCCAGTAGAGTATAAATGAAGAAATGTGCCATCTGCATCACATTTGTAGTTAGGGTGGTTATACAGGGATTGGGACTATATTAAATTCCTTTCAGGTCACCTTTCTGGATTTTGCAGCCAGTGTTTCTGTAAACTTGTCTAGTATAGTCCGGTAGACTGCCTAGTGCAAATTGTAATCTTGTTCTGGGATTCAGGAAGAATTGTATCAGAGGTGTTACTCAAAAGGACCTCAAATAGTCATCAGGGTCAGGATCTCAATGCCAGTGCTGTTTCCATTTGAGCATCATTTTTGTCTCCTGTAATGTGAATCCTAACCTCAAATGCTTGCTTAGGGATGGCATTGATATTCGATGGGAGCTACAAATGCATCAGAGATCAGATGGAAAATATGTATATAATGTGTCTGTGTGCTGTAGGTGGTAGCTAGGCATAGTAACAGAGAATGCCTTAATATATACAGTATCTTTATTATACAGTCAAGTGGAAAAAGTGGATGTTTCTATTTATCAGTTGTGGGTTTTTTTGTTTTTTGTTTTTTGTTTTGGGTGTTTCTATCTTTGACTGATACAAATATTTTGGAATCTAAACATATCTCCACAATACTGTTGTGTCTTTGTTCTGGATTTCTTTCATCTTAACTTATCAACACAGTATATGAGCCATTTTATCCTACAGTGTGATCATCATCCTAGTGTGTATTTGCTCATTAATGTCAGGTTAAGATCTAAAGAAATAAGAAAGTAGGAGTGAAATTTTCTTTTTTTTTTGTTTTGTTGTGTTTGTACTATTTTTTTAATACTAATAATGATGGAAATAGGCAAACTGCAGTACTGTGGCTTTGGGGGAAAATATATATGCATTTTCCTGCAAGTGTTATAATGTTTTCAGTCTTGGGTTGGCTTAAGTATTAGTACTTGACATGACCTTAAAACAAAAACTTTCACCAAGTCTCTCTTTGTAGTGGTGAATAATTGTTTTGGTATTTGTTGAAATAATTGAAATACCCTAATGTAGTATCCCTTAAAAACAAATTTATATGAAATGCACATTCTAACCTTTGTATTATTTTCACTGAACAGATTTATTTTTTTTCACCCATGTCCATTGCATAACTTCGTGAACAGTTTGTAAGGTCTGTTTTTTATATACTTGATATTCATAGTGAAGAAACTTTCAAAAGAGGAAGTACCAATGGAAAAATGTAAGACTTAATAATGTAATAATTTTTTAAACTGTTTTTGGTTGCTAACAGGACATGCATTTGTTGAATGAGCCTTCTCCACCCACCCACCCCCATCCCCCAAGTTGCCCTAGACAGTTTTTGTCTTTTAAATAAAAAAAACTACAAACAAAAACATCAGAAAATGAAACTCAAACAACTTTCTGGTTTTCAACTAAAACCTGAAATTTTCCTTGAAGGGTGTGGAGAGGAGAGAGGGATGCATGAGTGGGTCAGGGAGATCACAATCTACTTATTAGGGTTTGGGTGTTTTGACCAACAAGGTGTTGACAATTATCACAGTTGGAGCCTGCTCCTCTCCCCTAACCGAACAGGAACAGTTGTCCTAATCCTGGTCATATGCAGCAAAAAATGTCCAAGTAGCAGCACAGGGTTACTGTTTGAGGATAGGTTTAGATTAGATATGAGGAAGAAATTCTTTACTGTGAGGGTGGTGAGACACTGGAAGAGGCTGCCTGGAGGAGCTGTGGATGCCCCATCCCTGGCAGTGTCCAAGGCCAGGCTGGATGGGGCTTTGAGCAACCTGCTCCAGTGGAAGGTGTCCCTGCCCGTGGTGGTGGGGCTGGAACTAGATGGTCTTTAAGGTCCCTTCCAATGCAAACCTCTCTCTGATTCTGCTTGGGGAGCACTAGGACACGAATGAGGCTAACACATAGTAGGTCCTATGGGGAGTAACAGGGCACTGATCCTTGTGCTGAGAATGAGTGTCAGAGGCTGTTTTCCAGTCAAGGAAAACCCTAAAGCACAAGGGGAACTTGATGCATACAAGTCAGTTGCATGTTGAAGGTGTTGGACCAGTCTCATTCAGAGCTGCTGCCCCTGTCCCCTCATGCCCTGCCTTCAGCTTAACCATCCAGCCATTTATGCTGCTTATTTTCATTCCTGAAAATTGTTCTTTCCTTTTGTGGGGACAGATCACTACCCACAGACTCACAAAAGATAATAGTTAAGAATACCTTTTGTCTTGAAATTCTTTAATTTTATTGATATGATTTCTAGCATACATGTTTGGAAGTTTTCAGGGGAAGCTATGCAAATGTTCTGATGGAGTTGAAATGCCTAGTTTACATTTGATGTTTTTAGATCATTATGCTATATTGTAATACAGCATGTTAAAACATGAATGACAGAATTTAAGGGTAGTGTTTTGACTTTGCCAGGGTAAACGTTTCCATATTGCAGTGTCGGTTTTGGCATGTTTTGGGTTGGAACCAAATTTTCTGCTGAAAGATTAATTTCTAACAGATCTACCTATGATAATGAGTTTAGCAGCTATGGCTCTTTCATTTCAGTCCTTCTTGAGAATCACTATGTCTGCCTCTCCTTGTTGCTTTATTATTTTTAGGAGCTGTCAGTTTTCAGTCCTCTTTCCACAATAGCAGGAGGCATAGAGGTCTTGTTTCTTTTTTCTGCATTCAGCATATGAGACACAAAGAAGCCTACAGTCTAGTTACTGAGCTAGGTTTATTGCAGTAAGTTGGCATTGTAAGAGCACATTCTTCCCAACATCTTGAAGCTTTTAGCAAGTCTTTTCTCTTACTCGAAAACTGACACAGTTTGGCTTCTGTTTATGAAGGAGTCACAGTCCTGTAACACTGATTTGCGTTTTCCTAACCCCATTCTAGTGTGCTTTCAATAACGTAGCAATCCCGTGTGAAACCTTGCAGCTTTATTTACAACACCAAGTTGTGAGGCTTTTTTTTTTTTTTTTAACTGCAAACTATACCTTTCAGTAAATGAAGACCCATATTAAGTCAACTGTAGCCGTAGGCAGTGCTTTAACCTGTATAAAACTTGGGGCAGAGAAAAGCTCCAGAAAAGTACAAGGAAAGGTGATCTAAGACAAGGGGTTTTGGTTTTGTACGATCCTGTATATGTGTACATTGAAAATTTAATTGATAATAATATTATTTATTATAATAATGAAATGTGTTAAGACTTGATGGATTTCTCAGCCTTGTGGATCAAAGGTCCTCTTTATTGACAGGCATTGTCAATGCAAACTTTCCCAGACTAACCAAATACTTTATTTCAATGGACTGACCTTCCAGCCTTGGCACTAATGCTAAGAATATCAATTTAGTGACGATTTGAGGTAGTACTGACTTTTAAATGACAGTTTGTGTCTCTTTTTTTTTTTAATGCTTAGTACTGTATGAGACAAACTTTTTTGCACAAACGTTCTGTGCAATATGATCTGTCTCCCTGGAAATAACACTACCGTTTTCCCCCCTGTAAGAACAATTATCTTCCCCCCCCCCCGCCCCAGATTGTTGACATCAGCCTAATTTATGATTAAAGTAGTTTTAATTGAAATGTTGCACAATTTTCTGAGCAGTTCAAACCTCCATATACTCACCCAGTTCTCTCTACTGTGTAGCAAGCCCTCTTTATTCAAATGCAGCCCTCTAAGTAGTAAGAGGAATGATGTGGTAAATGTACTCTGTTGA